>NC_133129.1:91899167-92252215 GCF_048418815.1 Hemitrygon akajei | reverse complement strand
TCAATCTTGCTCACCCCACCTGGAGCATCTCGCGGTCAAATGTTCATTTTATTTGCTGAGGGAATTTTCCACCATCGTCCTGGTAGTGGTGTACGTTCCACCTCAGGCTGGCGTCAGGCAGGCACTGGAGAATCTGAGCCCCGTGATCAGCAGGCAGGAAACAGCACACCATATGCCTTCCCTGTCGTGGTGGGCACTTCAACCTGGCCAGCTTGGAGAAGTCTCTGAACACTGCCACCAACACCTCACCTGTGGAACCAGAGGAGTCAACACACCTGACCACCGTTACACCACCATCAAGGACGCTGACCTTAGCCATCCCAAGGCCACACTTTGGAAAGTCCAGTCACCTGGCTGTACTTCTACTCTCAGTGTGTGCAGGCAGAGACTGAAGACTGCAGCACCAGTGGTGAGGACCAAGAGGTATGGTAAAGGGAGATAGAGGAACACTTACAGGACTGCTTTGAATCGGTGGACTGAATATCATTAGTTTTTAGATCTGAATAAATATGCCACAGTTGTCCACTGACGTCATCAAGACCCAGTGTGGATGGGTGTATTCCTTTGAGGACATACCCACGCCAAAAGCCGTGGATGAACCAGGAGACTGGTCGTCTGCTGAGGGCTAGATCTGTGATTTTCAAGCCTGGTGATCCAGAACTGTACAAGAAGTTCAGGTACACCTTACAGAAGGCTATTTTGAGTTCAAAGTATGTATGTAGTATTCGACTCTGAGATTTGTCCTCACACAGCCATCTGCAATACAAAGAAGCACCATGGAACCCGTTTAAAGAAAAGATTAAACCCCCAATGTGCAGAAAAAAGAACAAATAGCGCAAACAGCAATAAAGGAGAGGAAATAACACACACATGTAATGTCCTGGCTGGATTTTCAACTGCTAATCTGTGAGATATCTTTATTTTGGCAGTTTTCTGCAAATGTTGTGTCCTGTTAATAAGTTTCATAGACAATTGTTTTGGCTTCAGCTAAAGATGAGGAGCATTTGCTTTGGAACATTTGAGAGAGCTGGGGGTGGAGGGGTAGGACAGTAGTCTGGGGATCTTTTGGGTGGCCCCTCTCATCAGCAGTCATATGAATGTTTGCAAGAGTTAGCTGATGAGCCAAGTTTCTATATGAACCTGGTGAGAAGGGTTACATTAGTGGGGCACTTGTCCGGGTGTCGAATGCTGTGTGAATGTTGTATAAGGATTGATTAAATGGTTATTTGTGTTTAAGCCAGTGTTTAACCTAGTGTTTGTGGAACGTGAGGTGCGTTGTAATTAAGGTACTTTATTATGGATGCTGCCGGGATTGGGGTTTGATGCAATTCGAAGAAAGCGTCCACACATGAAGCTTGTGTTCCGAGTGGGGTGGATGCACAAATTCCTGTAAAAAGTATTGGGGGGAAATTATGCTGATTGAACAGAGTTTTGACCAATCAGTTGGTAATGATGTCATGTCAATCCAGTCTACTAAGATAGGGGTGCTTGGAGAGGTGGGACAATGGCAGTTCATATCTCTAGAGATGGTGAGAATGTAGCTGAGGGTGAAGAATTTAAAGACAAGTTTTCATTTCTGTGAAATGAGGAAAAGGAGTTGTCTGATGTGAGAAGTCTAATATGTCCTTCACCTGTTGATTTAAATTCTGAGCTGGTTTCTGGCATTATGTCACTGCTCGATAAATGTCAGCGTACCTGTGGAGAGCCAAAGTTATTGTTGGCTGAGAATGTTCTCTGGAATGAAGCCCACACCCGATGGAGGAGGAGAAGAATGAGATTTGGGCTGAGCAGACACCAGTCACTGGATGAATGGCAGTACTCAGACAGTATGGAAAAAAAGAGACTGGTAGAAAGTTTAAAGGGTCCAGCGGTTCCTTTAGGCAGAAAACCCATTAGCCATGTTAGCTAACTATAAGCTCTGGAACATGATTCAGGCACTACAGCTGATTTTAGGATGAAGTTTAGCTACACATTCCAGGAGGAAGGAGATAACTTGTCTGCCTACCTTTTGAGGGTGGAGCAGGTTGTGAAGGACGCACTAGCACATGACGGGATTGCTCCGTGTATTTGAATGATCCACAGGACGTGCCCTGCTCTGTCCTTTACCAAGTTGCCTCCATATGCCAAAAAGCCAAGTAAGGCCTCCAGTGGTAGCCTCTGCTGCCAAAGTGACCTCTGATACCACAGAGATGGAGCTTTTGAGGAATGAAGTGAGAAGGTTACGCACAAAATATCAAACTGCGCAGCCCCCAAAAGTCTTCAAGAGTGACAGCCACAGAGTCTGTTGAGTTTAGTGCTGTCAATGACAGCAGGCCTCAGCCACGGAACCAGTTCCACAGCAAAGCGCCCCGATCAAATCACGCAAATAGCTTTTCTTTAAAAAAATGTCTAACCAGCAACACAGGGAAGATGAACCACAGAGTCCTCCAAAAACAAGTCCGCAGCCGGAGAGCGTCAAACCACAAAGTCTTCCAGAAAGAGCTCCACAGCCACGAGCCATGCCACCAAGGCAACTGAACTTCTTGCAACCTCTTCTGGAAGCGGTGAGAGGCAGACAGTGCTGAACACCTGCTCGTCTTCTGCTCTCGTCCTCGTCCATTTCAAATTGCCTGAAGCTTTCATCAGCAAGAAGTAATGGAGCAGACCATGGACATTAGGAAATAATGACCACGCACTGCGCTCCCCAACCTCGCCGACTTAACAGCAAGAAAACAATTCTGATTGGAGTTAGAGATGGGATTGGATGCACGTCAGCTTTGGCAGGGTTTGCAGGACATTACTTCCTACAAAGCAAAACCTAACATGAATGGCTGAATCACATGAATGAATGAATCACTCCCAGATTAGCTCCTTTTTATGCTTGCTTTGAAAGGGAGAATAAAACTACATCTGTGTGAATCCCTGCAGCATCTGGTGACCCTGGGATCTTTGCCTCGAAGGCCAATGTCAGAACATTTCAAGAGGGTGAGCCTTCATATTGCTGTACCTGGTGGGGCACTGAAAACCTGTGCCAACCAACTGGCAGGAAGGTTCAAGGACATCTTCAGTTACTTGCGCTGTAGTCAAAAGTTCCCATCTGCTTTAAAAGGGTGACAATCATACCCAAGAAGGGTAGGGTGAGCTTCCCCAACAACTATTGCCCAGTGGCCCTTACATCTGTTGTGATGAAGTGCTTTGAGAGGTTGGTCGTGGCCAGAATCAACTCCTGCCTAAGGAAGGACCTGGACCCACCGCAATTTGCCTGTTGCCACAATAGGTCTACAGCGGATGCAGTCTCACTGGTTCTCCACTTGGCTTCGGATCATCTGGTCAACAGCAATACCTACGTCAGACTGCTGATTACTGATTGCAGCTCGGTGTTCAACACAATCATGCCCTCAGCTCCAAAACCTGGGCCTCTGCAACTGGATTCTCGACTTCCTCATTGGGAGACCGCAGTTGGTGCGGATTGGAATGATTATAGATCTGCTGATTGGTGTCGCAATGGCAACCTTGCGCTCAGCGTTAGTAAGATCAAGGAATTGATTGTGGACTTCAGGAAGGGGGAGTCAAGGGAACACACACCAATCCTCACAGAGGGGTGAGCAGTTTCATTTTCCTGGTGTCAACATCTCTTAAAGACCTATCCTGGGCCCTGCGTACCGATGCCATTACAAAGAAGGCACAACAGCAACTATATTTCAGTTTGAAGCTACTTGGTGTATTATCAGAATGCCTCAAATTTCTACAGATGTACGGTGGAAGGTATTCTTGCATCACCATCTGGTATGGTGGGGGGGGGGGGCACTGCACACGATTGAAAAAAGCTCCAGAAAGCTGTAAACTTGGCCAGCCCCATCATGGGTACTAGCCTCCCCAACATTCAAAAGACAATCCCTCAAAATGGTGACTTCCATCGTTAAGGGCCTCCATCACACAGGACATGCCCTCTTCTCGTTGCTCCCAAGGAGGAGGTGGAGGAACCTGAAGACACACACTCATCGTTTTAGGAACCGTTTCTTCCCCTCCACTATCATATTTCTGAAAAGACAAATCCATGAACGCTACCTCACTATTTATTTAATGTAATTCTTATATAGTTATTCAGTTTTTATTGTATATTGCAATTCACTGTTGCTGCAAAACAACTAATTTCACAATATTAGTGTTAATAATTTCACAACACATGCCAGTGATAATTACAAATGAGCAAATCTGCAGGGGCTGGAAATCCAAGCAACGCACACCAGCTGAAGGATCTCGGCCCAAAAGGTCAACTGTACTCTTTTCCATAGAGTACTCTATTCAGAAGAATGAGAGATCTTATAGAAATCTATAAAATTATGAAAGGAGCAGGAAAGTTGTTTCCACAGGTAGGTGAAACTAGAGCTAGGGGATATAGCCTTGGGATTTGGGGGAGTAGTTTTAGAAAGGAGATGAGGAACTGCTTTTCCCAGAGAGTGGTGAATCTGTGGAATTCTTTGCTCAATGAAGCAATGGAGTATACGTCAGTAAATATATTTAAGACAAGATTGAATAGGTTTTTGCATAGTAGGGGAATTAAGGGTTATGGGGAAGAGGCAGGTAGGTGGAGATGAGACTGTGGCCAGATCAGCCATCCGCTTATTGAATGGCGGAGCAGGCTCAACAGGCCAGATGGCCGACTCCTGCTCCTATTTCTTATGTTTGTGTTCATGTTCATAGATGCTGCCTGGCCTGTTGAGTTTCTCCAGCATTTAGTGTGTGTTGCCGGTGATATTAAACTGATTCTAATTATAACACAGCAGAAATCTTTACCAGTGTAGTAATTCCAGCGTGGGAACGTCTTCCAAAAATAACAGCCAGCAAAAGCTTGAGAAGCTTATTCCTTGCTGTGGAGAGTTCTCACTTGTCATCTCAAATGTGAGGATAAAGCTTTCTTAAGCTCTGAAGTGTGGCTGTAAACCCACAAGAACAGTTTATTAGCTTGAATTGGAATATGTTTCTCCTGAATATCAAGGACCAACTTTATTTATTTACCATATGCATTTACATGTGGTGTGTTGGCACAACATGCAACAAAACAGCACCATTCAACAGTTATGAAGAATTATACAAGATAAAGAACAGATTGTTGTGACTGTGAACACATTCACCAGACAGACACCGAAGCTAGTGGATGTAGAAGTCTTTATTCAGCATTTGAGACAGTCTTGGAAGAAGAGTCCTGCCTGAGCCAACTTTGCATCGCATTTTTATGTGCTGAAGATCAAAGGAAACAGTAGGACAATTATATAGTTACAATGACCGACAATGCTTCCACTGAATCTTCGCACCCATACCGCACAAAATGAATGTTAATCAGAGTTGTCTACATATGCAGACATCTCAGGTCAATGGGGTGTTTCCTGGTTTGCAAATGACTATTGCTGGTGGAAAGCAGCAGGTCAGGATGAAGGGTCTCAGCCCGAAACGTCGACTGTACTTCCTACAGATGCTGCCTGGCCTGCTGCGTTCCACTAGCATTTTGTGTGTGTGTTGCTTGAATTTCCAGCATCTGCAGATTTCCTCGTGTTTGCAGTCGACCATTGTTGTGAGCTGCATTTTAAATTCAACCTGCAATCCACATTCGGATCTGAAGATTGGTTGCTGTCGAAATATGTATTTATATACTCCAGAACACATGAGGAATGAAATGTGCATAAATGGCAGCATGTATTTGCAATGTAAAGAGCATTATTAAAAGTGCCCTTCTTGAAGATGGGTCTTGGCCGGAAAAGTTGGCTGTTGAGTTTATTCATTTCCATAGATGCTGACTAATCTGCTCAGTTCCCCCAGCATTTTGTGTGTGTTACTTTATAAAAGGTAGTTTAAGATGTTTACAGTATACTGTTGTGACAGGGATAATAGTTTGTGGAGGGGTGTGTAACTAGAATGATTGATCAGATTAACTGCCTGGGAGAATACATTTTAAGAGGGCATGGTTTTTGTTTTAAAGGCCTTTCCAGAAGCAAGCTTTTGGAAAGGCAGTTTGCAGGGTTGGTAGTGTCTGCAATGATTTTTTTTCCTGCCTGCTTCTGTGTCCAGGGCACCACATCCTGACGGGATGATAGACTGCAGCCATGACCTTTTCTGCTGACCTGATGGTTCACTGTAGATTTTGTACATTGTGCGAGGATGCTGCACCAAACCTACAGTAGTCAAGTCAACTTTTATTGTCATTTCGACCATAACTGCTGGTACAGTGCATAGTAAAAATGAGACAATGTTTTTCAGGACCATGGTGTTACATGACACAGTACAAAAACTAGACTGAACTACGTAATAAAAAAAAAACACAGAGAAAGCTACGCTAGACTACAGACCTACACTGGACTGCATAAAGTGCACAAAAACAGTGCAGGCATTACAATAAATAATAAACAGGACAGTAGGGCAAGGTGTCAGTCCAGGCTTCGGGTATTGAGGAGTCTGATAGCTTGGGGGAAGAAACTGTTACATAGTCTGGTCGTGAGAGCCCGAATGCTTCGGTGCCTTTTCCCAGACGGCAGGAGGGAGAAGAGATTGTATGAGGGGTGCGTGGGGTCCTTCATAATGCTGTTTCCTTTGCGGATGCAGTGTGTAGTGTAAATGTCCGTGATGGCGGGAAGAGAGACCCCGATGATCTTCTCAGCTGACCTCACTATCCGCTGCAAGGTCTTCCGATCCGAGATGGTGCAATTTCCGAACCAGACAGTGATGCAGCTGCTCAGGATGCTCTCAATACAACCCCTGTAGAATGTGATGAGGATGGGGGGTGGGAGATGGTCTTTCCTCAGCCTTCGCAGAAAGTGGAGACGCTGCTGGGGTTTCTTTGCTATGGAGCTGGTGTTGAGGGACCAGGTGAGATTCTCCGTCAGGTGAACACCAAGAAATTTGGTGCTGTTTACGATCTTTACCGAGGAGCCATCGATGTTCAGTGGGGAGTGGTCGCTCCGTGCCCTCCTGAAGTCAACAACCATCTCTTTTGGTTTGTTCACATTAAGAGACAGGTTGTTGGCTCTGCACCAGTCCGTTAGCTGCTGCACCTCCTCTCTGTAAGCTGACTTGTCGTTCTTGCTGATGAGACCCACCACGGTCGTGTCATCGGCGAACTTGATGATGTGGTTTGAGCTGTGTGTTGCAGCACAGTCGTGGGTCAGCAGAGTGAACAACAGTGAACTGAGCACACAGCGCTGGGGGGCTCCGGTGCTCAGTGTGATGGTGTTGGAGATGCTGCTCCCGATCCAGACTGACTGAGGTCTCCCAGACAGGAAGTCTAGGATCCAGTTGCAGAGGGAGGTGTTCAGACCCAGTAGGCTCAGCTTTCCAATCAGTTTCTGAGGGATGATTGTGTTGAATGCTGAACTGAAGTCTATGAACAGCATCCGAATGTATGTGTCTTTTTTATCCAGGTGGGTTAGGGCCAGGTGGAGGGTGGTGGCAATGGCGTCATCTGTTGAGGGGTTGGGACGGTATGCAAACTACAGGGGGTCCAGTGAGGGGGGCAGCCTCATGACGAGCCTCTCGAAACACTTCATGATGATGGATGTAAGTGCAAAGGGACGGTAGTCATTGGTCAGGACACTGAAGACTTCTTCGGCACGGGGACGATGGTGGCGGCCTTGAATCACATTGAAACGGTGGCGCTGCTCAGGGAGATGTTGAAGATGTCAGTGAGGACATCTGCTAGCTGGTCTGCACATCCTCTGAGCACTCTGCCAGGGATGTTGTCTGGTCCGGCAGCCTTCTGTGGGTTGACCCTGCACAGGGTTCTTCTCACGTCGGCCATGGTGAGACACAGCACCTGGTCATTTGTAGAAGAGGTGGACTTCCTTGCCGCCACGTCATTTTCCGCCTCAAACTGGGCGTAGAAGTTATTCAGCGCATTTGGGAGGGAGGCATCACCTGCACAGTCAGGTGATGTTGTCTTGTAATTGGTGATGTCCTGGATGCCCTTCCACATGCGCCGCGTGTCGCCGCTGTCCTGGAAGTAACTGTGGATTCGCTGGGCGTGTGCACGCTTTGCCCCTCTGATGGCTCGGGACAGTTTGGCCCTTGCTGGTGTTAGAGCTGCCTTGTCACCTGCTCTGAAGGCGGAGTCGCGGGACCTCAGCAGCGCGCACACCTCTGCGGTCATCCATGGCTTCTGGCTGATGTGGTAATGGCTGATTGAGGATATTCTCTGTGATGGCAGTGTAGAATTGCACGAGGAAGTTCTGGGGAATGGGAATTTTACCGTATTCAGCAAGAAGTACATCCTCCGCTGTTTACTCCCCTCCCCTCCCCTCCCCATCTCCAATCTCAACCATGCTCAGATCTCTGTCCTCCTCCTCTGTTTTCCTCCTGAATGCCTTTAATTTTTATTTCTTTGTCTTTAAGCCAGCAACCCCTGATTTGTCTTGTGATTAGACCAGCGTTAAATCTACAATGACCAATTAACCTATCAACTGGTATACCTTTGGACTGTGGGAGGAAATCGGAGCTCCCAGAGGAAACTCATGCAGCCTTGGGAAAACATATGCAAACTCCAATCTCCTTACAGGCAGCGATGGAAATTGAACCTGTGATAAATAAGAATTTAAAAAACCATAAAATAAGATAAAAATAAATTAAAAAAAACAAAGAAGATAAAAATAAATTTTAAAAAAGAATAAATATATGTGTGATAAATAAGAATTTAAAAAACAGTGAAATGTCATTTGCATTCACAACTGACACCACCTAAGGCCGTGCTGGGGCAGCCCAGAGGTGTCTCACTCTGGTGCGAACATAGCAGACCTACAATGCTTGACAGAACAGCACAGAACACAGCAAGTAATAACAAGTCCCGTTTCTTTCCACCACATAGACCTCCAACCCCCCCCCCAGGGCAGGCAGTCTCTGGCCTCTCAGCCTCCAGTGGACTTGCAGATATCGGTGTTAGATTCCCCTGGTGCATTTGCAGACTCTGAGCTCTGCCAGTCAGGTCTCTGCTCTGTTTCTCTGTTTCCATTCTCTGTTGCTCAGCTCTCCGTTTCCATTCGAACCTGGGTATTGACCCAGGACTCACCGATGACAACAAGGGAGGGCCTCAAACTCTGGACTATCAGATGACAGGGCCCTGAAAATTAGGCCTTAAATTCCAGTCTCGCTGGGGGAGGGTCGGCGTTCTTTGTGCCTTCTGCCCACACAAAGTGCTTGTCTAACCATTTCAGCGATGGCCAAACTCTTTTATTTTCTAGCACTCTGCCTTCTAGATTCAAGTGTGTTTATCATGTACATTGAAACACGCAGTGAATTGTGTTGTTAACAACCAACATAACTGAGGATGTGCTGGGGGCAGCCCCAAGTTTTGCCACACATTCCAGTGCCAACATAGAATACCCACAATGCTTGGCAGAACAACACAGAACACAACAAGCGACAAAACATCAGAAAAGCAAGACATGTTCCTCCTCCCCACCCATGCACATACACAGTCCTTTACTCCCAGGGCAGGCCTCCAGTGCCTTGGACACACAGACACTGAGCCTTTGACTTCCCTCCCCATTTCACAGGCTCAGCTTTGGCCGATGGGCCCAGGTTTCCAATTTGACCCTCGGGCCTTGATCCTCGACGGCGATCCGAGGATATGGCATCCACCAAACACTGGGCTTTGAAGTCCGGACTCACCAATAACAGGACCCCAAATGCTAGGTCTCATCACGTCGATTTGTAAATCCTAGGGTTTAAACGCTCATCTAAATTTTGAAAGTATCTGCTTCTTGCCCCCCCCCCTTGGACATCCACCATTTAGGTAAGGGTTGAAGACCCAAAGTGTGGTTCAAACCCACAATTGCCACAGAACCACCACTGGAAAGTGCCTCAGTAATGGCGGTGGGTGATTATGGCCAGGTAGAGTTATTGGACAGAGAGTTTGCAGGGAATCAACTTGTCGACTGAAGGAAGATTACTTTCACATCTTGACCCAGTGCTTTCAAGTGTGGCCACTCAAAATAAGTACATTTATTATTAAAATATGTACGCGGTGTGCAACCCTGAGACTCATCCTCATGCAGACAGCCACCATGGAACCGTTCAGAGAAAAACATCGAACCCCTCCCCCCCCCAAAGCGCAAACGGCAAAAAAAAAAACGAGTGGATAGCCCACAGAATATTAAACATCAAACTTGCAGGGTCCTTGAAAGGTCAAGGAACGTTCAGTTCCATTAAATTTGGCGCTGTGTCATTCGCTGACTGCAGGCTGTAGAGCCAGTCCGCCCTGATTAAAACTGCACAAAATAGCAATAAAAATGCAGTAACCAGAAACACATGTAACATGAACTGTAGAGTCCAATCCAGGAACTGCCCTGACCCAAGACCCAAGACTCTGGCAGGAGGGAGCGAAAGGGAGACTGGCCGATCGCACCTGCTCGTCTTCTGTTCATGTCCTCATTGATTTCAGATTCTGTTGATATCCATATCCAACTAGTCAATTCTGTATCAAAAGTGCATTTCTTTGTTCAAAATTCAGAATGGTTGGTGACAGGGTCCACGCTTTTCTCCTTGTGCACGAAAAAATAAAGTGTGGTTGAGGAACGAGTGTAAGGCTTCAGAGTCCAGTAATCAGTAGCAACAATTGTATTAAGTGAACCTAATGTTCCTTTAGATCAGGAGTTCCCAACCTGGGGTCCATGGACCCCTTGCTTAATGGTGTTGGTCCATGGCATTAAAAAAAAATGGTTGGGAACCCCAGATGAATATACAAGACCCCCGGTGAAATGACAGTAAGACTCCAGTTTCTTGGAATGGCGGAGTTATTGCCAATTAAATCAAACTAAAATGTTTAGTTCTGGTTGCCACATTATAGGAAGGACATGGATGCTTTAGAGAGAGTGCAGAGAAGCTTTACCAGGATGATGCCTGGAACAGAGACCATGTCTTGTGTGAGCAAGATGGGGCTTTTCTCGTTGAAGTGAATGAGGATGAAAGATGATTTGCTAGAGGTGTACAAGCTAGATAGATTGGACAGCCGGAGACCTTTTTCCAGGGTAGACAAGGCTAATATGTGGGGGCATGATTTTTAAGTTGATTGGAGGAATGTAAAAGGCATCAGAGATAGTTTAAGAATGGTGGGTGTGTGAAATGCACTGCCAGGGGTGGTGGTAGAGGCAAATACATTAGGGACATTCAAGAGACTCTTAGATAGGCATATGGATGACAGAAAAAAAAGGAGGGAAGGGTTAGATTGATATTAGAGTCAGTTAAAGAGCCAAAGAGTCTGTATTGTGCCATATTGTTCAATGTCCTAAGTGCAGTACAGCACTAGACAACGAGTTTGCCCACTAACTGTATATTTTTATTAATCATAATTAAAACAACTCAGAGTAATACTCTAGTATCACCTGTGTTAGCTGTTTCACCGCCTCCAAAACTCATCGGGATGGGATGTTTGGTTGTGACCCATTCGTAGCTAGGGTTTGACATGGCCGCTTCTTCTCAGTCAGAATTGACAATTTCTGACTTGCCAATTTGTCAAGCAAATTCCTTCGACATTTGTTTGTCTCTGCAGTTACTGCTGTCGTCTTAAGAAACTTTTAAAAATACATTTCTTAAAACTTTCCAGTTATTGTTTTGATTTCACAGTTTATTATATGGACTAAAGTTGACTCCTTTTCTCCCCCCAATGTGCTTTCAGATTCTTGCAGGTTCTCATTATCGCCTTGGCCACCTGTCCACGGTTATCATCGTTTAGACTTGCGCGCTACTGCCCCGGTACCCAGTATCTCAGAACTGTCTGTCTTGGTATCTGGAATTGGGGGGGAGGGGAGGTACTCAGTGCAATTGTCTGGAGTGGAAAGTTACTGTGGCTACACTCAGTGGCCACTTTATTAGGTACACCTGCTTGTTAATCAGCCAACTGCGTGGTCAAGAGGTTCAGTTGTTGTTCAGACCAAATATCACAATGGGGAAGAAATGTGATCCAAGTTGCTTTGACCATTTTGGTGCCAGACAGGGTGGTTTGAGTATCTCAGAAACTAATGAACTCCTGGGATTTTCATGCTCAACATTCTTCAGTTTACAGAGAATGGTGCAAAAAAATGCCTTGATAATGAGAGAGGTCAGAGGAGAATGGCCAGATTGGTTCAAGCTGACAGGAAGGTGACTGTAACTCAAATAACCAGGAGTTACAATAGTGGTGTGCAGAAGAGCATCTCTGAACGCACTGCACATCGAACCTTGAGGTGGATGGGTTATAGCAGCAGAAAACCATGAACGTACACTCAGTGGCCACTTTATTAGGTACAGGAGGTACCTATTAGTATGGCCACATATCTTTTCCTCTTTTTGCACTATTTAAGTAATTTAATTTTCTTTATTTGTAACATACTATAAGGTTTCACTGCTAATGTAATGGACTCTCTGTAAAGATCCACTGCTAAGATAATGGTTTCTCTGTAGCAGCAATGTTTGGGTTATGACTAGAGATAACGACGCACATTAGCCAATGAGTGGGATGTTCTTTCTTGTGAGTCTGGGAGAGGGATTTTGCGGTCTTTTGCCAGGGAGGGATGAGGAGAGAAGAGCGGATGGAGAGAGTTGGTAGACCGCCGGACGGAGTGGACTTGGAGCGGGGGAGGTTGATGGTAGACGAATGGCCTTATCAGTGAGCTCTAACATTTGCACATTAGATTGTTTCATGAGAATGGGCTCTTTTGGACCAGAGAGCCAGAGGCGCCCAGTCCCCATGACCGGATTGCTTGGGGTCTCCGAGAGTCTCATAAGACACGTCCCCCTCCCTCGTTTGTCGAGCTGATCGGAGAAGTACGAGAAGAGGAGAATACGTCAGAGGCGTGGGCAACCTCCGTCAACAGAGTACAGTCCTCGGTAGTGGTCCCCTGCGGTGAAGTGACCACAGATAGCCTGCCCCGGGGAGTGGTAAAGGAGATCGTGGCAGAGTTGAGAACGGAAATGTTTTGACTGTTATCAGCGGGCGTGACCCCCCCCCCCCAATGGGGGGGGTGCGGATTCCCCAAGGGGGCAAACAATGCGGAGGGCTGCTGGCAGCGGGTGTCACACCAGAAAGAGAGTGAGCCCCCGGGTGCCTCAGCAGGGAGAGTCATTGGGGAAACTTAGAGGAGACCGAGTGAGGGAATGGCCTGGTGTCTCTGGGGGAGCACTTTCCCAGCAATGTACCAAGGAACTCCTGAAAGCGAAAGGCCCAATTCCTGAAGGCTTAGTGGGACCACGCTCCAGTGTGTCGCTACGAATAGAGGGAATTATGCTAAAGCTATACTCGACACTGTGTCGCAGGTCATGTTACTGTACTGTTCATTTTACAACCGGTATCTGAAGCATTTACCCTTGACACCATTCAGTGCACTGGAGATCTGGAGGCTTAGTGCTAGTGATTATCCATATGACGGTTATTTGTCAGTGAAGTTGGAGTTCTCAGAGGCCGATGTGGGAGTGTCTGGGGTCCTTGATACATTAGTGCTGGTTTGTCCGGACCCTGTTGAGAAGGGTGGTGTTTCAATTCTGGTGGGGACCGACACCACTCTTGTGAGGAGGCTCATGGGGGCCTGCAAAGAGAAGGCTGGCAAGAGCTTTCTGGGAACATTGCCTGTGCACCTGGGGTTTTGAGCTGCTTTTGAGGAGGTACGTGGCTGCATTAGGCCAGATACCAGATTTAGATGAGGGACTGTGTGGTTCACCCAGTCAGAGCCGATGGTGGTACGGCCCGGAGAAGTAGCGAGAGTGATGGGGTCCTCCAAATTTCCCGGAGTGCCTGAGGGCGAAGCCCTTTTAGTGGACGCTCCGGAAGACCACGAGGGGAAGTCGAGATTTCCTACTGGTGTACTGGTGAGGTCCAGATTGCAGAAGCCCTCGGTTGTACAGGAACGCAGGATGGCAGTGATTGTCAGAAACACTACGAAGAGGGAGGTCACCTTCAAGTGGGGGATGCCCCCGGCGCATCTGTTCCCGGTGACGGTCATGTCTGGTGTCCCTGTGAGACAAGCTGGGGAGAAACTATTAGAAAAAAGGGGAAGTTGACCGCTGAGTCATTCAGCTTCAGGGACTCCGTGGTTTCTGCAGGTTGGAAGAGGAGGCTGGCAGAGAAGATGTTGAAGCTGGAAGGTGTCTTTTCCACTGACGAGTTTGATATGGGTTGTTCCAAGAGTAGTCGTCACACTATCCAGGTGACTGAGGATACCCCGTTCAGAGAAAGTTCGCAGCAACTGGCCCCTGTGGAAGTGGAGGACGTTCGGCGGCATGTGTGTAAGTTGAAGGAAGCTGGGATCATCATCCAGTCCCAAAGTCAACCCTGCATTCCCAATAGTAGTGGCCTGAAAGAAGAATGGGAAGGTACAGATGTGTGCGGACTAAAGGACTCTGAACAGCCGCACCATCCCTGACGAGTATACTGTCCCGAGGATTGAAGATGCGTTGGCCTGTCTGAATGGTGTGAAGTGGTTCAGTGTGCTGGACTTGAGGAGTGGATATCACCAGATCCCCATGAGTGAGGCCGACAAAGAGAAAATGGCATTTATATGTCCCCTGGGATTTCTCCAGTTTGAAAGGATGCCTCAGGGCATCTCGGGAGCCCCTGCAACCTTCCAGCGGGCCATGGAGAAGACGGTGGGGGATATGATCTTGCTTGAGGTATTGGTGTATCTGGATGACCTCATAGTGTTTGGATCCACCTTGGAAGAACATGAAGCGAGGCTGCTGAAGGTTGAAGGTTTCCCTGGACAAGTGCCAGTTTTGCCTAACGTCTGTTAGCTATGTTGGGCACATAGACTCATGGATGGAGTAGCTACATATCCGACTAAGATAGAGGCGGTTACCACTTGGCCAAGACCCCAGACCGTGAGCGCTCTGCGCTCGTTCCTCGGGTTCTGTGCTTGCTATCGGAGGTTTGTGAAAGGCTATGCAAAAGTGAGTCACCCATTGAATCAGCTTCTGGCCGGTTATCCTTCCTTGGGGAAGAAAGGGAGGGGGATAAAGTACAGGAGGGTGGAGAGTATCTTAACCACTCGGAGCCCTTTGGTCCGAGGTGGGATGCAAAATGTGAGGAGGCCTTTCAGTCGCTGAAGGAGCTGCTGACCCAGGCACCGGTGCTGGCTTTCGGGGCCCCCCCGATTACCGTATGTACTGCACACAGATGCCAGCTGAGAGGGTTTAAGGGGGCGTCCTGTATCAGGATCAGGGCTCCGGGTTGAGGCCTGTTGCGTTTATCAGCCGGAGTCTGTTGCCCTCTGAGAGAAACTATCTGATGCGCAAGTTGTAATTTCTAGCGTTGAAATGGGCGGTGGTGGATAAGCTGGGTGACTACCTCTCTGGGGCCAAGTTTGAGGTGCGGCTGAACAACAACCCCCTAACTTGTATCCTGACCTCGGCGAAACTGGATGCCACAGGCCATCGGTGGTTGGCGGCGCTGTCTGCCGATGATTTCAGCCTGAAGTACCGGCTGGGAAGCAGGAATGTTGATGCTGATGCTTTGGCCCGACGTGTACATGAGGAGTGGGAGAGCGTTCCTGCCCCGGGGCTGAAGGCCATGTGTCAGTTTGCCATCACCATGGAGGCAGAGGAAAAGGAGGGGCAGGATCGAGTGGTAGATGAATTGGGGGCTTCTGATGACACCATTCCACAAGTTTACTCTAACCTGACTGCCCTGAAGACAAATCAGCTGCTGGAATTGCATTCTGGGGAAGTGGCAGCTGCTCAGTGAGATGATCCGGGCATTGGCACTATTTGGTTTGCGGTCGAAAAGGGAGACATGGCTCAGGCGGAGAGGATGAAACACACATCATTGCCTCCATTACTGAAAGAATGGCCTCGGTTGGAGTTGAAGAACCAGATCTTATACCAGGTCATCCCCAGGCCAGCCTTGGCGTTGCCAGCTGGTTCTGCCAAAGAAGTATCGGAAGATTGCGTTGAAGTCACTTCATGATGGTTCTAGACATTTGGGGGATGGAAAAGACCTGTGGCTTGCTCGGAGACAAGTTCTACTGGCCCCGGATGAAGTCGGTAGGTTGAAGAATACTGCAAGTCGTGCATTCGATACATACAGCGGAAGACACTGCCTACGCGGGCAGCTCCTTTATCCCACTTGCAGAGTGTGGGGCCTCTGGACCTGGTGTGTATGGCTTTCCTGTCAATAGAGCCAAGATGCCAGCAACATGGCGAATGTCTTAGTTATCATGGACCACTACACCAGATATACTTAGGCTTTTCCTACCAAGGACCAGAGGGCATCAACAGTGGCAAAAGTGTTATGGGAGAAGTATTTTGTTTATTATGGCCTTCCCAGGTGGATACATAGTGATCAGGGATGGGATTTCGAGAGCAGACTCATCCATGAGTTACTGAGCATGCTTGGAGTTGAGAAGTTGAGGACCACGCCCTATCACCCACAAGGTGATCCCCAGCCCAAGAGGTTGAATCGGACCTTGCCAGACATGCTGGGGACCCTGGAGATCAGCAGGAAGAGCAGGTGGAGTCAACATATTGGACATCTGGTTCACAGTTACAACTGTACATGAAATGAAACTACTGGGTACTTGCCATATTATTTGATGTTTGGGTGTGAGACAAGGTTGCCCATTGACATTTGGTTTGGGACTGACGAGGGTGACTTTACTCTCGAAGGTTTATCTGAAGTATGTGTCTGATTTGAGAAGGGAGCTGAAAAGGGCGTATGAATTGTCTGGAGTTGCAGCTGCCAAGCAGAATCAAGGAAATAAGAGGAGGTACGATCAAAAGGTGATGTTCTCCCAACTCCTGCCGGGAGACCGAGTCCTCATAAGGAATTTGGGGCTACCTGGAAAGCATAAATTGGCTGAGCGCTGGGCGGCTACACCCTATGTGATGGAGAGTCAGATGCCAAACGTACCAGTTTTCCGGGTGAAACCAGAGGAAGGGAAAGGGCCTGTCAAGATTCTCCATCGAAACCACCTGTTGCCCCTGGGACAAGAGGAGCAGGTTGACCCAGAGCCCAACTTGGAGCTTACACCTCGTAAGAGGACTCAGTGGAAATGCGGGATGACTGCAGGGCCCACAGCAGGCGAGGTTAGGCCGGCCCCCACCCCTGAAAGGGATACTGATTCGGAGGATGAGCACCTGGATTTGTGGTATATGCTGCCTTTCGCTAACTCCCCAGTGATTGAGGAAGAGACTCCCAGCCCTCCTTCCATTGAGTCAGATAGTGTGTGTGGGGGGGGGGGGGGGTGCTATTTGTGGGCAGCCTGGGTTGCAGAAAGACTCTGCAGGGGAGAAAACAGGGTTTGGCCGCGGGACAGAGGGTGGGCACGAGTGATAGACGGGGGAGGCCTCGCCAGGTGGACCGGGAGTATCCCCAGTAGTGTCTGAACCTGAAGAGTTAGATGAGGGGGTGCGGTGATCTCAGAGAATTAGGAGACCACCGGATAGGCTGGCCTACAGAGCACCAGGGGAACAGAATGTGACCCCTCCCATTTTGGGGAGCTTTGTCACTGCCTTTTACACCTGCGTTTTGTGTTTTGCAGGAAGGGTTGGCGAATTATCTCAACGTCATTTGGACATACTAAATTTGGTGGTGGGGGGGGGGGTAATGTAACACACTCTAAGGCTTCATTACTAACATAATGGCCTCTCTGTAATGTTCCACCGCTAAGGTAATGGTTCCTCTGTAGCAGCAATGTTTGGGCTATGACTAGAGATATTGGCGCACGTTAGCCAATGAGCGGGATGTTCTTCTTTCTTGTGTGTCTGGGAGAGGGATTTTGCGGTCTTTTGCCGGGGAGATATGAGGCGAGAAGAGGCGAACTGAGAGATTTGGTAGACTGCCAGACGGAATGGACTTGAAGCGAGGGTCTGAAGAGCAGCTACGATGGGAGGAGGTCAATGGTGGACGAACGGCCTTATCAGTGAGCTTCAGTGTTTGTGCATTAGGCTGTTTTATGAGCATATTCCCTTCTGTTTTTTGTTTCTTTACTAACCATATAGTCAAATTCAGAATTATAAAGCGCATATTGTGTTCTGTTCGTTATTTTGCGGTACTGAGTTGTAACGATGACGCATGGCGTAGCATCCACTGAACAAGATTTCTTAAGTTTGGTTGGGCCACGGGCTATCATCCCCTAGATTAAGCCGGTAGCCGAACTGAGAGTTACATATTTATACTGTATAGTTCAAAGTATGTTTACATTATACAACCTAGAGATTTGTCTTCTTGCAGACGGCCACAAAACAAGAAACCCAAAAGAACTCATAAAAAAAGACCGACAAATGCCCAATGTGCAGAGAAGGGGAAAAGAAAACAAATTGCGCAAGCAATTAAAGTGAGCAAATGGCATTTAGAACAAAAGTGAGTTTTTCGATACACAGCCGGAGCAGCCCTTAGCCTGCACCTCAGTGCAGCGAGGAGCTGAATAAACGCCGTGGAGCAGCCAACAGAACCGGCAAGGTCACCACCTCTGGTCCCGACACCCTGCCTTTCAGTCCATCCAGAGTGGCGTTTAAATTGTCCAAACGTTGGGTCGTTCCTCTCCCTGGAATCCGGGCTCTGTGGCGTCAATACGCGCTGGGCCTGGACGCCACCACCACGTTTCGGCCCGTACCGGACCTTTCCAAATCAGCCTGGTGCTTAAATCAATCCAACTGTGCTCTGGATTTAGGTGGATGGGCCTCAAACCTGCCTCTCCTCTGCTCCGATTTTGTTCCGCTCTGCTCGCCCTGACTCTATTTTGAATGCACCTCGACTTCGCCTCACACATGCACGATTTGACCCTCGACTTAGCCTTGCCTTTGCTTGCCTCTCCGTTGTTTGTGCTGATCATTTACCATAGTATTTTTAAAGAAAATGTGATCATTAATAAAATATTTAGTTGTGTTCCTTGCTTTGGTAACCACCAGTAATTAGTTGCTCACCCTCAGCAGTGCCAGTCTTAAACCTTATTGGAATTTATATACGCAACGCACACAAAATGCTGGTGAAACGCAGCAGGCCAGGCAGCATCTATAGGAAGAAGCACAGTCAATGTTTTGGACCAAGACCCTTAGTCCTGACGAAGGGTCTCGTCCCGAAACGTTGACTCTACTTCTTCCTATAAATGCTGCCTGGCCTGCTGTGTTCCACCAGCATTTTGTGTGTGTTGTTTGAATTTCCAGCATCTGCAGATTTCCTCTTGTTTGGAATTTATGTACTTTTTTATTCCTACATATTACAATGTACTACTGCTGCAAAACACACGCTGGTGGTATTATGCCGTTAGTCCTGATGAAGGGTCTTGGCCCGAAACGTCGACAGTGCTTCTCCCTATAGATGCTGCCTGGCCTGCTGTGTTCCACCAGCATTTTGTGTGTGTTGTTTGAATTTCCAGCATCTGCAGATTTCCTCTTGTTTGGAATTTATGTACTTTTTTATTCCTACATATTACAATGTACTACTGCTGCAAAACACACGCTGGTGGTATTATGCCGTTAGTCCTGATGAAGGGTCTTGGCCCGAAATGTCGACAGTGCTTCTCCCTATAGATGCTGCCTGGCCTGCTGTGTTCCACCAGCATTTTGTGTGTGTTGTTTGAATTTCCAGCATCTGCAGATTTCCTCTTGTTTGCCGGTGGTATTAAATGTGACTCGTATTCTGACTAGAACCGGTTGTATACTTTTTAGTCAGAATTGGCTACGTACTTTTGGTGTACAGGTGTCCCCCTTTTTCCGAACGTTCGCTTTACGATACCTCGCTGTTACGAAAGACCTACATTAATTACCTGTTTTCACTACCAGAAGGTGTTTTCACTGTTATGGAAAAAAGGCAGTGCACGCCCCAAGCAGCCAAGCTCCTCCCCCGGAACTGCATTCTAGCCGCCATTGCTTAAACACATGCTTCTGAGCATCTGTACTTTATCTTGATTTATTTTGTGCATCCGTTAGCAAGATGAGTTCTAAGGTATCGGAAAAGCCTGAAAGAGCTCATAAGGGTGTTACAACTTAACGTAAAACTAGACATAATTAAGCGTTTCGATCGTGGTGAACGAAGTAAGGACAAAGTGAGTTTGGCTTGTGGAAGTTGACGAAGATGATGTTGAAGAGGTTTTGGCATCCCATGACCAAGAACTGACAGATGAAGAGCTGATGCCATTGGAAGAGGAAAGGATAACAATCGAAACTGAACATGGTAGCGAACGGCCCGAAAGTGAAGTCATCCAGGAACTGAACGTGAAGCAATTGCATGAGATTTTCGCTGCGATTGACAACGCTGCAATGATTGCAGAAAAGTAGGACTTTAATTTTGAAAGGGTACGTAGCTTTAGGGCATATTTGCAGGATGGGTTGAGTGCTTACAAAGAACTGTATGATAGAAAAATGCGCAAGGCTAAGCAGTCAAGCACACTGTCGTTTTTCAAGCCTTCCACATCAGTCACAGCAGACGATGAACGTTAACCTTTGTCATCAAGGCAGGCAGACATAGGAGAAGGTGACCTGCCTGCCCTGATGGAAACGGACAACGATGAGATGACACCCCAGTCTCCTCTACCTCCCACCACCCCAACCTCCGATGACTCAGCCTAACATCAGTGTGCTCGCTGTCTTCCCGATTCCGGTAAGTGATACTACACTGGACTTACATTATTTCTATTTTATATAGGCTGTGTATTTTTATGTGTTATTTGGTATGATTTGGCAGC
The DNA here is from genome assembly GCF_048418815.1 of Hemitrygon akajei. Classification (NCBI taxonomy): domain Eukaryota; kingdom Metazoa; phylum Chordata; class Chondrichthyes; order Myliobatiformes; family Dasyatidae; genus Hemitrygon; species Hemitrygon akajei. The sequence continues at coordinate 92,231,606 of NC_133129.1, read as the reverse complement.
TTCATAGCTTAAAGGTTACTGGAGAGAGTGTTTCTGTCGAGAGCGCTTGCGTGAGATTTTCACTACGGTGGACAGTGCTGCAATAACATAGAAAAGTATTCCCACTTTATATAAGCTGTGTATTTATCAGATCATTTCTGCTTTTACTATATGTTACTGTTATTTTAGGTTTTATGTGTTATTTGGCATGTTATTTTTTGGGTCTGGGAACACTCACAAATTTTTCCCATATAAATAAATGGTAATTGCTTCTTCACTTTACAACATTCCGGCTTACGAACCATTTCATAGGAATGCTGTACCTTTGGATGACGGGGGAAACCTGTATCTGAATTGTACAAATTCAACAGAACACTTTGTACTTTGAAGTTCAAAAACCAGAATCAGACTCTTGCTTAATATTGCCGGGTTATGTTGTGAAATATGTTGTTTGGCAGCAGCAGTACAATGCAATCATAATAATAAAATTACAATTTTTTTTGTGTGTGTGTGTGTGTGTATGTATGTATATATAATTATGTGTGTATATATTTAATTAAGTAATGCAAAAGGAAAGCAGAAAATTAGGTAGTTTTCAGGGGTTCATTGTCCATTTGGAAATTGGATGGCAGAGGGGAAGAAGCTGTTCCTTAAACATCGAGTGTGCACCTTCAGGCTCCTATATCATCTCCTTGATGATAACAGTGAGGACTGGGTGCTAGGGGTCCTTAATGACAGACGCTGCCTTTTTGAGGCATCTCCATTTGAAGATGTCCTTGGTTCTGGGGATGCTAGCTGGCTGAGTTTTCAACTTTCTGCAGCTGTTTCTGAGCCTGTGCAGTGGTGCCTCCGGACTAGCTGGTGATGCAACCAGTCGGAATGGTCGTCACGTTACGTTCATCTGCTCTTTATCATCCTGTTCTCTACCTCATTAATTACATTCCAGAAATGAAGCCTTTCAGCTTTCAATCTACCTCCGTGTGTTTATAGCTCCTCTTTGATTAGGAAGACAGGAGAAAGTCTGCAGAAGCTGGAAATCCAGAGCAACACACACACACAGTACTGGAGGAACTCAGCAGGTCTATTGGGGGGGGGGGGGGGGGGAGATAAACTGTCGACGTTTCAGGCCAAGACCCTGATGGTCTGCTGAGTTCCTCCATCATTCTGTCTGATCAGGGAGATGTCAGTAAGGCATCTGACCGCAAGACCCAGTAAAGGATTGTGAGGACTGCTGAGTGGATCATTAGAGATATTTATCAATCAAGAGCACTGCATCCACATGGCTCATTGCATTATTAAGGGTCCTCACATCATCCAATAATCTCTTTGACCTCTTATCAACAGGCAGGAGGTCCTATAGTAGAAGGACTTGTCTTACTAGGGTACCGTTAGAATCATAGTAAAGTACAGCAGAGAAATAGGCCCTTCAGCCTGTTTAGTCCATGCTGTCTTTTAACTGCTTACTGCCATCAACCTGCACCGGGACCATGGTCCTCCATACCCCTACCACCCATGTACCTATCCAAACTTCTCTTAAATGTTGGAATCGAGCTCGCATGCACCACTTGAGCTGGCAGCTCATTACACACTCTCACCACCCTCTGAGTGACCCTCATGTTCCCCTTAAACTTTTCACCTTTCACCCTCAGCCCTCAGGACAAGGTCTGTTGGGGTGGGAAACAACTTCTTCCCCCCAGGCCGCGAGACTGCTGAACTCCCTGCCACTATGCAGGCCTCATCACTTATAAAGCACCAAGAGCATTATCCTGTTTGCTTTTGACTTGTGCCACATATGCTCCTTATGCGAAATGTCAATCTTCTGGCATATATTTTATTCTTTGTTAATTTATTTGAGGTAATATTACTCAGTGTGAGTGATGAATCTAGATCCAGAGGAGTGTTTTCTTTGTTTGATGTACACCTATACGGTTGAACTTGAACTTGGATACGGTAACTAGGGATTCTGTCTCCAGTTACTGTGTTTACTGTGCACAGTAAACCCCAAATCTGAGACCAGCTACAGCCTTAGAAAGCAGATTGCGAATGCAGTTACTTGGCTGATTTTTAAACCACTTCTAAACCCAACTATTGGCAGTGGCTTTTTGCCCCCGACACAGCTGGGGGTGCAAGCCGCACTTCAGAGTCCATGAGACGTACCGCAGAACCAGGCCATTCGGCCCATCTAGTCTGCTCTGCCATTCGGTCACGGCTGATTTATTATCCTTCAGCCCCCCCCCCCCCATTCTCTTGCATTCCTCCCTTTGCTCTTCCGCATCGAGCTGTTGCTTTTCCACTCTCGTTGTTGCAGGAATGATTCCCCCTCCCCTCCTCCAGCCTCCGTGTCAAAGTAGATCATGGTCTCTGGGGCTTTGCTGTTGCTTATATGGTGGGGGGGGGGGGGCTAATGCTTTTGCTGGAGCAAGTGGGGGGAGGGAGAGGTTGGTGCTTTGCTGCTGTTTGTGCACGTGAGGTGGGAGGGGGTCTTTGGAGTTGTAATGGTTTCTGTCATTCATTCTTTGGGGTTTTTAATTCTGTGGGTGTGGGAAGAGTAGGAATTTCAGGTTGTATACTGTGCAGGTCATCTGATATTAAACTGAGCTATTGAATCGCTCAGCCTCTGCTTTAAATACACCCATTGACTCAGTCTCCACGGCTGTCTGTGGCAGAGAATCCCACTGATTCACCACCCTCTGGGTAAAAAAATCCTCCTCATCCCTGTTGGACTTCCATCAGACCACTGGCAAGTGGTAAGAGTGGGCTCCCTCACCTCTGCCCCCTCTGCCCCTCAACACAGGAGCCTCTTGGCTGTCTCCTAAGCCCCCTCGTTTACTCTCTGTATAACCTTGACCGTGTCGCCACCCACAGCTCTAATCTGCTAATTAAATTTGCTGGCGATACGACATTGATTGACCCTATCTCAAATGATAACAATGCAGCCTACAGAGAAGAACTCATCACCCCGACCCAGTGGTGTCAAGAAAACAACCTCCCTCTCAGTGTTGTGAAAACAAAGTGGCTTATTATGCACTACAGGAGGAATGGAGATGGGCTAACCCCTATTGACATCAGTAGCTCTGGGGTTGAGAGGGTAAACAGCTTTAAGTTCCTCGGCATCCACATCACTGAGGATCTCACGTGGTCTGTACACACCAGCTGTGTGGTGAAAAAAGCACAACAGCACCTCTTTCAGCTCAGACGGTTGAAGAAGTTTGACATGAGTCCCCAAATCCTAAGAACCTTTCTACAGGGGCACAACTGAGAGCATCCTGACTGGCTGCATCACTGCCTGGTATGGGAACTGTACCTCCCTCAATCGCAGGACTCTGCAGAGAGTGGTGTGGACAGCCCAGCGCATCTGTAGTTGTGAACTTCACATGATTCAGGACAGTTACAGAGACGGGTGCATAAAAAGGGCCCAAAGGATCATTGGGGACCCAAGTCACCCCCAACCACAAAATGTTCCAGCTGCTACCATCCAGGAAACGGTACCGCAGCATAAAAGCCAGGACCAACAGGCTCTGGGACAGCTTCTTCCACCAGGCCATCAGACTGATTAATTCATGCTGATACAGTTGTATTTCTATGCTATATTGACTGTCCTGTTGTACTATTTATAACAAATTATTATAAATTGCACATTGCACATTTAGATGGAGAGGTAACATAAAGATTGTTACTCATGCATGTGAAGGGTGTAAGAAATAAAGTCAAATCAATTCAATTCTAAAAGAACGTCTTTGTATTCTGAGGCTGTGACCTCTAGTCCTAGACTCCTCCACTGAAGACTAGGCTGACATGGCCTTGAAATGGCCGTCCATTGTGTGGCTGTAAAACATCCCAACGTACTGCTTGGATAGAGAGCTGCCCCTCGACCCACAGTTTATGGTCAACCTTTGCTCAACATTGCGTTTGTCTGGTGGCTATCTAACAGCTGTTAGTGGAAGCTTTCTATTGAACTGCATCTGCCATCTCTCAGCCCCGATCTGCATCCTGTCAATGTCCCATTTTAACCTATGCCAACCTTCTACATTCTAAACAACACCAAGCTTCATGCCATCTGCAAGATGTGACCGATTTCTGATTAGCTCATTCATTACGTGCTGTGTCGTAGATAGTTTCCACTGAATTTATCTACCTGTTTGGGTGGTGGGGTGGAGATAAGTCTCTACCAAAGGAGGTGTAAGACCCTCCTTCCTTTCTCTAGCCTGCAGGTCACCCTTGGGCAAGGTGTAACACCTGCTTAGCCCCTGATCAAGGTCATGTGAAGCCAGGGGAGCAGGTGGTGGATGGTCGTACGAGCAGCCGGTGCATATCACAAGTCCTGGTTATGTGACCACTGACGCCAGGCAGACAATCTCTGAAGAGTATTGATAACGGCTGGGATCACCCGTCTTGTAAAGACACTGCCCAGGAGAAGGCAATGGCAAACCACTTCTGTAGAATAAAATGGTGACATGGACACAGGGTTGGGATGGACAGAGAGAGAGTTTAAAGCACTTTGAGATGTCTTAATATTGAAAAGTAACAAAGAATACAGGAAGCTTTTTTTATTGGTCTTCAGCATATACCTGATTGTGCATCGGGGGATTTGGAGGAGGTGGTAGTGAGAGTGGGCAACTCATTCCATTCCCCCCCCCCCCCATCGCTGGGAATCCTAGAAGCAGGTGGGGTTTTGGTTGTGTGGGGAGGGGACCTTTGGTACCTGTGGCAGGGATGGTGTCCATGACCCTGGGGAGGGCAATAGGAGTTTGAGCCCAATTGATGCTTTGGCATGAGAGAGCCTACAGTGGCTTTCCCCTGCTCCTTTGATCCCCAATGATCACAGCCCGGACGGATGCAGCGATGGTGTGGCTTCAGCTACACGACGGGGTGGGATGTAAATCTGAGACATTATAAGGCACTTTTGAGGCCTCACTTGGCGTGTTCTGAGCAGTTTTGGGCCCCTTACCGAAGGAAGGATGTGCTGGTGTTGGAGAAGGTTCAAAGGAGGTTCACAAAAATGATTCTGGGATTGAAAGGCTTATCATATGAGGAGCATTTGATGGCTCTGGGCCTGTACTGTCTGGAATTCAGAATGAGGGGTGACTTCATTGAAACCTATCGAATGTTGAAAGGCCTCGATAGAGTGGATGTGGAGAGGATGTTTCCTATGGTAGGAGAGTCTAGGACTAGATGGCACAGCCTCAGAATAGAGGGGCGTCCTTTTAGAAAGGAGATGAGGAGGAATTTCTTCAGCCAGAGAGTGGTAAATCTGTGGAATTCATTGGGTATATTTAAGATAGAGGTTGATAGATTCTTGATAGTCAGGGCATGAAGGGATACAGGGAGAAGTCGAGATTGGGGCTGAGAGGGAAATGGATCAGCCATGATGGAATGGCAGAGCAGACTCGATGGGCCAAATGGCCTAATTCTGCTCCTATGCTCTTAACCTGATTCTGCTGATTGTTGTCTTTGTCTGCCTGTTGCTGACTCTGCCTGTCTCTCTCTCTCTTCTCTCTAGGCTTCGTCATCGGCCAGGCGGGGTTCTTCGAAGCGCTGCTGATGCTGGTAGTGGCCTATGTCATCATTAGCCTGACGGTGTTATCGGTGTGCGCGATCTCCACCAACGGAGCGGTGAAAGGTGGCGGAGCGTACTGTATCCTTTTACCAAAGCTGTTGATGTGTCTGCCATCCACCATGGACGGGTCTTCAAGAACCCTAGGCCTTCCTGAGACTCGCGTTGACTCTGCCAAATGTTCTCAAGTCAAAGTAAAGTTGTCCTCAAAAAGTGTGTGTGTGTGAGAGACCATGTAGTATTTTGAGATTCTTTACAGGAAAATAAATACAGCTGAATTTAAATTTAGTAACATTTATGGAAAAACTACAGAGACAGCAAAAAAGATGTTTTCTCAAAGAGGAAATGGCTAGTACAAGGGGGCAAAATTTTAAGTTGATTGGAGCAAAGTGATGTCTCAGGTAAGTTCACAGGGAGTGGTGGGTGCATAGAACACCCTGCTAGGGGTGATGGTAGAGGCATTTAATAAACCCTTAGATAGGCACATGGTGGCAGCATAGTGGTTACCACAGTGCTTTGCAGGTTCGATTCCTGCCGCTGCCTGTGAAGATTTTTTGTACATTTGCCCTGTGACTGTGTGGGTTTCCTCCGGGTGCTCCAGTTTCCTCCCGCAGTCCAAAACCCTACCAGCTGGTAAGTTAATTAGTAATTGTAAATTGTCCTGTAGTTTGGCTAGGTTAAATCAGCGACTGCTGGGCAGCGTGGCTTGAAGGGTTGAAAGTGCCTATTCTGTGCTTCAGTAAGTAAATAGATAATAGAAATATGGAGGGTTATGTAACAAGGAAGGGTTGGATTGATCATGCAGTATGTTGGTAAAACATCATTGGGTTGAAGGGCCTGTACCATGCAGTGGTGCTCTGTGTTCTATTTATTACATTATTTCTGAGCTACAATATCAACGTTATTTAGAAGTAATGCCGGAGGTAGATTTTCTTACTAAACACCGTTTGGTGAGTGTGTGGAACACCCTGCCAGCGGTGGTGGAAGAGGCAGATGCATTGGGGATATTTAAGGAGCTCTTAGATAGGCATATGGATGAGGGAAAAATGGAGGGTTATGTAGGAAGGAAGTCTGATCTTGGAGTTGGTTTAAAAAGTCAGCACAACATCGTGGGCTAAAGGGCCTGGGCTGTGCTGTTATGTACAGGTGTCTCCCCCCCCCCCCCCCCACAAAGGTAGAGCGTTCCTGCGAAACCTTTCTTAAGCTGAAATGGCGTAAAGTGAAGAACCATTAATTTACATGGGAAAAATTTTCGTAAATGCGTAAACAGGTGACTAATGTAGGCCTTTTGTAAAAGCGAAGTGGCGTAAAGCGAACATTCGTAAAGCGGGGGGCACCTGTACTATGTAAATTGTGCAAATAATAACAAATGGAAAGTAATAAAAAGATTTAATAAAAAGATTTAAAAAGAAAGGAAAGTAAATGTGAGGTGTGGAATCCTTGAAAGTGAGAGGGTAGTTTGTGGAATCAGTTCAGCATGGAGGTGAGTGAAGTTATCTGCACTGGTTCAGGAGCCTGATGGTTGAGGGGTGATTTCTGTTCCTGAACCTGGTGGTGTGGGACCTAAGGCTCCCGTACCTGCTGCCCGATGGCAGGAGGGAGAAGAGAGCGTGGCCTGGATGGTGGGGGTCCTTGATAATGGGGCTTGCTTTCTCCAACACTAGTAAAATCAAAACAATATGCACCAATCTATCTTGTGAACCATTACACATTCGGATAAATACAAGACCCTACGCACTAATGTGGGTGTAAAGCGCAGGTTCAAATCAAATCAAATTTAATTATCATTCAACCATACATGGATACAGCCGAACGAGACAGCGTTCCTCTGGGGCCAAGATGTAAAACACATTCAAAATAGTGAGAAAGAGAGGGGAAAAAAAACATAGTCACACAAGAAAAGACATTTTTAGTCCAAGACCCTGAGCGATTAGTCCCACAAATTGATGGTTTCTGGCAACCCAGCCTGTAATTCCACCAGTCGAGCACTGGAGGGCAGCACTGATGGAGAAGCCACCCCAATGAACACAGACACCACCACGGTACACTGCCTCCAGCATCTCCTCATTTGGACAGCCCAACCTTTTTTATGTCATGGACCAATACCATTAGGCAAGGGGTCTACGGACCCCCAAGATGGAAACCCCCGGTCTAAAGGAAGCTCTGATTCAGATACCTTGAAGTGAGGCACATTGAGGGTGGTTGCTAAAGGAATTGGGATTGGGTTCCATAAGTAGGTAGGTTATCTGGGTAATGAAATAGGCTTTTTTCCACTGAGGTAGGTCGAGACTGGAACTCGAGCTCATATATGAAGGATGAAAGGTGGAATATTTAAGAGAAACCTCAGGGGAGGCTTCTTCTCTCAGAGGGTGGTGAGAGTGTGGAACGAGCTGCCAGTGGAAGTGGGTGGATGCGGGTTCGATTTCAACATTTATGAGAAGTTTGGATAAGTACACCTTAAGCACTTGGCCATGTGCCTAGTGATCTAGTTCGAGCCTCAGCTAAGGCAGCGTGTTGTGTCCTTGAGCAAGGCACTTAACCACCCATTGCTCTGCGACGACACCAATGTCAAACTGTATGGGTCCTAATGCCCTTCCCTTGGACAACATCAGTGGCGTGGAGAGGGGAAGGCTTGCAGCTTGGGCAACTGCCGGTCTCCCATACAACCCTGCCCAGGCCTGCGCCCTGGAAACTTTCCAAGGTGCGAATCCATGGTCTCTCGAGACTAATGGATGCCTATTGGATAAGTACATGGATGGGAAGGGTTTGGAGGACTATGGCCCTGGTGCAGGTTGATGGGAGTAGGCAGAATAGTAGTTTGGCATGGATTAGATGGGCTGAAGGGCCTTTGTCTGTGTTGCAGTGCTCTGTGGGTATAAAGCTGACACTGGACTATAGCTGGGATATTGCATCCACCAGACCGAATGGCTTGAAGGGGGTACAGGCCTGGAGTTTCATTGGTTCAATGGTTCCAAGGAGGTGGGGTGGGGGGGATCTCAGAAAAGTGGGGGAATGCTCTTTTGGGAAGAGGGTGTTGATAAATTTGAGTTTGATGGTTTTGTACAAGGAGACCCTCTCCATCCATGCTAGTATCCCTCATGTAACACCATGAGCTCTGATCTTAGCAGCCTGCTCAGGGCCTGTACCTGCTGGAGTTTAACAGAAGCTGGGGGAGGCGCGAGGAGGGGGAGTGGGAAATCTCCATGAGACAGACATGGATAGGGTGTTTCTCATGGTGGGAGAGTCTAGTGCTCCTGGGCATACCCTCAGTCTCTATAACCATATAACAATCACAGCACGGAAACAGGCCATTCCGGCCCTCCTAGTCCGTGCCGAACTCTTAATCTCACCTAGTCCCACCTACCCGCACTCAGCCCATAACCCTCCACTCCTTTCCTGTCCATATACCTATCCAATTTTACCTTAAATGACACAACTGAACTGGCCTCTACTACTTCTACAGGAAGCTCATTCCACACAGCTATCACTCTCTGAGTAAAGAAATACCCCCTCGTGTTTCCCTTAAACTTTTGCCCCCTAACTCTCAAATCATGTCCTCTCGTTTGAATCTCCCCTACTCTCGATGGAAACAACCTATTCACGTCAACTCTATCTATCCCTCTCAACATTTTAAATACCTCGATCAAATCCCCCCTCAACCTTCTACGCTCCAATGAATAGAGACCTAACTTGTTCAACCTTTCTCTGTAACTTAAGTGCTGAAACCCAGGTAACATCCTAGTAAATCGTCTCTGCACTCTCTCTAATTTATTGATATCTTTCCTATAATTCGGTGACCAGAACTGTACACAATATTCCAAATTTGGCCTTACCAATGCCTTGTACAATTTTAACATTACATCCCAACTTCTGTACTCAATGCTCTGATTTATAAAGGCCAGCGTTCCAAAAGCCTTCTTCACCACCCTATCTACATGAGACTCCACCTTCAGGGAACTATGCACCATTATTCCTAGATCTCTCTGTTCCACTGCATTCCTCAATGCCCTACCATTTACCCTGTATGTTCTATTTGGATTATTCCTGCCAAAATGTAGAACCTCACACTTCACAGGAACAGACATGAGCAGGATGTTCTTTAGCTTGTGTGGTCAGTCTGTGGAATTCATTGCCACAGACAACTGTAGAGGCCAAGTCACTGGGTACACTTAAAATGGAGATTGACAAGTTCTTAAATAGTAAAGGTGCTGCGGGAAGAAGGCAGGAGAATGTGGTAGAGAGGGGACAATAAGTCAGCCATGATGGAATGGTGGAACAGAGTCAATGGGCTGAATGGCCTAATTATACTCCTGCATCTCATGGGTTTGTAGAGGGAAGCCACTGCTGCTCCTGGGATTAAAATACAAAGGGAACATGAACCCCCTGGAGTAGTGACGATCCGTAACTTGCCTAAAGACACAGTGGAATTTGGATTCAGATTCCGTCGTGCTCCTTCAGGCAAGTCCCAGATCTTTGCCCAGGTGTTATATAAAGGTTTTCAGAAAGGGTGGGGCCAGAATATGAGGGGAAATTTGTGGAGTGCAGAATGAGTGTTGTCCTACCGGTAGGTGGGATGGACTCTGGCAAATGCTGTTCTTCTCTCCCATGACTGTGCCAGGGTGTCCCCCACCACGAACGGCCTGTGTTCGTGTATCCTGCAGTACCTTCCTGAAAGCCTGTCATCCCTTCTGAATGAGTGCGTCCTCCAGCTGGCTCAGTTTCCCTACCCCACTCTCCAAGGGCCAGCAGTTGGCAATAGCGGCCAGTGGACATTGGCCTTCCTGAGCCCAGCCTGATGGGCCAGTAACCAATTCTCCTGGAGCACGTGATGGCCATGGGGCCAAATTAAAATAATCTGTCCATTCCCTCTCTGTTCATGTTCGTCAAAATGCTTTAATATTGCTATCCTATCTGTTTCCAACGCCTCCCTGGCAGGGGCTTCCAGGCCCTACCACTTTTTTTTAGTAATGTTTTGCCCATATATCCTTTTAGAGTCACTGAGCAAAAACAGGCCCTTCAGCCCATCTAGTCTATTCCATCCTGATCATCTGTCTGGTCCCATCTACCTGCTCCCTGACCATACTCTCGACCGCTCCCATCGATGTGCCTATCCAAACTTCTCTTAAATGTTACAATTGAACCTGTGTTTCCCACTTCCACTGGCAGCTTGTTTCACTCTTCAAAGTTCAAAGTAAATTTTATTATCAGGGTACATAGATGTCACCACATACAGCCCTGAGATTCACTTTCCTGCGGGCATACTCAGCAAATCTATAGGATAGTAATGATAACAGGATCAGTGAAAGATCAATCAGAGTGCAGAAGACAACAAACTGTGCAAATGCAAATATAAACTAATAGCAACAAATAATGAGAACTTGAGATAACAAGATTAGGAGTCCTTAAAGTGAAATCATTGGTTGTGGAAACACGAGGAAATCTGCAGATGCTGGAAATTCAAACAACACACACAAAATGCTGGTGGAACACAGCAGGCCAGGCAGCATCTATAGGGAGAAGCACTGTCGACGTTTTGGGCCGAGACCCTTCGTCAGGATTAACTGAAAGAAAAGATAGTAAGATAGTTGGCTGTGGGAACATTTCAATGATGGGTCAAGTGAAGTTATCCTCTTTTGTTCAAGGACTGTTGGTTGTGGGGTGGGGTAGTAACAGTTCTTGAACCTGGTGGTGAGAGTCCTGAGGCTCTTGTACCTTCTGCCCAATGGTAGAAACGAGAAAGAGCATGGCCTGGGTGGTGGGGATCTCTGATGATGGATGCTGCTTCCCAATGTCCTCAGTGGTTGGGAGGGCTTTACCCATGATGCACTGGGCCAAATCCCTTTATAGGATTTTCCATTCAAAGGAGTTGGTGTTTCCATGCCAGGCTGTGATGCAGCCAGTCAAAACACTCTCCACTACACATCTATAGAAGTTACACCACCCTCCGAGTGAAGAAGTTTCACCTTGAATATTTTACCTTTCACCTCAAACCTGTAACCTCAACCTCATTCAACCTGAGAGGAGAAAAAGCCTACATGCATTCACCTCAATTTGGTGTACCGTATACAATCTCCCTTCTTTCTCCTACACACCAGGGAATAAAATCCTAACCCATTCAGCCTTTACCTAATACTTGGGACCTGAGTCCTGGTAATATTCTTGTAAATTTTCCCTATGTTCTTTTGAGCTGATAACTTTTTAATCTTCTGCCTCGTGCTTTTTTTAAAAAAAGAAAGTCCTCTGGTATTTGGCAATGATAAAAAGAAACCCTTGCTCTAAGTTTGCCCCTTTTTTAAAATTGTAAAGATCTTGCCTATTATCTTCCCTGAAGGCTCCTGGGAATTGTCGTGACACCACAGGAAAATAATCCTGTTATGCTTTGTAACTTCAAAACATGAAACTAATTCAAAGGAAGACACAGGAGTTTGAAATGTAGGTAGAACTCGTCTTTACTTTGAGCAAGGTGCACACGTATAACGTGGTAGTGTGGTGATGCATGCAATTCATGCATTTGTACAGATTATTTAAACAAACAAGAATGCTTAATCAAATAATATATATATTATTTGATTAAGCATTCAAATATATTCATTATATATATATAGTGGCCAAAGGCCAACAGGTTAAGAATTTGGTGCCTGATTGACTTGACTTCAGTATGGTAATTGAAAAGCTTTTGGTGCTGGAGACAGATTCCTGGGAATGGTTGGGTGTATTTAAAGCAGAAGTTTGAAAGGTTCTTGGTTAGTAAGGGCATCAAAGGTTACTCGAGAATGGGGTTGAGAGGGGTAACAAATTGGCCGTGGTTGATTGGTGAAGCAGACTCGGGGCAGGCTGTCCTAAATCTACTCCTACAGTACTGTGCAAAGACTTGGGCACCCTAGAGTTTTTAAAGATATGGATTGGGACGTTATGGCCTTCACGGAGACCCGATCTCAACACCATAGAGGCTGCCTGGGATGACCTGGAGAGACAGCAGCGAGTGAGGCAGACAAACTTTGCAGAAGAACTGTGGCACGTTCTCCAAGATGCCAGGAACAACCGACCAGCTGATTTTCTTATAAAACTGCACGACAGTATACCTAAGAGAACTGATGCAGTTTTAAAGACAAAGGGTGGTCACAATAAATATTGATTAGTGTTTTTTTACTGTATACCACTCTTGTATTTTTTTTTTACTATTTAGAAACACTTCATTTGCTTTACAGAATTTTTTTTACATGTGCCAAAGACTTTTGTGCTCTATTGTATACTGAGGATAGACTCTTGATTAGTCAGGCCATGAAAGGTTACAGGGAGAAGGCAGGAGAATTGGGACTGAGAGGGAAAATGGATCAGCCATGATGAAATGGCGGAGCAGACTCGATGGGCCAAACGGCCTAATTCTGCTCCTATGTCTTATGGTCTGAAAATCCAGCTCTTTAGGTGTCTCTGTGTTCCTTCTCCACTCCCCAAGGACCACTGGTTGACAATGACAACCATTTGGCCTGGACCCTCTTGAGCACAGCCAGATGGGTCAGTAACCACTTGACTTTCAGCACGGGAGGGGGCCCTGCAGCCCATGGTGCATGATGCATAAATCTATCCCATCTCCCAGCGCATGGTCGATAATCCTTTCCCTCCCCCTCCCACCCTCTGCAACCTGGCTTGGTTTCCTTCACACTTTTGTCTGCAGTTATGATTAGCCGGACGTTGGGCCCGGAGTTCGGCGGGAGCATAGGGCTGATGTTCTTCCTCGCGAACGTCTGTTCCTGTGCGGTTTATATTCTGGGACTGGTGGAGGCTATTCTGGACGTATTTGGAGAGCTCCCAAATGCAGGTGAGTCCCCCGTGTCACGGGAATACGGAATTGCCTGTTTCGGTGTGACAGAGCGTTGAAGGCGCACTCTTGGTGTGGCCATTCATCCCATTCTCACCGCCCTCTGAGGACAAGGGAATGTGACCACATTTTGCCGAATTTGGAAATCAGGCCTTCCCCTGCCCACTATGCGATAACCCATGTTGAACAATGACTGGAATTCTTCAACATGCATCTGGAGATCTTTAGGAGAACTGAAAAGACTTTGCCAATAGGTTACAAACAAACTCTTTTGAAGATGTCCTTGATGCTTGGGGATTAGTGCTGATGATGGAGCTGGCCGAGTCACTAAAGACTCTCACAAGTTTCCACAGATGTTCTGTGGAGAGCATTTCAACTGGTTGCGTCACCGTCTGGTATGGAGGGGCCACGGCATTGGATTGGAAAAAAGTGCAGAAAGTTGAAAACTCGGCCAAGTACTTCATGGGCACTTGCCTCCCCAGCATTCAGGATGGCTTCAAAAGGCCCTACATTATCCTGGACATATTCTCTTCACATTGCTAGATAGGTATCTTATGGATAGGGGAATCAAGGGATATGGGGACAAGGCAGGAACCGGGTATTGATAGTAGATGATCAGCCATGATCTCAGAATGGTGGTGCAGACTCGAAGGGCCGAATGGTCTACTTCTGCACCTATTGTCTATTGCTACCATCAGGTACAGGAGCCTGAAGACATACACTCAACATTTTAGGAGCAGGCCTCTAGCCTCCAGTGTCCAGTCTCTAGAATACATAAACCATAAAGTGATTAGTCTGACTCTGCAATCCAAGTACGTAGGGCAACATTCCCCTCCATGATCTCCCAGGCAATGGAACAACAACTGCAAAATGCTTTTCTTATCCTGTATCCACCTCCTATTAACTTGGGATTTCTGGTGCCCTGAGCTAAAGCTGGAAGTTAGATGTGAGAAGGCAGAAGATGTGGAGCATGTGGGTCTGGAGTTCTGTAGAGTCATAGAACACTACAGCACAAAAACAGGCCCTTCGGCCCATCTAGTCCACTCCAAACTAGTCCCATCGATCATCTGGATCATATCCCTCCACACCCCTCCCATCCACGTACTTATCCAAACTTTTCCTCTCATGTTGAAATCAACCCTGCATCCAACACTCCTGCCTGTAGCTGCCATCTTTTGGGGAAGAAGTTCCTCATGTTTCCCTTTACCATTTCACCTTTCACCCACAACCCATGACCTCTAGTTCTAGTCTCACCCAACCTCAGTGGAAAAAACCTGCTTGTGTTTATACCTCTATATCTATACCCCTGATAATTTTGTCTACCTCTTATCAAATCTCCCCTCAATCTCCAATGCTCCAGGGAAAACCTAACCTGGTCAACCTTTCCTCATAGTTCATGTTCCTGGCAATATGTACAGGGAAGTGTTTTAGTGAACCAGTTGCTTTTTACATTTTGGTAGATCTGTGGCGACTTTTAACTGAGAGTTGTTATTTTAATTCCTAATTTCAATTATTTCAGTATAACTTCAGATGTTTTATGACTTATTTCTGGATCAACAGTCCAAATTTGTCTTCTAGTCCAGTAACCTAACCACTATGCTAGCGTATCTCCCAAGCCATGTGGGCTTGGTGCGTGTTTAAGATCACATCAATCCTAATGTATGCAAACATTTGTATTGGGTCTTTGTTTAATTTCTGATCCTTAGGGATCTTCTAGGAGTCAAAAATGGCGAGCAGTCTTAATTCCAAGATTTCAGTTTATTTCAGAGTGCAAACAAACAGGCAAACATAATAGAGAGCTGAGACACTATGCTAAGAGGGTAATTAATACTAAAGCAAAGGAATAAAAGATGGCTCTTCTAAAAAAAAACATCTATCACTTTAATAGATGAGGAAAATTCCTTAGATATTGATAAATCACTTAATAGGCTACATAATTAAAACAATTGCATCACGTGGGTAATGTACTAACTCTTAGGCAATGAAAAAGGAGACAGGTGATAAACTGTTAGTTTAGCAGCTATACCACTTTCTGCCAGTGAATGTGAAAAATATGAGGCTGTTAAAAAGTACGAATCTTACATTAAAAGAGTATTATTTTTAGAAAAGATGGTGGTTTCCAACATTTATGATGAATAAAGTTGCTCCTTTGGCTTCTTCCTCCTACAAAATAAATAGCTTTGCAATCTTTGAACCCTTGTTCTTCAACTACCCCTTGCAGCGGAAACAGACCATAGAGGTATCCACGTCCTCCCACAGAGCTACCTCTACGATGTCCTCTACGCTTCGAGTATCCTATTGCTCTGCTTGCTAGTCTGCCTGGTCGGGGCCCAGATCTACGCCAGGACCAGCTTCCTGATCTTCCTCATGGTCCACATCGTGCTCATCACCATCTTCATCAGTTTCTTTGCCATGAGCCCCAAGACCGTTTGGATAGTTAGACAGTCTGGCAACACCAGCCAGCTCATCCACACCAACTACACGGGCTTCAACCTGGCTACGCTGCAGCGGAACCTTGCGGGTAAGCATCTTTCCTGTCCATCTCCAGACTGGGAACTTCTAACTTAAGTTTCTTCATTCAAAGAGCTGAATGGCGATGTGAGATAGGAGAAGAATGCTTGCAGGCCATGGTTACACTGCTCTTGGGATATTGAGAGCAGTTTTGGGCCCCTCATCTAAGAAGAGATGTTCTGCATTGGAGAGGGTCCAGAGAAAGTTCATGAGAAAGATAATGAGTGTTTGATGGCTCTGGGATTGTACTCGCTGGAGTTAGAAGGATAGTCGGAGGAGGGAGGGGATCTCATTGAAACCTATCAGATATTGAAAGGCCGAGATAGAGTGGGCATGCAGAGGAAGTTTCCTATAGTGGGGGAGTCGAGGACCAGAGGACACAGCCTCAGAATAGAGGGATGCCCCCTTAGAACAGGGATGAAAAGAAATGTCTTTAGCCACAGGGTGGTGAATCTGTGGAATTCATTGCCACAGGTGTCTGTGGAGTTCACAGTTGGGTATATTTAAAGTGGAGGTTGATAGGTTCTTGATTAGTAAGGGTGTCAAAGGTTACAGGGAGAAGGCAGGAGAGTGGCGTTGAGAGGGATAATATATCAGTCATGATAGAATGGTGGAGCAGACTTTATGGGTTGAATGGCCTAATTTTGTTCTTTGTCTTAAGGTCTTTCTCACTAGAGGTGTTTGTGATCAGAAGGAGCCAATTGTCATTGTAAGCATCGCTGAAAGGAATAAGCAATTAAACACGAGATTCTGCAGATGCTGGAAATCTAGATCAGCACACACAAAACTCAGCAGGTCAGGCAGGGAGGGAAATAAACAGTTGATGATGCAGCCCAAGACTCTTCATTAAGGCTGGGCTTATAGAAGGTAGGAACGAGCAGTCCGAGGTTCTTTCATTCATTATGCGGCATGTCATTATAACATGGGCAATCGTCGTCTTTTCCAAGACCCTGAATGTTCTTGGCAACTTTTTCAACAGAAGTGGTTTGCCAATGCCGCCCTCTGGGCAGTGTCTTTACAAGATGGGTGACCCCCAGCCATTATCAATGTCTAATGTCAGTGGTCACATAACCAGGACTTGCGATATTTGTGATGTGCACTGGTTTCTCATACGACCGTCCACCACCTGCTCCCACGGCTTCACGTGACCCTGATCGGGGCTGGGAGGGGGAGTGCTCCTTCCCTCCGCTAGGCTGCAGGTCACCCTTGGGCAAGGTGTAGCACCTGCTTAGCCCCCCCGATCAGGGTCATGGTCGTATGAGCAACCGGTGCAGATCACAAGTCCTGGTTATGTGGCCACTGACACCAGGCAGACAATCTCTGAAGAGTATTGATGATGGCTGGGATCACCTGTCTTATAGTCACTACCCAGAAGAAGGCATTGGCAAACCACTTCTGTTATATAAAAAAAGAAATTGACAAGGATAGCCATGGAATGACCGTGATCACCCACGTCACCGACACGGCACGTAATGACTGAAGTGGGTGGTATCAGGTGTTCAGAAGTCTCACATCCTCGGGGAAGAAGCTGTTACCCAGCTCCTTGCGCTTGGAATGGATTGATCTCCTTCAGACATTACAAAATCTTGAGGAGTATTAGAAATTTAGATTAGATTCGATTCAGCTTTATTGTCATTGTGCCGAGTACAGATACAAAGCCAAATGAAATGCAGTTAGCATCTAACCAGAAATGCAAAGAATAGTGTTATTTACAAAATATCTGTGAATAAAAAGTAAGTGCTACAGCACACAAATATAAAAGTACTGAGACAGTACAATATGGGTGCAATACTGCTTAGTGCTGTGATGTGAGGTTCACCCGGTGTCACAGCCTCAGGGAAGAAGTTCTTCCCGTGCCTGCTGGTGCGGGAGCGGAGGCTCCTGTAGCACCTACCGGGTGGGAGGAGAGTAAAAAGTCCATGGTTAGGATGAGGTGCATCCTTGATAATGCTTTTCGCCCTGCCCAGGCAGCGTTCATGGTAGATGTTCTCAATGGTGGGCAATTGGGTGCCGATAATCCGTTGGGCAGTTTTCACCACACGCTGGAGTGCTTTGCGGTCCGATACGGGACAATTGCCATGTCACAATGAGATGCAGTTGGTGAGTATGCTCTCAATGGTACAGCGGTAAAAGTCCGTCAGTATCCTGGGACAGAGGTGAGCTTTCTTAATTTGTTTTGGAAATAACATTTGAACATATCTGGAAATGCTTAGGAGATCAGGCAGCATCTGTGGAGAGAAATAAACTGTCAACGTTTCAGGCTGAGACCATGGTTTCGGGCTGGGAGCCTTCATCAGGACTGGAAAGGGAGGGGTCAGATGCTGGAATAAGAAGATGAGGCGAGGGGGAGGAGTAAAAGCTGGCGGGTGATGGTGGGGGGGGGAAGATGGGTGGGGGAGAGGTGATGAAGGAAGAAGCTGTAAGGTGATTGGTGGAAGAAGCTGCAAGGTGATTGGTGGAGGAAGCAAGAGGAGAGACCAAATGGGGATTACTGGGGGGGTGGGGGTGGGGAACAAAGATATGAGGGAGAAATTAAAGTTCCAAGTAAATTTATTATCAAAGTATCTATATGTCACATTCACTTTCTCGCAGGCACACTCAATAAATGCATAATAGAATAATAACCATATTAGAATCAATGAAAGACCGCACCAACTTGGGCCTTAAACCAATGTGTAAAAGACAACAAATTCTGCAAATACAAAAAGAAGAAGTAATAATAATATATAAATAAGCAACAAATACTGAGAGCATAAGGTGAAAAGTCCTTTGATTACTGGAAGTTAGAGAATTCAGTGTTCATGCCATCAGGTTGGAGGTTGCCCAGAAGGAGTATATTATCTTCAATCTAACCCAGTAATTTTTTCCCTCTTTCCAGAGAAGCTGTCTGACTTATTAAGTGTTTCCCAGAAACTACAGTTCTTTGTCTTAAGGAATCTTGGGCAGTAGTTTGGCTATTCTTCTGACCCGGCCACAGAGGAATGGTTTGCGGTGGGAATATCCCCTGCCCTGCTGCCGGAGTTGGCGTAGGCGATGTGGGACTGGGCGGTGACTGGGTGCGGATGTTTCTGGGTGAATCCTTTGAGCAGAATTTGGTTTTGTCTTCCAGATAACTACTCGGTAGACTACACCACTGGTACGCTCATGACGTTTGCCACGGTGTTTGCTGTGATGTTTAACGGCTGCACTGGTATAATGGCTGGATCCAACATGTCGGGTAAATACCTCTCGTCTGTGTGTGGTCTCTCCTCTGCCTTCCACTTTTCACTCGAGTAAGAGCATAGAACATGAAGCAGTACAGGCCCTTCGGCCCATGATGTTGTGCTGACCCTTTAACCTACTCCAAGATCAGTCTAGCCCTTCCTCCCTTCCTATGATCAATCACAGCCCTCCATTTTTCTTTCTTCCACGTGCTTATCTAAGAGTCTCTTAAATGTCCCTAACGTATCAGCCTCAACCGCAACATTTAGCAGTGTGTTTCACGTACACACCATTCCATTGTTTGAATAAAAGAGCTACCCTTGGCATCCTCTCCTTCCTCTAAACAATTTTAAAGTTTTGCCCCCTTGTATTAGCCACTTTCACCCTGGAGGTGGGGAGAAATCTCTGGCTGCCCACTCTGCCTCTATCAAGTCGCCTAGCATCCTCCTTTGTTCCGAAGAGAAAAGCCCTAGCCAACTCAACCTGTCCTCCAGTAAGGATCAGAAAAACATTTGGCCCAACTGTGTCAGATTAATTGGCCTCCATCTAGAACCTTGCTCAGATAGGATTCCTAAACACAAGTGATTCTGCAAAAGCTGGAAATCCAGCACAACACACACAAAATGCCAGAGGAACTCAGCAGGATAGACAGCATCTGTGGAGAGGAATAAACAGTCAAAGTTTTGGATCGAAACCCCTCATCAGGACTGGAATAAAGAGGGTCTATTTCGGTTAGCTGCTGGTGACAAGCGGTGTTCAACAGGGGTCAGAATTGGGACCGCTTTTTATGTTATACATCAACAATTTATACATGGAAATGATGGCTTTGTGGCCAAGTTTGCAGATAGGCGCGGAGGGGCAAAGAAGTGGCAGATGGAATACAGTGTAGGGTGGTGTGTGGTCATGCATCTTGATAGAAGGAATAAAGATGTAGACTTTTTCAAGCAGAGAAAAAAATGTTTAAATACCTGAGGTGCAGGATCCCCTAAAGGTTAATTTTCAGGTTGAGTTGGTGGTGAGGAAGGCAAATGCGGTGTTTGTATTCATTTCAAGAGGACTAGAATATAAGAGCAAGGATGTAATGCGGAGGGTTTATAAGGCACTGGTCAGACTGCACTTGGGGTATTGCAAACACCTTTGGGCTCCTTGTATAGGTAAAGATGTGCTGACATTAGAGAGGGTCCAGAGGAGGTTCATGAGAAGGATTCTAGGAGTGAAAGGGTTAACGCTCGGTGGCTCTGGGCCTGTACTTGCTGGAGTTCAGAAAAATGAGGGGAGAGTCTCATTGAAGCCTATTGAACATTGAAAGGCCTAGACAATCTGGAAGTGGGGAAGAGGTTTCCTATAGTGGGTGAATCTAGGACCACAGGACACAAGCTCAGAATAGAGGGATGTCCATTTAGCCCGTGGGTATCTTCTTTCTTCTGCCCACTACACCATCTCTGGCAGCATTTAAGGCTTTCTTCATCATCAGTAGAGCCTGTGAGTGGTGAATCTGTGGAATTTGTTGTCACTGGCGGCTGTGGGGGCCAAGTCATTTAGTATATTTAAAGCAGAGGTTGATAGGTTCTTGATTAGTCAGGATATCAAAGTTTATGGGGAGAAGACTGGAAAATGGGATTGAGAAGGATAATATATTAGTCATGATGGTGTGGCGAACCACTTTCTGTGCAGGCGAACCGGCTCACAAATAGCCAGCGCGCGGGGGGAGACTTTGGTAATGCACCTCTGATGTCATTTACGTCCGGAGAGGGCGGGCGCGAGGGATTAAATGCCAGCGCCGCAAAGTTTGAATAAACTAGTCTCGAAACGACTTACCAACTGCGTGTCGTTATTTCAGCGCTGTGTGTAGCACATCGCTACATTGGTGAGCCCGACGGTCCAAACGGGATTTGGACCAAAGATGACCGACTCTTCATCTGTTAACGCAGTTTTGCTAAAACTGCCGACTTTCTGGACTCTGTGTGGTTTAGTCAAGCAGAAGCCCAGCTCCAGATTCAGCAGATATCCTCTGATTCCATGCGTTACTCTCATGTGGTGAGCGCCCTTGACCAGGAGACGGCCCCCCAGGTTGGGGATTTCATACAGTTGCCCCCAGAAGAAGGCAAATATGAAACATTCAAAGTGCTGCTCATTGGGACCTTTGGCCTCTCACGGCGTGAGCGGGGTGCCCGCCTGCTTCACCTGGACGGTTTGGGAGGCAGACTGCCGTCAGCATTGATGAACGAGATGCTGGCCCTGGCTGATGGACACAATCCCTGCCTCATGTTCGAGCAAGCGTTCCTAGAGCAACTGCCCGAGGACATACATCTGCTGCTGGCCGATGCAGATTTCAGTGACCCCTGGAAGGTGGCGGCCCGGGCAGACGTGCTGTGGAAAGCCAAGAGGGAGAGCATGGCATCCGTCGGTCAGATTACCAGGCCACGTGCCCAACAGCGGACCAGACCAGGCCCGGCAGGTGGGCGCACACAACACAGAGGCAGGACTGATGAGGCCAGTGAACAGTGGTGTTTCTACCACCAGCGGTGGGGCACAAAAGCCCACCATTGCCGCCCGCCCTGCAAGGGCCAGGGCCAGCTGCTGCTAATGACTATGGCGGCTGGCCACCAGGACAGCCTCTTGTACGTCTGGGACAAACAGTCGGGATGCCGCTTCTTGGTCGACACTGGAGTGGAGATCAGCATCTTGCCCCCGACGGGGTACGACACCTGCAACAGGAAGCCAGGACCCACCCTGAGGGCCGCAAACGGCAGCACGATATGGACCTACGGCACCCGCACAGTGCAGCTGCAGTTCGGCTCCAGCTGGTTCACGTGGAACTTCACACTGGCCGCGGTGGCCCAACCACTCCTGGGGGCGGACTTCTTGCGAGCTCACAGCCTGCTGGTCAACTTGCAAGGGAAAAGACTGGTACATGCCGAGACTTTCCAGACGTTCTCCCTGGGTGAAGCCAAGTTGCCGGCCCCACACCTGGACTCTATCACGCTGTCGGACAACGAATTCACCAGAATCCTGGCGGACTTTCCATCGATTCTGGCACCGCAGTTCACGGCAGCCATGCCCAGACACGGGGTACAGCACCACATCCCGACCCAGGGACCACCCCTCCACTTCCGCGCACGAAGGCTCCCCCCGGAAAAGCTCCGCCTGGCAAAGGAGGAGTTCAAGAGGATGGAGGAATTGAGGATCGTACGGAGGTCCGACAGCCCATGGGCCTCCCCCCTGCACATGGTGCCCAAAGCAGCCGGGGGTTGGAGACCATGCGGCGACTACCGCAGACTGAACGAGGCTACAACTCCAGACCGCTACCCCTTGCTGCACATACAGGACGTTGCAGCAAACTTGCACGGGGCAAGAATCTTTTCCAAAGTAGACCTCGTCCGGCGATACCTTCAAATCCCGGTGCACCCTGAAGACATCCCCAAAACAGCACTTATCACCCCGTTCGGCCTGTTCGAGTTCCTCCGAATGCCATTCGGCCTGAAGAATGCCACACAGACGTTCCAGCGGCTAATGGACGCGGTGGGACGCGACCTGGACTTTGCGTTCATCTGTTTGGACGACATCCTTATAGCCAGCAGTTGTCATCAGGAGCATCTGTCCCACCTCCGCCAGATCATTCCTGCCTGAGAGATTTCGGCCTCACGATCAGCCCAGCCAAATGCCAGTTCGGTCTCGATATCATCGACTTCCTGGGCCACAGGATTAGCAAAGACGGGGCAACATCTCTGCCCACCAAGGTAGACACGATCTGCCACTTTGCCTGGCCCAACACGGTCAAAGGCCTGCAGGAGTTCGTTGGTATAGTGAACTTCTACCACCGTTTCCTCCTCTCAGCAGCCTGTATCATGTGCCCTTTGTACACCCAGATGTCAAGTAAAGGCAAGGACATTACTTGGGACGAGGAGACAGCGGCCGCTTTCGTTAAAGCCAAAGAAGCCTTGGCAGATGCCGCGATGCTGGTGCACCCCAGAACGAACGTTCCGACCACCCTCATGGTGGACACATCGGACACAGCAGTCGGTGGGGTGCTGGAGCAGCTCATCGAGGGGCACTGGCAACCCCTGGTGTTCTTCAGCAAGCACCTACGACCACCCAAACTCAAGTACAGTGCTTTCGACCGAGAGCTGTTGGCACTGTGTACTTTCTGTTTAGCATCTATAGGGAGAAGCACTGTTGACGTTTCGGGCCGAGACCCTTCGTCAGGACTAACTGAAAGGAAAGATAGTAAGAGATTTGAAAGAAGGAGGGGGAGGGGGAAATGCGAAATGATAGGAGAAGACCGGAGGGGGTGGGATGAAGCTGAGAGCCGGAAAGGTAATTGGCAAAAGGGATACAGAGCTGGAGAAGGGAAAGGATCATGGGACGGGAGGCCTCAGGAGAAAGAAAGGGGGAGGGGAGCACCAGAGGGAGATGGAGAACAGGCAGAGTGATGGGCAGAGAGAGAGAAAAAAACAAACTAAATATGTCAGGGATGAGGTAAGAAGGGGAGGAGGGGCATTAACAGAAGTTAGAGAAGTCAATGTTCATGCCATCAGGTTGGAGGCTACCCAGCCGGTATATAAGGTGTTGTTCCTCCAACCTGAGTGTGGCTTCATCTTGACAGTAGAGGAGGCCATGGATAGACATATCAGAATGGGAATGGGACGTGGAATTAAAATGTGTGGCCACTGGGAGATCCTGCTTTCTCTGGTGGACAGAGCGTAGGTGTTCAGCAAAACGGTCTCCCAGTCTGCGTTGGGTCTCACCAATATATAAAAGGCCACACCGGGAGCACCGGACGCAGTATACCACACCAGCCGACTCACAGGTGAAGTGTCGCCTCACCTGGAAGGACTGTCTGGGGCCCTGAATGGTGGTGAGGGGGGAAGTGTAAGGGCAGGTGTAGCACTTGTAATTTCCGTCACTTCTGCCACCTCCAACGGGATCCCACTACCTAGCACATCTTTCCACCCACCCTCTTTCTGTTTTCCTCAGGGATCGCTCCCTACGTGACTCCCTTGTCCATTCGTCGTCCCCCCCATCCCTTCCCACCGATCTCCTTCCTGGTACTTATCCTTGTAAGCGGAACAAGTGCTGGAGCAGGGCTTCCCAACTATTTTTATGCCGTGGGTCCCTACCATTAACCATGGGCTCCCAGTTGGGAACCTGGTCTGGAGTTTACAGAGAATGGTGCGAAAAACAAAAAAAAACACATTGGGTGAGCAGCAGTCCTGTGGGTGAAAATGCCTTGTTAATGAGAGGGGTCAGACTGATTCAAACTGCCAGGAAGGTGACAATAACACAGATAACCACGCATTACAACAGTGGTGTGCAGAAGAGCATCTCTGAATGTACAACACATCAAACCTCGAAGTGGATGGGCTACTTCAGCAGAAGACCATGAACATACATAAATACACTCAGTGGTACAGCAGATAGCTAATAATGTGACTATTGAAAGAACATCTGCTCCATAGGATCTGAAATCCCCTAAATACCTCTATTGTGAGACTTTGCCTAGAGCCTATGGAAGTGGGATCTGGAGCCCATTCACTTCCGTTCAAGAAGGTGGCGCAGTGAGAACTGCTGTCTCGGCTCCAGCAGTTTGAATTCAATCCCGACCTTTAGTGCTGTCCGTGTTGAACATGTACATTCTCCCTGTGAGTGTGAGGGCTTCCTGGTGTGCTCCGGTTCCCTCCCTCATCGCCAAGAGGAAGTGCGAGTCAGTAAGCTAACTTACTTTCAGTCCATTACGCCACTGGCGTTTAGCGCAGCAGTGAAGGTCCTCCATCTCTGTCTGTCCGTACCGTCGCACACAGATATGGAAGGATTCTTTTCAGTAGCTGAACAGTTTTGCTTGACCAGTCAGGGTTGTTAGCCCTGAGGTGAACCCCCGAACTTAGAGAACTGGTGGACCACACTTCATCTGGCCTCTACCCTTTGACCTGTTCGGCATGGGTGACCCTTCCAAGAACTAAGCATAAAGCCCTGACTCCAGCCAACAGAGCTCCGGGTCATTGAGGCACTCAACCCTCCAAACCATGAAGAGGTTGTGATCCTCCTGGATAAGTAAACTAACTTCTTAGTTTGTTAGAGATTCTTAGAGATAGGATCTGTGGGCATTTAGAGAATCATGGTCTGATCAGGGACAGTCAGCATGGCTTTGTGAAGGACAGATCGTGTCTAACAAGCCTGATAGAGTTCTTTGAGGAGGTGACCAGGCATATAGATGAGGGTAGTGAAGTGGATGTGATCTACATGAATTTTAGTAAGGCATTTGACAAGCTACCATACGGTAGGCTTATTCAGAAAGTCAGCAGGCATGGGATCCAGGGAAATTTGGTCAGGTGGATTCAGAATTGGCTTGCCTGCAGAAAGCAGAGGGTCATGGTGGAGGGAGTACATTCAGATTGGAGGGTTGTGACTAGTGGTGTCCCACAAGGATCGGTTCTGGGACCTCTACTTTTCGTGATTGTTATTAACGACCTGGATGTGGGGGTAGCAGGGTGGGTTGGCAAGTTTGCAGATGACACAAAGGCTGGTGGTGTTGTGGATAGTGTTGAGGGTTGTCAAAGATTGCAGAGAGACATTGATATGATGCAGAAGTGGCAGGTGGAATTCAACCTGGAGAAGTGTGAGGTGGTACACTTTGGAAGGACAAACTCCAAGGCAGAGTGCAAAGTAAATGGCAGGATACTTGGTAGTGTGGAGGAGCAGAGGGATCTGGGGGTACATGTCCATAGATCCCTGAAAGTTGCCTCACAGGTAGATAGGGTAGTTAAGAAAGCTTATGGGGTGTTAGCTTTCATAAGTCGAGGGATATAGTTTAAGAGTCGCAGGGTAATGATGCAGCTCTATAAAACTCTGGTTAGTCCACACTTGGAGTACTGTGTCCATTTCTGGTCGCCTCACTATAGGAAGGATGTGGAAGCATTGGGAAGGGTACAGAGGAGATTTACCAGGATGCTGCCTGGTTTAGAGAGTATGCATTATGATCAGAGATTAAGGGAGCTGGGGCTTTACTCTTTGGAGAGAAGGAGGATGAGAGGAGACATGATAGAGGTGTACAAGATATTAAAAGGAATAGACAGAGTGGACAGCCAGCACCTCTTCCCCAGGGCACCACTGTTCAATACAAGAGGACATGGCTTTAAGGTAAGGGGTGGGAAGTTCAAGGGGGACTTTTTAGAGGAAGGCTTTTTACTCAGAGAGTGGTTGGTGCGTGGAATGCACTGCCTGAGTCAGTGGTGGAGGCAGATGCACTAGTGAATTTTAAGAGACTATTAGATGGGTATATGGAGGAATTTAAGGTAGAGGGTTATACGGGAGGCAGGGTTTAAGGGTCAGTGCAACATTGTGGGCCGAAGGGCTTGTACTGTGCTGTGTTGTTCTATGTTCTAACTGGCTGCTATAAATTGCCCCTTATGTTGTTGTTGTTGTAGAACTTGTAGTTAGTTAATGGAAGTATGGGAAGAACAAAATAGGATTAGTGTAAATGGATGTATGATGGACGGGCAGGCATTTAAGGGCAGAAAGGCCTGTTTCTGTGCTGTATGAGAACAGAGGTATCCTGGGATTCATGTCCATTGACCCCTCGAAGTTGGCAGCTGTTTAAGAAGGTGTATGGTGTGATGTCCTTCATTGGTCAGGGGAATTGAGTTCAAGAGCCACGAGGTAATGTTACAACTCTAAAACTCTTGGAGTATTGTGTTCAGTTTCTGATTGCCTTGTATACAGGATGGATGTGGAAGCTGTAGAGAGGGTACAGAGGAGATTTACCAGGATCCTGCCTTAGGATTAGCGAACATGTCTTATGAGGATAGGTTGAGCGAGCTATGGCTTTTTCTCTCTTTGGAGCGTAGGAGGATGGAAGGTGACTTATCACTTTTACCCGTTACGCCGCTGGCATTCAGAGCAACAGTGAGTGTATGTCCTCCATTACTGGCGGTGTTCACAGCTTCCTTCATCGTGTCAGTAGCTTCCTGGTAGAGGTGTGTCAGATGATAAGAGGTATAGAGTGGACACCCAGAGCAGAAATGACTAATACAAAGGGGTATACATTTAAGGTCATTGGAGGAAAGTATGATTTGGTGGGGTGGGGTGATATCAGAGGCAAGTTTTTTTAAAAACAGAGTAATGGGTGCATGGAACCAGGGGTGGTGGTAGAGGGAACAGTTAAGGGATTCTAAGATGCGCACATGGATGATAGAAAAATTGGTGGACTATGTAGGATGGAAGTGTATGATTGATCTTGGAGTAGGTTGAATGGTCAGCACAAGATCATGGGCCAAAGATCCTATACTGTGTTATCCAGTTTCATGTTCTATGTATCTAAGATAGGAACACTTTTCTGCATACATCTTTGTAATCTCTTAAACCTTTGAACACCTATCCTGACGCTTGATATTGTAAATGCCCTCTGTTGTAACGTGAACAATGTCACCAGAGAGATGTGGCTGGTAGATATAAAAGTAGTCTTTTATTCAACAAAATGAGACACTCTCTGGAGGAAGAGGCCCGTTGGACCCAATATTACATGACATTTTATATGCCAAAGATCAAAGAACAATTCTACAGTATGCTTCCTTTGAATTACATATTGTTTTCACACACCTCCTTCTTTACACCCACAGTCCAGACACCTGTAATGAATGTTTATCAGCATTGTCTGGTTTTCAATGACCCGATGTGCACAGCTCCAGGAAAACTGTTGTCCAGGGCTGCATTTTAAATTTAATCTACAATCCATATTCAGATCTAAAGATTGGTTGCTGAAGTTAATAATTGCTATATGCCCTAACTCCAGAATGTGCCCGAACACCTCCGATGGAGTAACTGATGGCCTTTTCATGGTGTTGTAAAACATAGTTCAAACGTGTGAATGACAAACTCCCTCCAGTGTATGGTGTAGGTGAAGCCAATAGCATACTCGCCTTATTTCTGTCCATCAGTGGTAAACCTCACTTGGTATATCCAGGATCCTTTTTTACTGCTGCCTGCCTTTTATGATATCATCAAATGAACAACTTTTTTGTTAAGGTTAAATAGTTTCCGGTGGCGGGGTGTAGATACGTCTCTACCAAAGGAGGTGTAAGGCGCCCCCTCTCTCTGCTGGCCCGCAGCTCACACTTGGGCGAGGTGTATCACCTGCTTAGCCCCCTGAGCAGGGTCATGTGAAGCCATGGGGGCAGGTGGTAGATGGTCGTTTGAGCAACCGGTGCATATCCCAATGTTAAACCTTACTTCTAATTATTACCCGTTACCCGCAAGAACACACAGCACTACGGAGGATAAAGCAACAGCTTTTTATTTAGTAGCTCGCTACTATAGAGAGAGCCCTCCTTAGGCACACACAGGGGCCCATACCGGAGGTTTCTCTCCAAAGCACAGAGATACAGAGTCTTAATACCACTTTTTGTCACGTATGCAGGAAACAATTTTTTTAGCTACCCCCATAATCACATGCCCAGCAACAGTGGTATTTCGAGACAAGGATCACTTGATCACCTTAAAAGGCAGCCAAATTCAGACAACTGGGACAATGTGTGCAGTGAGATAATTCCTCATTTTTCTAACTGTTGTTTTGCATATTTGGAAACAAAATGTATCAAACCTTTGTCTAACAATTTATGGAACTAGCTTACGAGACAAAGAGCGCCATTTTAATTCTTGCAGGAAGTATGTGACAAATAAGCAGAACTCAGTCCACAAAACGTAGCATATTTGTCAGTCTAAAAGCAGCACAAACAGATTACTCAGAACAAACAGAAGTCTGCAGTTATTTCCAAGAGTCCAAAAATCATTTCTCAACCCTTTAACATCTCACCAAGATCTGGTTATGTGACAACTGGTGCCAGGCAGACAATCTCTGAAGAGTGTTGAGTGTTGATGGCTGGGGTCACCTGTCTTGTAAAGACACTGCCCAGAAGAAGGCAATGGCAAACCACTCCTGTAAAGAAGTTTGCTAAAAACAATCATGGTTATAGAAAGACCATGGCACCTAATGATAATGATGAATGTGCCTGATACAACCGTGTATCGTGATAGAGGCAAGTGGTGCATTTGGTCCTTAAAGACGCATTTCACTCTGGAGTACTGACATTGTCAAGTGTTCTGCACCCCGAGGTTTGCTTACTGAAGTTTTTTCCATTTGGTTTATGCTAGATTAGGGCACGACCCGGGTTCAAGTCCACCATTGTAGCCTAGTGGTTATCGTAACACTATTACAGTGCATCTTTGGAGTGTGGGAGGAAACTGAAATGCCCGGAGGAACCCCACATGGTCACAAAGAGAATCTATGTACACATTACACTAACTATATTCTTGTAAAATGGCCACGAACAACAAGTTTTATGCCTGACTTCCAAAGGATTGCGAAAAGACCAGGATCTAACAGCTGGGGGTACCAGAGAAGTTCTTCCTCTTGTGTGCATTTTAAATACAGATTGAATGCTGGTCTTTGGGCTGCTTCAGGCTTTTCTCTTTTCCAGGGGACTTGAAGAATCCGAGCTATGCCATTCCCAAAGGGACGATCATTGCTGTGATCTACACCCTGCTGGTTTATTTCCTG
Organism: Hemitrygon akajei; assembly: GCF_048418815.1. Lineage (NCBI taxonomy): Eukaryota > Metazoa > Chordata > Chondrichthyes > Myliobatiformes > Dasyatidae > Hemitrygon > Hemitrygon akajei. The sequence goes on along the minus strand of NC_133129.1, from coordinate 92,201,990 downwards.
CTCTTCCTCATGGTCAGCTTCACCTGTGACAGGTGAGAAGCTCGCGGTTTTTGAGAAGGCAATTTGGGTGTCTTGGGAGCCTCGAGCATAGAACACAGAAAATACACTGGGTGGCTACCTTATTAGGTACCCCTGTTCACCTCGTTAATGCAAACATTTAATCAGCCAATCCTGTGGCAGCAAATCAATAAATAAGAGTATGCAGACATGGTCAAGAGGTTCAGTTTTTCAACCAAACATCAGTATGTGGAAGAAATGTGATCTGAGTAACTTTGACTGTGAAATGATTGTTTGTGCCAGATGGGGTGGTTTGAGTATCTCAGAAACTGACAGGAAGGGGACAGTAACTGCAATAACCATGACTGACTTACTGAGCATTTTTTTAAAAATTACTAATTTTTTTTCCAAAACTAGGTTTCTAAAACTTCTTTTCAGTAGATCTCAGCCCGAAACTGTTTATTCCCTTCCATAAATGCCACCTGACCTGCTGAGTTCTTCCAGCATTTTGTGTGTGTTACTTTGGATTTCCAGCATCTGCAGAATTGTAGTTAAGAAGAAATTAGTTCTTTTATTCTGCATCCAAAATTTTATTTGGTAATTTGTGAATTTCATAAGGGTCAATTTCTGTTCTACTGCCAGAATGTGGTGGCCGCTTCATCATCTGGTATCGGGTGGGAGGGGTCACTGCACAGGATCGAAATCAGCTGCAGGAGGTTGTAAACTCAGTCAGCTCCATCATGAGCACTAGCCTCCCCAGCATCCAGGACACCTTCAAGGAGTGATGCCTCAAAAAGGCAGCATCCATCATTAAGGACCCCCATCATTCAGGGCATGTCCTCTTCTCATTGTTACCATCAGGAAGGAGGTACAGAAGCCTGAAGGCACACACTCAGTGATTCAGGAACAGCTTCTTTCCTTCCACTATCTGATTTCTGAATGGACATTGAACCCATTTCCTGCTTTTTTGTACTACTTATTTAATTTAACTTTTTAGTATGTATGTGCTTACTATAATTTACAGTTTTAAAAGTTGTGCGTTGCAAAATACTGCTGCTGCAAAACAACAAATTTCATGACATATGCAGCTATCTTAAACCTGATCCCGGAGGTTACCTGTATCACAGATGGGCAATTGATACAGAGAGAAGTCTCGTTACCCGAAGATGTTGCCTGTTATCTACCATGTCCCCTTGTATTGGCAGGGAGTTTGGCCATCCAGCTCCTCCCAAGAGGGGCCCATGGAACTCACCTGACCTCCCTGAAGCTGGACTTTCCCCTCTTGCTTCTCCTGGCCATGTGCCTGGATCACTCCAGCTAGTGATTCCCTGCCTATCGTTAACAGGTCTCACCTTTTGTGGAATTCGTTGCCACAGTTGTGGAGGCCAAGTCCTTGAATATTCTTAAGGCAGAGGTTGATAGATTCTTGACTGGACAGGGCACGAAGGGACATTGAGAGAAAGCAGGAGGCTGAGAGGGAAAATGGATCAGCCATGATGAAATGGCGGAGTAGACTCGATGGTCCAAATGGCCTAATTCTGCTCCTATATCAGAATTAGAATCAGGTTCAATATCACCGGTATATATCGTGAAATTTGTTAACTTTGCGGTAGCAGTACATTGCAATACATGATAAACGTTGAGAAATAAAGCTGAATTACAGAGTATGTCTCTTTAAATAGTTAAGTTAAAATAAGTAGTGGAAAAAACAGAAATGAAAAAAATAGTGAGGTACTGTTCACGGGTTCAATGTCCATTTAGGAATTGGATGGCAGAGGGGAAGAAACTGTCCCTGAATCACTGAGTTTGTGTCTTCAGGCTTCTGTGCCTGCTCCCTGATGGTAACAATGCGAAGAGGGCATGTCCTAGGAGATGGGGGGGTCCTTAATGATGGCACCACTCCTTGAAAGTGTCTTGGATACTATGGAGGCTAGTACCCATGATAGAGCTGACTAATATTACAAATTTGTGGTACTTACTGTGCAGTGCAGTCCCCCCATACCAGATGGTGATGCAGCCAGGTAGACCTCTCTTCAGGGTACATCTGTAGAAGTTCTTGAGTGTTTTAGGTGACAAACCAATCTCCTCAAACTCCTAATGAGATATACCCACTGTCTTGCCTTCTTTATAGCTGCATCAATATCTTATGGTCTTGTGGTCTTTCTTTGTGTGTGTCTCTCTCCATCACTGGCTAGGATGCTACTCCAAGGAGATTACGGCTTCTTTCGGCAAATCAATGTCTGGCCGCCGTTTGTGGTCATCGGGGTGTATGCAGCCTCTCTCTCTGCCTCCATGAGCACTCTGATAGGAGCATCGCGGATCCTTCATGCCCTGGCCAGAGATGACCTGTTTGGTGAGCAGACTATCCATCGAGTCTCAGGAAGGCATTGTGGATTTGTTTTTGGGGAGGGAGCACATTGGATTTTAAAAAATGGCTGAACCTTTTTGAGAGCCCTCTCTTGCAACATCTTTCAACTCTTAACACTATGTTCTTGATTGTTAAGGCCCTTGATTAGTCAGGGTGTCAAAGGTTACAAGGAAAAGGCGAGAGAATGGTGTGGAGAAGGATGATAAATCAGCCATAATGGAATGGCAGAGCAGACTTGATGGGCCAAATGGCCTATTTCTCTTCCTACAGTGGTGCTAGAAATTTTGTGAACCCTGTAGAACTTTCTTTATTTCTGCATAAATATAACCTAAAATATGATCAGATCCTCATGTAAATCCTAAAACTAGATAAAGTTGCCTGATGCGTTCTCCCTGTACCGAGTGTGGATTTAGAAGAATGAGGGGAGGATCTCATTGAAACCTATCAAATATTGAAAGGCCCCGATAGAGATAGCTAGGGTGCTGGGCTGGAGATGCGTCTACCAAAGGAGGTGTAAGGCGCTCCTTACCTCCACTAGCCTGCAGGTCACCCTTGGGCAAGATGTAGCACCCGCTTAGCCACCTCCCCCTGATCAGGGTCACGTGAAGCCGTGGGAGCAGGTGGTGGATGGTCTATGAGCAGCCAGTGCAGATCACAAGACCTGGTTTTGTGACCACTGAGGAGTATTGATAACGGCTGGGGTCACCCGTCTTGTAAAGTCACTGCCCAGAGGAAGGCAATGGCAAACCACTTCTGTAGAAACATTTGCCAAGAACACTCATTGTCACGGAAAGACCGTGATGGAGTATATCATATGACATGGCACAGAACAGACTCAATAGAGAGGATGTTTCCTGTAGTGATGACCTCCAGGACCAGAGGCCACGGCCTCAGAATGCAAGAATGTCCCTTTAGAACAGAGATGAGGAGGAATGTCTTTTGCCAGAAGGAGGTGAGTCTGTGGTATTCACCATAGCCACAGGTGGCTGTGGAGGCCAAATCACTTGGTATATTTAAAGCAGGCGTTGATAGAATCTTGATTAGTCAGAGTGTCAAAGGTCTCAGGGAGAAGGCAGAGAATGAGGTTGAGAGGGATAATAAACCAGTCATGATGGAATTGAGGAGCATACTCGATGGGCTGAATGGCCTAATTCTATTCCTAAGTCTCACAACAATGACGAGCCACTTTGTACCAGAGGCAGCCAGGAGAGGAAAACAAATTCTTTCCCACTATAAGAAGCTGTAAAGCTCCGGGAAAAGGCCATGAATTCTAGCTCCTGTATTGATGTCGAAGCTTCACCCCAAACAGTAGCCTTTCCGTTCCTCCCCACCCATTCCAGGTTGTGAGGTACAGAGATGTTCAAAGTAAATTTATTATCAAAGTACATGTTTGCTACCATGTAGCCTGAGGCTCATTTTCTGGCAGGCGTTTATAGGCAAAAGAAAATGCAACAGAATTTACGAGTAACAATACACGGACAAAGACGGGCAAACAATGTAAAAGAAAGCAAATAAAAATACTGAGATGATGAGTTGTAAAGAGTCTGTGGAAAGTGAGTCTGTAGGTTGTGGAATCAGTTTTCAGTAGTGGTGATTGAAGTTATCCACAACCGTTCAGGAGCCCGATGGTTTAGTGTAATAACTGGTGGTGCGAGACCCAAGCGTCTGTACCTCCTGTCCGATGGTAGGACAAAGAACCAGAGGTGGAGAGGGTCAGCAACTTTAAGTTCCTCAGTGTTATTATTTCAGAGGGCGTAACCTGGGCCCAGCACGCAAGTGCAATTACAAAAAATGCGTGACAGCTCCTCTACTTCCTCAGGAGTGTGTGAAGATTTGGCATGATATCTAAAACTTTGACAAACTTTAATAGATGTGTTGTAGAGAGCATATCGACTGACTGTGTCGCATTTCAATGATGGGGCAAGTGAAGGTGAGTGCAGTTATCCCCTTTTTCTCAAGATCCTGATGGGTGAGGGGTAATAACTGTTCCCGGACTTGGTGGTGTGAGTCTTGTGGCTCTTGTACCATCTTCCTGATGGAGGCAGTGAGAGGAGAGCACAGCCTGGGTGGGTGGTGGGTGTCCCTGACGATGGATGCTGCTTTCCTGTGACAGAGTTTCATGTAGATGTGCTCAATGGTTGGGAGGATTTACCCGTGATGGACTGGGCTGTACTGAGTACTTTTATCTAACTGATCTAGCTGGCTGTTATCAAACTTAGACAATGAAAGGGGATTGGTGTGAGGGGCAATGTTGGGTTTTTAACGGGGGTGGCGGTGTGCTGTTGTGGGTCTGAGAGCCAATAAGACTGGAGTTGAAGAGGCCCTGGAATTCGGGATAATGAGATTGGTTTGCTTTCCATACAGGCATTTTGCTGTCTCCTGCTAAAAGAACCTCCAAGACGGGCAACCCCTGGATGGCCGTCCTCTACACCTGGTTCTTGGTTCAGGTAGGACCTTCATCGTCTTGGGAGGTTGTGCTTTGGAGGAAGAGACCGTTCATCGGCTTGTGCCTGCTTTGTCCTGTACTCATGTTACGAGTGATCTGTCTCCAGTGCCGTAAACTATTAATGAGATAAAAGTCTGTCCAATTCAGCTGAGGAAATGTCTTTTAAAAATTGGCATGATTGGCATGAAGATAATTGGAGGTTTTGCTGGCTTAATGCCCAGTGCCAAGCCTCACGTTGTCTGAGTTTCCCTCATTATTCTTTGGTCAATTTAAGTTTTCTATAAAACTTCCCTGTCATCATCATTAAGTGCCAGGTTTAATGACATGGGCAATCAAGGTTTTTCCATGACCATGATTGTTCTTGGGAAAATTTTCCTACAGAAGTGGTTTGCGATTGCCTTCTTCTGGGCAGTGTCTTTACAAGACGGGTCACCCCAGCCATGATCAATACTCTGCAGAGCTTGTCTGGTGTCAGTGGTCACATACCAGGACTTGTGATATGTACCAACTGCTCACACGACTGTCCACCACCTCCTCCCATGGCTTCACGTGACCCTGATCGTGGGGGGAGGGCTAAGCAGGTGTCACACCTTGCCCAAGGGTGACTGAAAAGGAAGGGGGAAGACACCAGAATGAAAAGATGGGAGGACGGGAAGGACACTGGCTGGAAGGTGATGGGTGAAACCAAGTGGGTGGGAAAGATCAAGGGCTGGAGAGGAAGGAATCTGGAGAGGAGAATGGGTTATAGGAGAAAGGGAATGAGGAGTGGACCCAGGGGGAGGTGATAGGCAGGTGAGAAGAGGTAAGAGGCCAGAATGGGGGAAAGGAGAAGAGGGGAGGGCGAGGGAATTTTTTTCCCTCAGAAAGAGAAATTGATATTCATGCCATCAGGTTGGAGGCTACCCAGAGGGAATATGAGATGGCCTCATCTTGGCACAGTAAGAGGCTATCGACTGACATGTTGAACTGGGAATGAGGAGTGCAATTAAAATGTTTGGTCACTGGGAAGTTTTGTTTTTGGCGGATGGAACAGAGGTGCTTCACAAACTGGGTCCCCAATTTATGACAGGTTCCACCAGTATAGAGTGTCGGGAGCAAAATAGACGCCCTCAGCAGATTCACAGGTGAAGTGTTGCCTCACCTGGAAAGGACTGTTTGGGGCTCTCCAAACATCTTTGGGATGTTTGAGGAAACCATAGGAACACAGGGAAGACTCAAACGCACAGACTGCACCGGGTATCGGAATGGAACCATGGGTTTGATGCAGAGGTGGGATCTCTACTGACTGCAGCTCTTTGCAAATCTCCACCCCAAGAAGTGTGTAGCAAGAGTCAAGTTACAGCACAATAGAAGAAGCTAATCTGTCCAAGCCAATAAACAAGGTGAAGAGGCTCAGCCCAAAATGTTCATTTCCCTCCATAGATGCTGCCTGACCTGCTGAGTTCCTCCAGCATTTTATGTGTGTTGCTAAGCAGTAAGAGTAGTCACAGTAAATCAGCTTCTCTGTGGGTGGTACACCTATCCAGGGGCTAGGACTGCATTCTGTTGAGATGCAGCACTTGGACCATAAGACAAAGGAGCAGGATTAGGCCATTCAGCCCATCAATTCTGCTCTGCCTTCCATGATGGATGATTTATTATTCCCCTCAACCCCATTCTCCAGTGTTCTCCCTGTGTAAACCTTTGACGCCATTATGTGGTTGAATAGTTCTTTCAAGTCCACTGTGGAAATTGAAATCCAGTGCAGGCCTGTCTTGAGGTTAAATAACTGTGTGTAAATGTGGGTGAGAAGCAGGAACCGGTCCTGCTTTATTGTTGTTTATTTTGATAGACACACACAAAGTGCTGGAGTAACTCAACAAGTCAGGCAGCATCTGTGGAAATGAATAAGCAGTTGATGCTTTGGGCCGAGACCCTTCTGAGTTCCTCCAGCATTTTGTGTGTGTGTTGCTTTGGATTTCCAGCTTTTGTAGATACAGTCGGCCCTCCTTATCCACGGGGGGATTGGTTCCGGGACCCCCCGCGGATATCAAAATTTGCGGATGCTCAAGTCCCTTATTCAACCTGTCTCAATGCAGTGGACCTTAGGACCCAGCGGAACCCCGGACTTTATTTAACCTGTCTCAGTGTGGTGGACATTAGGACCCAGCGCAGCTCTGAATCCACAGTGTTTCTGTTCATGAAAATAATCACGATCGCGATTGAAAATGAAGTGGAAATAATAAAGCAATCGGAAAGAGGTGAAATGCCATCGATATTTGGAAAAGCGTTGGGCTACAGTCAGTCAACGATCGGAACAATTTTAATGGAGCAAGTGAAAGGCCCTGCCCCAATGAAAGCTACAATTATTTCTAAGCAACGCAGTGGTTTAATTATTGAAATGCATACGTTTCTTAAGTGCTTTATATGTATAGAAAGGTAAAATATATACCATATAATAAGACAAACGTTTGACTAACTGACACTAAATAATACCGGATGTACCTGTTCCGACCTCAAATCCGACTTAAAGACGGACTCGGGAATGGAACTCGTTCATAACCTGGGGACTGCCTGTACTTTTAAGTCATCTCTAGATTACTTATAATACCTAATACAATGTAAATGCTGGAGAGAGAACGTCCGGGTTTTCCCGATCCGCGGTTGGTCGAATCCGCGCATGCGGAACCTGCGGATGAGGAGGGCCGACTGTACTCTGTGTTGCTGAGCGTTGTGTGCGTGCTGTGTGGTGACACCAGTGGGCTGGCCCCACCACATCCTCTGGTGTGTTGATTGTGAACATAAACCGTGCATTTCACTCAATGCTTCAACATACACAGGCGAGATAAATCTGAATCTTGGATCTTCAAGGTCTACTATGGTCTTGAGCAGGGGTTCCCAGACTTACTTAATGGTTTTGGTCCATCTCATAAAAAAAAGTTTGGGAATCTGTGCTTTAAGAATGCCATTTGGCAGAGTAAGAGTGCCTGTGCATTACAACCTGGGGTGGGGTGGGATGATCACCAACGGTTACCCATTCCCAAACTCTCCAAATGTTGTCATCAGAGGCTGACCCTCTGACTGACCGGTGGGGGCCTCTGATGGATCACCGTTCTCCCTCCATGTTCGGGCATTGGCTGATGTAATCGGCAGAGATGGGAGCCATCCCAAGGACCTTAGCCAGTCTCAGATTCAGATTTATTTATCATAGAACGTAGAAAAGTACAGCACAGGAGCAGGACATTTGTCCCACAATGATGTTGCAAACCAGCTAACCTGCAAATCAAACCTAATCCCTCCTACCTACACCATGTCCATATCCCTCCATCTTCCTCACATCCACGTGCCTGTCCAAACGTCTCTTAAACTCCTCACATGTATTTGCCTCTACCACCATACCAGGCAGAGCATTCCAGACATCCACCACTCTCTGAGTAAAAAACCACCCCTCACATCTTCTTTGAACCTCCCCCCTCTCACCTCTGGTATTAGACATTTCAACCCTGGAAAACAGGTACTTCCTGTCCACTCTATCTGTGCCTCTCATAATCTTACAAACCTCTATCAGATCTCCCCTCAGCCTCCGCTGCTGCAGAGAAAACAACCCAAGTTCATCCAGCCTCTCGTGACAGCACATGCCCTCTGAACCAGGCAGCATCCTGGTGAACCTCTTCTGCACCCTCTCCAAAGCCTCAAGATCCTTCCTATAGTGGGGCGACCAGAACTGTACACAAAACTCCAGATGTGGCCTAACTGACGTTTTATAAAGTTGTAACATAACCTCCTGACTTTTGAACTCAATGCCTTAGCTAATGAAAACAAGCATTCCATAAGCCTTCTTGCCCATGTATATTGAAATTTGCAGTGAAATGCATTGCTTCCATTAACACTTGGGGATGTTCTGTGGGCAAGTGTCATCACGTGTTATGGTGCCGTCACAAGATGCCCACAGTGGTCGTCAGAACAACACAACACACAAGAAGCAACAAAAAAAAACAAGCCCCCTTACTCCCTCCCATACGGACAGTCTTCCAACTCCAGGACACTGCTCCTGTCTCCAGGCTACGGGTATTGGGCTTCGACTTCCAATCTTTGGTACCGATCGGTGACGGGACCCCAAATTCCAGGCTTGAACTCTGTCCGTGCACTGACTCCCAGGTCCCTCTTCCTCCTGTTCGCACGCACATCCAATCCTGGGACAGCCGGACATCCACGAATGCCCTTTGTCGCATGTCCACGTCGTCTACCTTCAAATGCGGAGCGGGGACGTAGGCTCTGAAGTCCTGCGTCCCATATCCTCATCGCTGAGCTTCAGCTCAGCGCCATCTTGATCAAACCTTCCCTTCTCAGCATCAATAGTCCTCTGTGTCCTAATCTGGCTAACTTGCCTTCATAACCAGGGATGGGCTTGGGAGGTTCCTACTGACGTAAATTCTTCAACATTCTCTCTTCCAGCTAGTGCTGTTTGCAGGGAAGCTGAACACCATCGCCGGGATCGTCACCATCTTCTTCCTGATGGCCTACGCTGCTGTTGACCTGGCTTGCCTGTCGCTGGAGTGGGCCTCTGCCCCCAACTTCAGGTAGCTTCTCCTTACTGGGGTGATTCCTGGGATGAATAGATTAAACCTGTGGAAAAAGGCTGAGCAAGATTGGTCTATGTTCAATCCCATTTTGAATGGGAAAGTTCCGAGTAAATTTATTATCAAAGTACATATATGTCACCATATACATCCCTAAGATTCATTTTCTTGTGGGTGTGCTCAGTAAATCCATAATAGAGTAATAAGCTTAATAGAATCAGTGAAAGCCTGCACCAGCTTCAGTGTTCAGCCAGTGTGTAAAATACAACAAACTGTGCAAATACAAAAATAAATAATAATAAACAAATAAGCAATAAATATCAAGAACATGAGATGAAAAGTCCTTCAAAATGAGCCCATAGGTTTTGGAAACATTTCAGTGATGGATGGGGCAAGTGAAGTTATCCCCTTGGGTTCAGGAGCCTGATGGTTGAGGGGTAGTAACTGTTCCTGAACCTGGTGGTGTGAGTCCTGAGACTCTCCTGTACCTTCTACCTGATGGCAGCAGCGAGGAGAGAGCATGTCCTGTGTGGTGAGGGTCCCTGATGATGGGTGCTGCTTTCCTGCGACAACGCTTCATATAGATGTGCTCAGTGGTGGGGAGGGCTTGATCCATGATGGACTGGGTCGTATCCACCACTTTCTGAAGGACTTTCCGTTCAAGGGCATTGGTGTCTCCATACCAGGCTGTGATGGAGCCAGTCGGGATACTGGTTGGCTGCATCACAATATACAGGGTTGTCCATTGCATACATATTGAAGCAGAATCCTCGGTGGGGAGGAGGGTGGACACGGAGGTGATATTTCATCCAGAGGAGATATCTAGAACTGAGTGGCATCTTCAGACCTAGGGGTCACCAGTTGAGGCTGGGCTGTGGAGGAAGTTCTGAGGGTTGTGATCCTCTGGAGTTTCTACCACAGACAGTAAAGTGGAGATTGACGAGCACTGGAACTACAAAGTTTGAGGGGAAAATTGGGAAGAGAAAGTCAAATTAAAATTATTGTCAAAGTACGTATTTATATCACCAAATACTACCCCGAGATGCATTTTCTTGCAGGCATTTATAGATAAATAAAATACCATACAATTTGTGAAAAACTGTACATAAAGACTGATGAACAATCGGTGTGCGAAAGATGATAAATTATGCAAATGGAAAACATTCACTGAGAGTGTGAATTGTGGAGTTTTTCAAATTGACTCTGTAGTTTGTGGAATGGTTCAGAGCTGAGATGAGTGAACACATTCACACTGGTTCAGGAGCCATTTGGTTGTGGGGTAATAGCTATTCTCGAGCCGGACGGCGTGCAGACCAAGGCTTTGTACCTCCTTATGGAGGGTTGTACCAAGTAGCTGATGGTAGTAACGAGATGGCCTGGATGGTGGGGGGGGGGGGGGGGTCTTTGATGATGGCTGCTACTTTCCTGTGGCATCCCTCCACCTGAATGTGTTTACTGGTGGGGGGGGGGGGGGTTGCGTGTGATCCAACACGACGGATAATTTTACCACTGCTCGCCTACTAGCACCCTAACGTTCGAAGTGTCAGGCATTCCGTTATGTTGGTCCACAGAGAATGCACAAGCCAATCAGCCCTGGCTGGGAAGAATCTCAGTTGTATATTGCACACGTACTTTGCTAATAGATGTTCTTTGAATCTTGACTCTTGAGTCACCTGGGCGAGGGTGTCAGATGTTGAAGTTCAAAGTTTCAAAGTACCTCAGGATACATAAACGGTATACAACCTGCAATTCGTCCTCTTCACAGACCCCAAACACCCGATGACCCCAGGTTACATCACTGATGATGTGTCTCAGCGCACACTGAGTTAATGAAGGCAAGTAGTGTTGGACCAGGTTAATGAAGGCGTGGGCCAATCAAAATGGCAGGGTCAATTGACAATAATCCTCCAGTAACAACATCAACAAATAATTTTCCCACTGCCAGCATACTAGCACTGTGGGCTGTATCCGTCACTTTTCCGTTCCTGGGCATTGATATTTCCGTAGCAGGATGTGCTGCAGCCTGTCAGGATGTTCTCCGCTCTGCACTTGTTGGGCCAAGATACGGACCGGGCATTTTGCTGAGTGGCCGAGCCAGGTGTGAGCTAAGTTTCTGCTGCCTTGCATTCCTAGAAACGGTAACGTTTAGTGTGGGGCAAGTCACTGCCGCTCGGTGAGGGTGTGCGGCACCACTTGTAACGTGAAGTTTTCTTTTGAGTAAAGGGGGCAGAAGGGTGATCTGCACTGGCCGGAGCGTTCGTAACCAGAACCCAGCGTTCCAGTCACAAACGAGAAAATGCTGGAAGTCCAAGCAACACACACAAAATGCTGGAGGAACTCAGCAGGCCAGGCATCTATGGACTGGTGTTCCAACCTATTTGGCCAGTAGAGGGAGCTGAAGGATGGGGCAGTCGATGATAACTTCTGCAGGGAGCAGACACAGTGGTTATATCACTGGGTCTGCGTCTATCAGCCTGGGCCATTGATCGACTGTCTGAAACTCGAATCCTACAGTGGGATCTACAGGGTTAAATTACCGGGAATAAAAATGGTGTTTGTGAATCTCGGGGAGGATGAATTATCATTTTGCTTGTCTACGTAACATCGATGTGTTTGATATTAACTGTTCTCTAAAATAAGGACATAAAAAACAGGAGCAGGGTTCGGCCATCTGGCCCGTCGAGCCTGTTCTGCAGTTGAATAAGATCATGGCTGATCTGGCCGTGGACTCACCTCCACCTTCGTGATCGGAAAGTGGAGGGCTACTAGGAAGGGAGATGTTAAATTAGCCTTACTGTTGGTTATAGGGGTGGCACAGCATCGTGGGCTGAAGGGCCTGTACTGTGCTGTACTGTTCTATGTCCTAACAGGCATGGGGGTCGGCCATTTGGCCCATCGTTCCTACTCCCCCATTCAAAGGTCGAAGTACATTTAATGGATATTCGCGGCCTTGCGGGCAGCCACAGAACAAAGAAACCCCCACACAACAAGACCGTCAGACGTGCCAAAGAAAAGAACAAGTTGTACAAACATCAAAAAGCGAACAAATAACACACGTAAAACATTAAGCATCAAATGCAGATTCCCCAAAAGTGAGTCGCAGAGGCGAGTGAAACTGGTCCTGGAGCCGATGACCGCGAACACAGCCACTGCGTCAGGGCCGCGTCGAACGCTGCCGGCCACAGCTACGGATCCAGATCAAATCGCGCGTTCGGCGCCGAGGATCTTAAGCATCAAACCGCAGCCACTGAGGCCACTGAAGATGGGAGAGTCAAGCACTCCGCCACTGGGAATAGCACAGAGGCAGTCGTACTTGCACTCCGTGTCGAATCCTCCAAGAAATTGTTTGCTGGGCCAAAAATACATTCTTAAACGGGAAATTACAGGCTGCACTCGATCGCAGTTCGGAAGTAGTATATTTAGAAGGAGGGGAGTATCCAGTAATTTTTTAAGCTGTCTGCAAAATGTCGCCATCTTGCTAGAAGTTCCAATTCCATAAGATCACAGCTGATCTGGCCTTGGACTCAGCTCCACCTACCCACCTTCTCCCCATGTGTAAAGCTACCTAACTGTATCTTAAATATAGTTAATGAGAAAGTCTCTACTGCTTCCCCGGGCAGAGAAGTCCACAGATTTGCTACTCTCTGGGAAAGGCAGTTCCTTCTCATTCAAATGGCTTGTTTCCCTGGTTCAGAAGAGCTGCTCAAGCTAATGGTAGACATGAACACGACTGCAACATTCAAAAGGTACCTGGACTCCTACAAGGTTAGGAAAGGGTTAGAGCGGGGTTTCCCCAACCCTTTGTATGGCATGGACCTCCTTACCATTAACTGAGGGCTTTGTGGACCCCAGGTTGGGAAGTCCTGGTTAAGAGAGATTATGGGGCCAGCTTGGTCAGCAGGCATGGGTTGGGCTGAATGGCCTGTGTCTGCGCTGGCTAAGACTTTGGATATGCCTGTCAATAATTTAAAAAAATAGTTTGGAAAGGAGTGACTTTATTTTATTTCAAGATACAGTGAGGAATAGGCCCATCTGGCCCTTTGAGTCGTGCCACCTGACAACCCCAATTTAACCCTAACCTAATCATGGGAACAATTTACAATGACCAATTAACCTAACCGGTACGTCTTTGGACCGTGGGAGGAAACCGGAGCACCCGGAGAAAACCCACGCATTCCACGGGGAAGACGTACACATCCTGCTTACAGAGGATATCGGCATTGAGTGCCAAACTCCAAGTTGTAATAACTACGCTACCTTGGTGTCCAAAGAGTGACACAGGAGATTCTGCAGATGCTGGAAAACCAGAGCAGCAAACACAAAATGCTGGGGAAACTCAGCAGGTCAGGCAGAAGCAGATAGGATTGTTCTTTCAAAGACTGTATTGGTGAAATGGGCCAAATGGCCTCATTAAATTCTGAGATTTGATGCTTGTTTGGTCAGGAGATTTCCTCCACACTCCCCCCAATTATAGAAACCTTTTAAGGAGTGGGAGTTGGTGGATGGTACAAGATCACAGGTTGGAATTCTTGTGATGAGACGTTAGACAATTAGACAAAGGAGCAGAATTAAGCCATTCAGCCCATCGATCCTCCACCATTTCATCATGGCCGATTTATTATCAATCTCAACTCCATTCTCCTGCCTTCTCCCCATAACCATTGACACCCTCCTGACTAATCAAGAACCTATCAACCTCTGCTTTAAATATATCCAATGACTTGGCCTCCACAGTCGTCTGTTGCAATGAATTCCACAGATTCACCACCCTCTATAGCTAAAGAAATTCCTCCTCATCTCTGTTCTCTGTCCTTCAGTTCTGAGGCTGTGCCCTCTGGTCATAGACTCCCCCACAGCTCCAATGCTCACTTTGCTGACAAAACCACTGTCATCGGCTGGATCAAAGGAGGGAGATTGAAAATCTGGCTGAGTGGTGCCATAACAATAACTCCTTAACATCAACAAGATTATTGACTTCAGGAGGAGAAAACTAGAGGTCCATGAGACATCCCTCATCAAGGGAATCAGAGCTGGAGGGAGTCAGCAACTTTAAATTCCTTGGTGCTGTCATTTCAAGGGATCTGTCCTGGGCCCAGCACATAAGTGACTCTATTTCCTGAGAAGTTTGTAAAGATTCAGCATGTCATCTAAAACTTTGACAAGGTTCTATTAGACGTGTAGTGGAGAGTACATTAACTGGCTACATCATGGCCTGGTATGGAAACACCAGTGCCTTTGAATGGAAAATCCTACAAAAAGAACTGGATACGACCCAGTCCATCACAGGTAAAGCCCTCCCCACCACTGAGCACATCTACATGAAGAGTAGTTGCAGGAAAGTCGTATCCATCATCAGAGACTCCCACCACCCAGGCCGTGCTCTCTTCTCAGCCCTACCATCAGGAAGAAGGTAGAAGAGCCTCTGGACTCACACCACCAGGTTCGGGAACAGTTACTACCCCTCAACCAAAGGGGATAACTTCACTCAACCCATCATTAAAGTTTTTCCACAACCAATGGACTCACTTTCAAGGACTCTTCACCTCATGTTCTCGATACATATATCTATTGATTGTTCTTTCTTTTGTTTTGAATTTACACAGTTTGTTGTCGTTTGCACACTGGTTGAACGCCCAAGTTGGTGCGGTCTTTCACTGATTCTATTATGGTTATTATTCTATTATGGTTTGCTGAGTACGTCCACAAGAAAATGAATCTCAAGGTTGTATATGGAGACATAGATGTACTTTGATAATACGTGTACATTGAACTCTGACCTTTTGCAACAGACCACGTTCCTGGATACTCCTGATCTCTGTCTGTCTCTGTCCTGCTCTAGGCCAACCTTTCAGCTCTTCAGCTGGCACACGTGTTTGCTGGGGATCATTGGTTGCTTGGTGATGATGTTCCTGATCAACCCGGTCTACGCCTCCTGTGGGATTGTCCTGATGCTGATCCTCCTGGTAGTCATCCATTATCGATGTCCCACCAGCAGCTGGGGCTACATCAGCCAAGCCCTCATATTTCACCAGGTAAGACCCGATCTGAGAATGGAGCAGAGTTAGGCCATTCAGCCCATTGAGTCTTCTCTACCATAGCATCATGGCTGATTTAGTTGCCCTCTCAAACCCATTCTCCTGCCTTCTCCCCATAACATTTGATGCCCTTACTAATTGAGAACCTATGAGCATCTGCTTTAAGTACACCCAGTGACTTGGGTGGACAGCCGCCTGTGGCAGCAAATTCCACAGACTCACCATCCTCAGGCTGATGAAATTCCTCCTCATTTCTGTTTTAGTTATATCGTCTTTCAAGCTTCCATATCGTGTTAAGTGGAGAGAGGAAGGGGTCAGAGGGACAGCAGATCAGCCGTTGGTGAATTTGATGTCTGTGCCTTTAGGTGAGAGCTGGACATGTAGACAGAAATGTTGATAGGAAAGGTTTAGAGCAGGGGTACCCAACCTCGGTTGATGGCGGGGGTCCATGGCACATAAAAACAAGGTTGGGAACTCCTGGTTTAGAGGGATATGGACCAAACGTGGGCAAATGGAACTACCTCAGGAAGACACTTTGGTCAGTAGGGCCACAGCTATTGGTGACAATAAATTCCACAGATTCACCAGCCTCTGGCTAACGAAGTTCCATCTCATCTTGCACAAAGTTTAAGCACAAGCCCTGTGGATGGGCGTGGAGATCCCAACTAGCGGGCCAGGTCACCATGCAGACAATAACTTGGTGGAACCTGTCATGAGTTTGGGGAACCACTTCGTCGAGCACCTCCACATCATCTGCCATGAGCGGGACTTCCCGGTGGCCAAATGTTTAAAGTCTGATTTCCATTCCCGTTCCAACATGTCAATCTCTTGTGCGAAAATGAGGCCATCCTCAGGCAGAGGAGCGGTACTGTATGTTCTGTTGGATACCTTCCAACCTGAGGGCATGAATATCGACTTCTCCTTCCAATGAACAAATTCCCACCTCCCTTCCCCCCATTCTTCTATTCTCCACTCTGACCTTTTACCCCTTCTCACCTGCCTTTTTCTCCCCCTGGGTCCCCTTCTCCTTCCCTTGCTCCTATGGTCCACTCTTCTCTCCTATTGGGTTCTTTCTTCTTCAGTCCTTAAGCTTTCCCACCTACCTTCCAGTTAGCCTCTTCCCCTGCACCCCATCTCTCCCCCACCCCCACAATTTTTCATTCAGGCATCTTCCCCCTTCCTCCTCAGTCCTGATGAAGGGTCTCTGCCCGAAACATCAGCTGCGTGTTCATTTCCGTAGATCCTGACCCGCAGAGTTCCTCCAGCATTTTGTGTGCGTTGCTTTGGATTCCCAGCACCTGCAGAGTTCCTCGTTTTAGTAAAGTGGTTTGCTGATGTCACGTACCACGGTACAGCGAAAGACATTGTCTTACGAGCCATCGTTTCAGGTCATCGTGTTAGTACATGGAGGAAGTACAAGAGAAACGGAATGCAGACTGGCACGTTACCGATGCCGAGAGAGTGCCACCATGTAAACTGTGATTTCCACCCACCGCCCAAAGGCGTACGGGTTAGAGTTAGTGAGGTGTTGTCATGCTGTGTCCGTGACACTTGAGCGATGCCTCCAGCACATCCTCAGACTGTGTAGGTCACTTCCTCAATCGAGGCGCTTCACTAAGTTTCAATGTACAGTGGTAGGCACGCGTATATATAGCTAAGGTGCCTAAGACTTTTGCACTGAATTGCTCACCACCCCTCCAAAAAAAACCCAAATTTCATGACAGATGTGAGTGATGATAAACCTGATTCTGATCTGGGTCTCTATTGTGGACTGAGAGTGGGAAGGGGGCAGGGAGAGGGGAATCATGGTTGGGAAAACGGGAAGGGAGAGGGGAGGGAGTGGGAAGCACCAGAGAGACATTCTGTAATGATCAACAAACCAATTGTTTGGAATCAAATGATGCACTCAGGGCTGGATGCGTCTGCACTCATGCCACCCCCACCCACCCTCCACCCCTCGCACTCCTTCCCTGTCCCCCGTCCCACACACTTGTCACAGCACTCCACCCTCGCCATTCCCAACATCCTTTGCACCCTCCAGATTCCTAAACCTGATCTCTACTCCACATCGACAAATATAGTCTTGAGCAAAAGTCTCGGCTATAAATAACAGGGGTGATTGATAAGTTCGTGGCCTAAGGTAGAAGGCGTCAATTTTAGAAAACCTAGCACATTTATTTTTCAACATAGTCCCCTCCTACATTTACACACTTAGTCTAGTGGTCGTGGAGCAGACGGATCCCTTCTATGTGGGAGTCGGACACTTAGTCTAGTGGTCGTGGAGCAGACGGATCCCTTCTATGTGGGAGTCGGACACTTAGTCTAGTGGTCGTGGAGCATACGGATCCCTTCTATGTGGGAGTCGGTGTCTTGGACCTCCAGAAGTGGTCCACAGCGTGGGGTGATTGATACTCCTAAGGTAGAAGGAGATGAGTTATTACTTCAAACTTACTGCATTTTCACTCAGAGTTGAACTGTATGTGCATGTAATGAGAGCTGTATAAGGTCACAAACTTATCAATCATCCCTGCTGTGAACCACCTGGAGGTCCGAGACACTCTCGTTACATGGTTGGGCAGTTCAGCTCTTTGAGTGAAAATGCAGCAAGTTTGAAGTTAGTAACTCATCTCCTTTTACCTTAGGCTACAAACTTACCAATCACCCTTGCTGTGGACCACTTCTACAAAGAAGGGATCCGTCTGCTCCACGACCACTAGACTAAGTGTGTACATGTAGGAGGGGACTATGTTGAAAAATAAATATGCTAGGTTTTCTAAAATTGACTCCTTCTACCTTAGGCCACGAACATCAATCACCTCTCGTATGTACTTAAGACTTTTGCACGGTATTGTACATGTGACAGATGAAGTTTATCTTTAACTTCTTTTATTCTTTGAATCTGGAGCATTGATGGGAACATGGGTACCCCTCAGTTAATGGTCGGGGCCCCATGGCATAAGGAAGGTTGGGAACCCTTGCGTTGAGGGGAAAAGTTAATTAGTGATCTGTCATAGGCTTGGTGGGATGATCGGTCTCCTGTAAGGAGATATGAAATGAATCCGACGACAGGAGTTAGATTCTGAGTTAGCTTATTCCTGTCATGTGTACCGTGGTGTAATGGAAAATGTTGTTTTGCTTGTTCTACGATTCATTGAGGGAATACAAGGGGGAAAATAATGACAATGCAGAATGAACCATCGCAGTTACAGAGGCAGAAAGTAACGTGAGGGGGCCACGATGAGGTAGAGTGTGAGGTCGAGAGTCCGCCTAATTGTACAAGGGTCTTTTCAGCAAGTGAAATCCTGAAATTCTTTTGTGGTGCGAATCAGAAAAAAATTGCTGAGAACACCCATTGGTTAGGGGAGCATCTGTGGCAAGAAAAATGACCAGTAGTTTTGGTTAGAGGGCTTTCGTCAGAGTGGGCAGAGAGAACTCAGTAAGTTGCAGAGGAGGTGGGGGATGAGAATCACATTTATTGTCACTGACATTTGTCGAGACAATTTGTTTTTTGTAGCAGCAGTACGATGCAACACGTAAAGTATACTATATAATGCAAAAAGAGAGCAAAAAAGTAGTGAGGTGGTGTTCATGGGTTCAATGTCCATTCAGAAATCAGATGGCAGAGGGGAAGAAGCTGTTCCTAAAGTGTTGACTGTGTGTCTTCAGGCTCCAGTACCTCCTCCCTGATGGTAACAGTGAAAAGTGAGCAAGTCCTGGGTTACGTTTTGTAAATTCAAAATGTTAAACGAATTCAAAGAAAAATACGAGAGTTCCAAGTGCAGGTGAACTTTAAGCGAGACATGCATGTATCACATGGTAGCGTGATGACATGTGTAATTAACATATTTTTACATATAACCCGTAATTATTTAAATGAACAAGAATGCCTAATTCCCACACACACAGACACACACACAGACACACACACACACTCTCTCTCTCTTATTACTGAAATGGTAAATAGACAGCATCCTAATGATGGATGCCTTTTTGAGGCATTGCCTTTAGAAGCCCTCAGTGGGGGTGTTGCTAGAGCCCGTGGCAGAGCTGGGTAAGATTACGACCCTCTTTAAATTTTTCTGATCTTTTGCAGTGGCCCCTCTTGAAGCCAGGTCAGATAGGGATTGGGAAGGGAGACCATCCTTTTGTTGCTAGTAGCAGTGCTGTAGGATGTGCAGAGTGGATAGGACTCTGGACAAGGGCTCAGAACGGAGCCAACGTCACAGGCGCTGCAGAAACGACTGGTTCTGACAGACAAAACGGAGTTACCCAAAGCTGGAGAGTCTCTAACATGTCACAGAAGCATAAACACCTCCTAATCTCCCCCATTTAGACAGCTGACCTGGCCTTACCCAATCACAGATTTTTGACCATTCTCCCACCTACTTTCTCTGTATAAGTCCATAAGATATAGGAGCAGAATTAGGCCATTTGGCCCATCAAGTCTGCTCCTCCATTTCATCATAGTTGATCTATTTTTCCCTTCAGCCACAATCTCCTGCCTTCCCCCCGCATCCCTTAATGACCTGACCAGTCCAGAATCTATCAACCTCCGCCTTAAATATACCCAGACTTGGCCTCCGCAGCTGCCTGAGGGAACAAATTCCTCAGATTCACCACCTTCTGACTACAGAAATTCCTCATCTCCGTTCTAAAAGGATGCCCCTCTATTCTGAGGCTGTGTCCTCTGATCCACCATAGGAAACATCTATCGACAACTCCTCACCCATTCTAACATTAACGGTTACTCTTTATGCAACTCTGATTGTTTCCGGTCTTCTTATTATTGCTGGAGGGTGTGGTCACGTTTGATTTGGAGAATAGGGGATGTGCTGTGCACAGCAAGGCCTCACCACGGTCCTTGGTTAGGGAATAAATATTGTCTTGGATTGGCCCTTGCTCCTCGCGCCCACAAATTAGAGCCTCTGCTCAGGGTAGTGACTGCCCGGCAGGGCAGTGGGTGTGCCGGGCTTGGCCTTGTGCTCAGATCTCTGGAACTCTGGCTGCACTGTCCAGACGCCAACCTGTCCTCCAATCCAACAGAAGAAAGATGTTGATCTCCAGAGAATGCTGAGCTGGTGAGGACTCACCCTGCGCTCTCTTCTCTTCGGACTGTCAGCCTTCATGTTTAGGGACTCACTTTTATGCTGAGTGCGTTCGCTTTCTTTTATTGTTTGCACGGTGATTTTTTTTGCTGCACATCGAGTGTCTGCCGGTCTCTTTTTCGATGGATTCTTTTGGGCTGCTTTATTTTTTGTGGCTGCTTTGACACGTGGTGCCTTTCCTAGGTGAGGAAGTACCTCCTGCTGTTGGATGTCCGGAAGGATCACGTCAAGTTCTGGAGGCCCCAGATCTTGCTCATGGTGGCCAATCCACGCTCCAGTGCCCAGCTCATCACCTTCATCAATGACTTGAAGAAAGGGGGCCTCTTCGTGCTGGGTCACGTGGAGATCGGAGACCTCGGTAAGTAGGCTTCACCACGTGGAGAAGGGTGGAGCGTGCAAAGCTAGGGTCTATGCTTGCTCACACTCACCTTCATCTCTCCTTTGGGTACAAATAACACCAATATTTATCTTTAAAACCTTTACCTTTGAAACCATGGTTTGATCAGTCCCATTCCCGCACCCCCAATTTCCCTGAAGCTTTAAGACAAAAGACTAAGAATTGATTACAGGTTGTTCTATTGGAATGACGGGACTGGACAGCACCTCTTTCAGCTCAGACGGTTGAAGAAGTTTGGCATGAGTCCCTAAGTCCTAAGGACTTTCTTCAGGGGCACAATTGAGAGCACCCTGACTGGCCGTATCACTGCCTGGTACGGGAACTGTACTTCCCTCAATCGCAGGACTCTGCAGAGAGTGGTGTGGACAACCCAGCGCATCTCTAGATGTGAACTTCCCACTATTCAGGACATTTGCAAAGACAGGTGTGTATAAAGGGCCTGAAGGATCATTGGGGACCCGAGTCACCCCAACCACAAACTATTCCAGCTGCTACCATCTGGGAAACGGTACCACAGCATAAAAGCCAGGACCAACAGGCTCCGGGACAGCTTCTTCCACCAGGTTATCAGACAGATTAATTCATGCTGATACAATTGTATTTCTACGCTATATTGACTATTCTGTTGTACATACTATTTATTACAAATGACTATAAATTGCACATTGCACATTTAGACAGAGAAGTAACGTAAAGATTTTTACTCGTGTATGTGAAGGATGTAAGAAATAAAGTCAAGTCAATTCAATTCAATCCGGCTTCTTCCTGCTTCATTCCAGTCCTGATGAAAGTTACTGTTGAAAGAGAGGGCACAAAGAGGATTTGAGCTTAGTATTACCAAATCCAGTGTGGAGACTGCCTCTAACACGATGTAGGACAGATGGAGAAACTATCCATAAGACTACATGAAAATTAGCTAGCGATAGAAGACATGATTCTCTGTCACTCATCTCAGTGTATGAAGGCCAAGAAGGACACAGGTTCACTTGGGAAACTACAAAAAAACTGAGAGAGCACAAAACAAGAGAACAAGTGAATTCCTAGAAGCCTCTACCAGCAAATATATTGAACTGGACACAATTTACGAACCTGTGCGTCTGAGGGATCAGGGCCAAGGGAGTGAGTCGTGGGCACCTGAGGAACCAATTCTCACACCGACCGATAACCAGGGATATGGGCCAATGGAGATCACTCAGCTATCCGGTTGGCTGGGGCACAGCGGAGACTAGCAGCCAGCGCAACAGCCAACCAATCAGGGCTTCGAGTGGGAACAATATAAACTCGAGCACTCCGCAGAAACAGCACTCGATCGTGCACCAATGTTGTCACCTCGGCTGGCAATGAAACGTTTGGGACGTAACCTCCGGGCTCGGCGAACCACCCTGCAAGCAAGGATTCGAGCACAAAGAAAAGCACCTATCACCTGTCCAATCAGATTCCTCCTTCAGCCCTTTATCTCTCTGCCTGGTACCTTCTCCCCCTTCCCCCTCACCTCGTCTCACCTTCCAGTATGTACTCCTTCCCCTCCCCACACCATCTTATTCTGTCTTCTGCCCCCTTCCTTTCCAGGCCCGATGATTCTCCTTGGTGCAAAATGTCAATTGTTTCTCCTCTCCATAGATGCTGCCTGACCTGCTAAGTTTGTCCGGCATTTTGTTCAAAGTTCAAAGCAAATGTTATTATCAAAGTACGTATATGTCACCGTACACAATCCTGCGATTCATGTTCTTATAGGCATACTTAGCAAATGTATAAAATAATAATAACAGAAGCAATGAAGACCACATCAATGGGCTGTTCAACCAGAGTGCTAAGACAACAAACTGCAAATGCAAAAGAAGAAATAATTATAGTAAAAAAAACAATAAATATTAAGAACATGAAGATTCCTTGAAAGTGAGTGCATTAGTTGTGGGAATATTCAGTGATGGGGCAAGTGAAGTTGAGTGATGTTATTGCCTTTGGTTCAGGAGCCTGATGGTCGAGGGGTAGTAACTGTTCTTGAACCTGATGGTACAAGTCCTGAGGCTCCTGTACCTTCATCCTGATGGCAGCAGAGAGAAGAGGGTATATCCTGGGTGGTGGGGATCTCTGATGAGGGATGTTGCTTTCCTATGACGGTGTTTCATGTGGATGTGCCTCATGGTGGGGAGGACTTTATCCGTAATGGATTGGACAGTATCCACTACTTTTTGTGGGGTTCTCCGTTCAAGGGTATTGGTGTTTCCATACCAGGCTGTGACGCAGCCAGTCAATACACTCTCCACTACACTTCTATAGAAGTTCGTCAAAGTTTTAGATGTCATGCTGAATCTCCGCAAACTCCTAAGTGTTTGTGTTGATCTGGATTTCCAGCACCTGCAGAATCTCTTGTATTTCTGATTGTGTTGGATTCTCGGTAATTTTTGCTTTCCTTTTGAGGTTTCATGTGCATTGTCCTTGTCCCACTGTGTGCCCTCCCCACCCCCCAGACTGTGCTGTGACAGTAGAGCTGACTCTGCCTTCTCTTCTCTTTCAGACACCCTGCCTTTTGACCCCATCCACCCTCAGTACAACTTCTGGCTCAGCCTCGTGGACAAGCTGAACGTGAAGGCCTTCGTGGATCTGACGCTCTCACCCTCTGTGCGTCAGGGCGTGCAGCACCTGCTGCGGATAACTGGCCTCGGTGAGGACGGGGGCAGGCGACGCGTGGCTGTGGGTGTCACCAAGATTGCCGCTTTGATATTGTGTTCACCACCTCAAGTATTATACCGGGGGCAGTAGTGCCAAGATTCACCGGAGGCGAAACAGAATAGTTTGGGTTGGGGTTGTCATCCGTGGTTGAGGGCTTTTGGTATTAGTTTATCATTGGAACGTGCCAAGATACAGTGTAAAGCTGGTCTTTCATACTGTTTATACAGATCAGATTATTACGCGGGGGTTCCCAACTTTTTTTATGCCATGGACCCTTACCAGTAACCGAGGTTGGCCCAGTTGTAACGTGAACAAAGCCAGAGGAGAGAAACTGAAGCTAGTGGGTACAGAAGTGTTTTATACAACAAAATGAGACACTGAGGAAGAGGCCTCTTCGACCCAGTATTACATGACATTTTACATGCTAAAGATCAAAGAACAATTCTATATTTGCACTGTAACTACACTGCTTCCTTTGAATTACATGTGATTTTCACACCTCCGCCTTTGCACCCACACTCCAGACACCCGAAGTGAATGTTCATCAACATTGTCTGGTTTTTTCATTAGCTGCTGTGCACAGCTCCAGGAAACAGGGCTGCATTTTAAATTTAATTTACAATCCACATTCAGGTCTAAAGATTGGTTGCTGAAGTTAATGGTTGCTATATATCCTAATTTCAGAATATGCCCTAACAGACCCCAGGTTGGGAACCCCTGAAAGTTAAAACGATGCAGAATAAAGTGTAAAAGTACAGGGCAGGTAAATGATGTTCAAGATCATAATAAGGTAGACTTTGAGGCCAAGAGTCTGTCTTGTCATACAAGACTCTGTTCAGCAGTCTAACAGCAGGATAGAACCTATCCTTGAGCCTATACTTTCAGACCGTATTATCTTCTGCCTGATTGGAAAGGGG
This sequence comes from Hemitrygon akajei, assembly GCF_048418815.1. Lineage (NCBI taxonomy): Eukaryota > Metazoa > Chordata > Chondrichthyes > Myliobatiformes > Dasyatidae > Hemitrygon > Hemitrygon akajei. The sequence continues at coordinate 92,177,493 of NC_133129.1, read as the reverse complement.
TGAAGAGAGGATGGGTGGGGTCTTTGATTATGCTGGCTGCTTTACTGAGGCAGTAAGAGTTTGATGGAGGGGAGGTTGGTGTCTGTGATGTGTTGAGCTGCGTCCACTGTCTGCAGTTCCTTGCAATCGTGTGTAGAGCAGTTGCTGGATGCGCCCAGACAGAATGCTTTCCGTGGTACATTGATAAAAATTGGTGAGGGTTGATGGGGACGTACCAAATTCCTTTAGCGCCCTGAGGAAGTGGAGGCATCGGTGGGCTTCCTTGGCCATGACATCAATGTGAGAAGATTTTAATGAAGATGTGGCCCAGATGGCTAAAGGGAGAGATCTAGCAGAGTTATGAAAAAAAAATCCAAATTGATGTTTGGCGAGGAGATGAGAGGCAAACTGTTTTCAGCTAGAGGGTGCTTCAGTTCTGGAACTTTCTGCCTGGAACATGCTGGGAAAGGCAGCAACCCTTGCCACAACTAATGGTATTTGATATCTCCGGCCTGCTGGCCAGTGGGATGAGGCAGGACTGAAGCACGATGTCTACAAACTTCAAAGTCAGGAAGCTGAGAATACCCAGCAGGTCAGGCAGCATCTGTGGTGGACGTTTTGGGTTGATCCCTCATCGGTGACTATTCCTGTCTGCTCAGAAGCCGCCTCACCTGAGGACTGATCACTTTTTGACTGACACACAGTGGTCTTCAGTCCCATAGAATGTAGAACAGTACAGCACTTTAATGGCCCTTTGGCCCACAATGTTGTGCTGGCCCTCACCCTACTTTAAGTTCAATCTAACCCTTCCCTCCCACATAGCCTTCCATTTTTCCATCGTTCATGTGTCCATCTAAGAATCTCTTAAATGTCCCTAATGTATTGGAATCAGAATCAGGTTTCATATCACCAGCATACAATGTGGAATCTGTTGTCTTTGTGGTAGCAGTACAATGCAATACAGAATAATAGAAAATATTCTGCTAGAGGAAAAAAAAATCCCTGCCCAGGCCTGCGCCCTGGAAACTTTCCAAGGTGCAAATCCATGGTCTATTGAGACTAACGGAGGCCTACTACTACTACTAACAGAAAATAACTGAGTTATAGTAAGTATTTATATTAAATAGTTAAATAAGTAGTGTAAAAACAGAAATAAAAAAGTAGTGAGATAGTGTTCATGGGTTCAGTGCCCATTCAGAAATCTGATGGCAGAGGGGAAGAAGCTGTACCTGAATCACTGAGTGTGTGCCTTCAGGCTTCTGTACCTCCTCCCTGACAGTAGCAATGAGAAGGGGAGATGCCCTTGGTGACGGAGGTCCTTAATAATGGATGCTGCCTTTTTGAGGCATTGCTCTTTGAGGATGACCTGGGTGCTAAAGAGGCTGGCTCTGGATGATGGAGCTAAGTTTACAACTCTCTGCAGCTTATTTTGATCCTGTGCCGTAGCCCTTCTCCTCCCACCCCTCCATACCAGACGGTGATACAGACTGCTAGAATGCTCTCCACCGTACGTCTGTAGAAATTTGCGTGAAATCTGCCTCTGCCGCCATCTTGGCACCACGTTCCATGTACCCAGCACTCTGTGTTTGCTAAATCAGCACTATACCTGTGACATCCCCTTAACATACCTCCAAACAACCTAATGTTATGCCATCTCTTTCTGATTCTCCGATTGAATGTTGTCTACAGGAATGATGACTGTAGAGGGAGACTGGGAGGGGTTTACAAATCACAGGGGGAATGGGTGGAATTGGAAGTGTTTTGGGGGTAGAATCCTATAGACCAGAGTTTTCCCCTCATTTTTAATGCCATGGACCTCTACCATTAACCGAGGGGGTCTATGGACCCCTGGTTGGGAAGCCCTGCCCTTAGGGGGATCTGGAAGGTACGGAGCTACTGAAGGGGGCAGTGGAATTTTCTGAGGTGTTTGAAAATTAGACACAGGAGATTCTGCAGAATCCAGAGCAACACGCACAAGATGCTGGAGAAACTCAGGATCTATGGAGAGGAATAAAAAGTCAACGTTTCAGGCCGAGACCCTTCATGAGGACCGGAAAAGAAGAGGGCATAAACCAGAATAAGGTGGAGGAGGGGGAAGAGCACAAGCTGGTGGGTGCGAAGTGACGGAAGGGATGACACGGTAATGGTTATCGCAACGGCAACCAGGGTTCATTTCCCACTGCTGCTTGTGAGGAGTTTGTATGTTCTCGCTGTGACCACACGTGTTTCCTCCGGGTGCTCTCGTTTCCTCCCATAGTCCAAAGACATACTGCTTGATAGGTTAATTGGCCATTATAAATTCATCAAGGGATTGACGAAGGGTCTCCTTTGTGCGGTATCTCAATAAATAAATGTTCTACAGATGCCAGAGATCTTCAGTGACACACACAAGGTGCTGGAGGAGCTCAGCAGGTCAGGTAGCATCGACACTTTGGGCTGAGAGGCTTCATCAGGACCAGAACAGAAGCAGGCAGAGGCCATTCTTAGAAGCTGGGAGTGGAATGGAGTTGAGTACAGGCTCTTAGGTGAGGAAAGGGGAATGATGTTGGAAAGTTGGGAAGTGATTGGTGAAAGGGGTTTAAGGCTGAAGAAAAAGGATCTGAGAGGAGAGGATGGTGGCCCATGGAATAAAGGGGACGAGGTAGGGAACCAGAGCAAGGCAGGGTCTATAGTAAATGTTTTGGGTTGATTTTTAATAGAGCGGCATGGAGAGCAAGCTCACCCTCTCCATGCATCTAATGAACCCAGAGGGACAGCAGAGACCGATACAGTTTGACATCAGGAGTTGCCAGTCGGCGTTGAACTCAACGTAGGGCTGCCTTTGGGACTCCAGCTCCGGATTTCTCCCTTGGACTTTGCTCCCAAAGCCTTCTCCGTGAGTGGGTGTAGCTGCAAGCCAACAGAGGTTTGAGATCAGAGTTTTGCTTCCCCTAAGTAGGCTGCCGACCGTGGCTGGGGAGCTCCATCTGCCCAAATTAACCTGCCTTTGCCCCTTCTCCTGAAAGCAGAAGTGGTTCTGTCGGGCTTACGTGATTCTGTCTAAGCCACACGTGAAGACCAGGAGCTGGACTTGGTTGTCAGAGGCTATTTGAGATGCACGCCACTGGGAGCATTTAATAGGTAGTGGGAGCTTTACCCACGGCCTCCCCCGGCTATGACAACCTTAAGGAACCTGGAGCAAGGTGTATTAGATGGGCAACGTGAAGACCTTCAATGTGGTTGTCCTTCATCTTAACAGCACCCCTAAACTGGAAAGGTGAAGCGTATAGTTGTATTAAATGGTGTTGTGTTTTCCGAAGCCCATCAGAATGAGCTTTGAGGCTGAATTAGGACAGGGACTGCATGGTGGGACGAGGGCTGAACTGTTGTAACTTCGCTATTGGGTTGTGAACCCGCTAACGATGGCAAATGCAATGTTAGCATTCGTTTCAAGAGGACTAGGGTATAAAAGCAAGGATGTGATGCAGACTGCACTGTGAATAATGTGTACAATTTTGGGCCCCTTATGTGCTGGCATTGGAGAGGGTCCAAAGGAGGTTTGCTAATTAGCTCAGCAATGAAAGGGTTAACATAGGAGCATTTGATGGTTCTGGACAGAATGAGGGGTGGGGGGGGGGGGATCTCATTGAAACCTATTGAATATTCAAAGGCTTAGATAGGGTGATCGTGGAGAGGATGTTTCCTGTAATGCAGGACTCTGGTCTCAGAGGGCACAGTCTCAGAATAGAGGTACAGGTTTCCCCCCGTTATCCGAAGGTAGAGCGTTCCTATGAAACCGTTTGTAAGCCGAAATGGCGTAAAGCAAAGAACAATTACCATTCATTTATATGGGAAAAATTTTTGAATGTTCCCAGACCCAAAAAGTAACCTACCAAATCATACCAAATAACACATAAAACCTAAAATAACACTAACATATAGTAAAAGCAGGAATGGTATGATAAATATAAAGTAGAAATATTGTAGGTACGGTATAGTTTCACTTATCATACTCAGGAAGACAGCGAGCCAAAATCGATTCGGCGAGAAAAGAAATCGGCACCGACACGCATGTGCACATACACACCTACGCACGTACATGCATGCACAAACAACTGCCCGCACAAGGCTTCATGGTAGTCTTGCCCGGGGTAAACACACGTATAAAGTGGGTGTCTTTTTTTTTTGTAAAAGCGAAAATCCTCTTTGGTTAGCGAAAACAGGTAACTAATGTAGGTCTTTCGTAACAATGAGTTGACGTAAATCGAACGTTCGAAAAATGGGGGCCACCTGTATGTCCCTTTAGAATAGGATGAAGATGAACTGGGGTGGTGAACCTGTGGAATTCATTGCCAACGGTGGCTGTGGAGGCCAGATCATTGGGTGCATTTAAAGCAGAGGCTGAAATTTTCCTGATTAGTAAGGGTGTCATGAAGAAGGCAGGAGAATGGGGTTGAGAAGGATAGTATATCAGCAAACTTATTGGGCTGAGTGGCCTACTGCTGCTTCTATGTTTTATGGCCCTATGGTCTAACCAGTTAAATTCTTCTTCCTGCACCCCCCCCCCCCCCCCCCAGGTGGGATGAAGCCCAACACCCTGGTCCTCGGGTTCTATGACCACTGTGTGCCTGATGACTACTTCCTGTGTGACCCGGCCTTCCAGGACACCAAGGAGAACGACCATTTTGGTGTGGACATTGCCTCCCTGCAGGCACACTTCCCCCCCGTGCGCGGCAGCGAATCGGACAAGAGCCTGAGTGAGATGGAGTACGTCGCCATCATCTCCGATGCCCTCAAGATGCAGAAGAACATCTGCCTGGCGCGCTACTTCTTTACGATGAATAGGAAGGATCTCTTCGCCAAGAAGAGGTCGGACAGAGTGTCCATTGACGTCTGGCCCCTGGATCTCCTGAGGCCCGACAGCACCAACTACGTGGACGTCAGCAGCCTCTTTCTGCTGCAGATGGCTTGTGTCCTGACCATGGTCGCCTCCTGGAAGGCGGCACGCCTCCGCATCTTCCTTTGCATCGAGTCCGGCGACGAGGGTTGGGTCAAGAAGGAGCAGAAGCTCCGGGAGCTGCTGGACAAGTTGCGCATCAAGGCCACCATCAAGATCGTCACCTGGGACAGCGTGGTGGCCCTCCACTGGCGCCGGCAGCTCTCCGCCGAGGAGCAGGAGGCTGCCTCGCGCGCCGGCCGGGACTCGGCCCTCGTCTCGGACGACTACCTCCGGGCTGCCAACTGCATGGTGCTGGAGCAGAGCTTCCACACGGCCGTGCGGTTCCTCTACCTGCCCCGGCCTCCCGCTGATGCCTCCCACTCGCGGCGTTACCTGCAGCAGCTGGACGTCCTGACCGAGGGCCTGGGGCCCACACTACTGATCCACGGACTCACTCCAGTTACCTGCACTGACCTGTAGGGCAAGCTTGGGGCGGTGTCAACGGAGGGGGGAGTTGGGTAAAGGAAATGCCGCAGCTGGGGACACAAACTATTCAAACGCTGACTGTGTTTCCCGAAACCAGCGTACATTTCAGACAAAAAGAGACGCATCTTAGATATTTAAAAATGAGCGCTTGCGTTTATTTATATTTAAAGAGAGTTTGGACAACATTGTGTAACTTGCATTTAAAATGGTCTTTATTGGAGGGTGGGTGGTTCTTACCTATTAAAATGGTTATTCAGTGTTTCTCCTGCGTTTAAGTTCCTTTCAGACAAGCTGGGCAGGTCAGCAGGCCTAATGAGCCAGCCCCAAAGGAGTCGGACCTGTCCTTTGCTGGAAGGCAGCTTTGCCAATGGCCGACCTTTTCCATTAACGTCATGAACCCTGGGGGTTTCCTTTTCCATCAGCTGCCCCTCCCAAAAGTTGCCTTGTGGACAGGTGCTCTGACTGTCCCTGTACCACCGATGTGCCCTCTGTCTGAAAGAGAAACACATTCCGTTGGAAACTCTCAGAGTGTTTCTGCTTGAAGCTCTCCACTTGAACTGGCATTTACTATTTGTACTTTTCTACTTGGCTCAAACATGTTATAATCATAGAATGTGGACCCTTCAGCCCATCTAGTCTATGCCATAGCCCTCCCTATCCAAACTTCTCTTAAATGTTGCAGTGAACCTGCATGGTCAGCATCCGCAGGCAGCTTCTTCCACGCTCTGAGTGAAGTTTTCACCTTTCACCCCTAACCTGTGACCTCTAGTTCTGGTCTCGCCCAACCCCAGTGGATTAGATAGCCAGTTTGTTTCCCCTCGTGATCTGCAGGATTGGAATGGAGGCAGATCATTCTTAATCGTAAGGGATCACGAGGCATTATTTTTAATAAGTGTAGATGGGAACTCTCTCTGCTATTCTATCTGATCTGTGACTGGGGTCACTGAAAGTTTGGTCATTTATCACTTTTCTGTTTGTGAGATCTTGTCTGAAGATTTCTACGTTGTGATCGTGAAGGAACCGAGCACCAGTGAGAAAACTTGCGTTCCCGCATGGTGAAAGTGTAACCTGTACCGGAGGTCGGGATAGAACCTGGATCTGTGGTGTGGGAGCAGCTTTACCCGCTGTGCATGCTGAGCATTTCCTGCAGTTGGGGTACCGTGAGCAGTTTTGGACCCCTTATGTAAGAAGGGATGTGCTGGCATCGGAGAGGGTCAGGAGGAGGTTCATGAGCGTGATCCCGGGAATGAAAAGGTTAACGTATGAGGAGTGTTTAATTGCTCTGGGCCTGAACTCACTGGAGTTTAGAAGAATGAGGGTTGAGGATCTCATTGGCTATTGAAAGACTTTGATTGTTTCTTATTCCGGTGTTGTATGAATGTGTGACGTTTGAAATGCCTTGAGGCTTTTGAGAGATTTAAGACCTTAAGACATGGGAGCAGAACTAGGCCATTCAGCCCATCGAGTCTGTTCCGTCATTTCATCATGGCTGATTTAATATCCCTCTGACCCTGAACCCAATTTTTCTGCCTTCTTCCTGTAACCTTGACTCCCATACTAATGAAGAACCTATCAGCCTCTGCTGTAAGTATGCCTACCCAGTGACTTGACCTCCACAGCTGTCGATGGCAATGAATTCCAGAGATTCAGCACTCCCTGGCTAAAGAAATTCTTCCTCATTCCTGTTCTAAACGAATGTCCTCATATTCTGAGGCTGTCTCTTCTGGTCCTAGACTCCCCCACTAAAGGAAACAAGATCCGCATATCCATTCCATCTAGGCTTTTCAATATTTGATGGGCTTCACTGAGTTTGTTCCCCCCCACCCCCATTCTACTAAACTCCGGCGAGTACAAGCCCAGAGCCTTCAAACACTTGCTCAGACATTAACCCTTTAATTCCTAGCTTGATGCTTGTGAACCTCCTCTGGACTCCCTCCAATCCTTTCTTGGGTCAGGGCACCAAAGCTTCTTTGTGGGTGATCTGTGACCAAGTGGGAGATTGGGCCCTTGTGGATCGGACCCTTGCTACCTCTGTGTTTGATAGAATCTCTAACTGAGGAGGATGATATCCTGGTGTGAAGGGGGTGAGCCCATTGCTGTACGACCTATGTACATCTGCAGGAACTGAACCATCAGAGGGGAGATGGAATTCTGCCTTCTACCTGCCCCAGATGGGAATTGTGGAAAGGGTGACAGAGCCATTTGGTCTGGCAATCAGAATCGGACGCAGGTTTAATATCACCGGCACGTGGCGTAAAATTTGTTATGCGGTGGCAGTACAATGCAATACATTACAGAGAAAATAAAACTATGAATTTGTTGGCGCCAAGTGGTTAAGGCGTTGGTCTAGTGATCTGAAGGTCACTAGTTCGAGCCTCAGCTAAGTCGGCGTGTTGTGTCCTTGAGCAAGGCACTTAGCCACACATTGCTCTGCGACGACACCGGTGCCAAGCTGTATGGGTCCTAATGCCCTTCCCTTGGACAACATCGGCGGTGTGGAGAGGGGAAGGCTTGCAGCTTGGGCAACTGCCGGTCTCCCATACAACCCTGCCCAGGCCTGCGCCCTGGAAACTTTCCATGGCGCAAATCCATGGTCTCTCGAGACTAATGGATGCCTACATGTAGATAAAATAGTTAAATAAGTAGTGCACAAATAAAAATAGGTAGTGAGGTAGTGCTGATGGGTTCAATGTCCATTGAGAAATCGGATGGCAGAGGGGAAGAAGCTGTTCCTGAATCACTGAGTGTGTGTCTTCAGGCTCCTGAACCTCCTTCCCGACGGTAGCAATGAGAAGAGGGCATGACCTCGAGTGGAGCTGACTGAGTTTGCAACTCTCTGCAGCTTAATTCATCCGCCCACACTCCATACCAGACAGCAAGACAGCCAATTAGAATGTGCTCCTTGATACATCTGTAGAAATTTGCAACTGTCTTTGGTGACATAGTAAATCTATTCAAACTCCTAATGAAATATAGCTGCAGTTGCCAGTTGCCCGCGTTCGTCCCATAAGGCTCCCTATCCATGTTCCTGTGCAAATGATTTTCGATGTTGCACTTGTACCCACCTGAACCAATTCGTCCTTCGCTTCCACTTCCTGGCAGCTCATTCCAGGTGTTCACTACCCTCTGTGTATAGAAGTTACCACTCAGCCCTCTTTTAAATCTCTCCCCTCTTGTATTTGTGGCCTCTAGTTTTGGACTCCCTGACCCTGGAGAAAAGACTTAACCATACTTGGGTTTTATAAACTTCTGTGATCCAAAATCAACCTCTCCCTAAAACTCAGGCCCTCTAGTCCAGGCAGCATCTTCACTGAGAATTTATTTTTAAAAAGTAAATTTTTTTTTTGAAGTTCTTCCCATATTCTTACCAGGTCTACCCAGTCACTACCTCTCACCTGTGGCAATTTTTCAATGACTGATTAACCTCCCAACCTGCTTTCTGATGTATGTAAGTGACCTGGATGAAAATGTAATTGGGTGGGTTAGTAAGTTTGCGGAAGATACCGAGATTGCTGGAGTTGTGGATGGTGTAGAAGAGTGGCAAAGAATACACTATGATATAGATCAGTTGCAGACATGGGCAGAGAAATGGCAGATGCAGTTTAACCCAGATAAATGTGAGGTGTTGCACCTCGGAAGTCAAATGCAAGGAGACTGTACACTGAAAAGGGCAAGATCCTTAACAGTTTTGCTGAGCAGGTTGATCTGGGGATCCAAGTTCATAGCTCCTTGAAAGTGGCTACACAGTTCGTGTCGTGGTTTCTCGTGCCCCACAAATGACCAGGAGACGCAGAAGATTCTTCAAGAAGTATTAAACTTTAATTTGCAAATCAAAGCTGAGTCATTGAGCAAGTTGCTGATTGCCCACCGATCCTTTGGACATAGCATTTTTTATAGCAATCTCCTGGTCCAGTTGCATTATCATATCTATAGTCTATAGTTGCGTATCACACGTACATCCTGCCACTATTGTTTCTACCCATTGACTTAATCATGTTCTAATCTACATCTCTTAGCTACCTCTCATTAACACACCATTGTCTTCTACATTCTTAGGATTTCATTCTCCTACTAAATTGGGTACATGCATACTTTTATACTCCAATATATCCCCCCTTTGAGACCCAGAGGGTCTCACACAGAGAAAAGACTAAGAGTCTGCGCAGAAAAGCCCCAATAAACTCAAGCACTTATTCCCAAATCTTGGGTTAAACTATAATTTTCTGCGCCAAGACCTCAAAGTATTCTCTCCCTGTTACCCTGGGCCGCTGAGCCAAAAACCTGTCCCTCTGTATCTGAGACAGGGAAAAAGACTCAGAAGCCCTTACAATCTACTCCCACGCTGTCGTTTTGCTCTTGTTCATCCTGCAGGTGTTGTAGGCTGTAACGATACATTTTCGATGTTTCTTTCTCCACTAAGCTTGCTTCAGTAATTGCCACGAGCATTGGAAATTGTTTGGTTGCAGCACGCACTACAAGAGATTTGAGACAAGGAAGAAAACAGCACAGCACAAGCGCACAGCTCAACAATATAATACTGACAGTTACTGCTATTTTAGTCAGCCATGCTCCCCATCCTCCAAATCTACTTTCCAATCAATCAAAGAACTGATGTTCAAATCCTGCATTCTGTTTGACCTCCGTCCGCAGATTCTTTAACTTATTCATTGCTCTGGTGAAAGACCCTTCTGGGCTAGTATTGTTCGGTATGAAAGTGCAGCATTGTTCTCCAAACATTACACACACACCCCCTTTTTCTGCCAAAAGCCAATCCAGTACCTGTCTGTGTTGCCACGCCACCCTGCTAGTTGTATCCAGCTGTTGCCCTAAGGCCTCCAGTGCATCGTCGGTGTAGTTGATGAATCTCTGTTGATTGTAGTATATATAGTTTATCCATTCAACATTTTTGCTTACCCCTATCACAGGTATGATAGCTTCCCAGTGAGCATCTCATGCGGTGTCAGGCATGTCACTCGATTAGTTTGCATACGGTAACTCATCAATGCTAACGGTAAAGCATCGACCCAATTAAGTTTAGTGTCTGCACAAATTTTGTTCAGTTTGGCTTTCAGGGTTCCATTAATTCTCTCTACCATGCCCTGCGACTGAGGGTGGTATACACATCCAAATCTTTGCTTTATCCTCAGCGCCTGTAGTACCAGTTTGACCACTTTCTGGATAAAAGCTGAACCATTGTCTGAGCTAACTTCTGTAGGTATTCCAAACCTTGGGATCACTTCATTTGTCAGAAATTTTACCACTGTCTTTGCCCCTTGATCTCTTGAAGGCACCACCTCCACCCATCTGCTAAATCGATCAATTACTACCAGCATGTATCTTTTCCCTCTCACTGTCTTTATCATTTCTACGTAATCGATCACTAGATGTTTAAATGGTCCTTCAGGTACAGGAATGTGACCTATTGGGGTTGTAATTCCCTTCCGAACATTATTCTGTGCGCATACCTCGCACTGTGACAAGACAAAGTCCACTGAAGCCTGTAAATAAGGTGACCAAAAACCATCCTCCTTTATTTTCTTTATCACTTCCCCCCTTGCACAATGGTCAATCCCATGCGCTTCTGAAATCAGAATCGTCAGTAGAGGGGTGGGCGCTACCAGCAAATCGTCTTCCATGCTCCACAAGCCTTCCAGGTTCTGCTTGGCCCCCCTTCGTCGCCACATTGTCTGTTCTGCCAAAGTTGCCTTACCTTGTATTTCAATTAGGTCCTCTACCACAGGTTCTGGAGCTAGGCTTACCTGGGGGGCAATAACAGCTGATGTACACCCAGACGCTTTTCTGGCTGCCTCGTCCGCAGCTTGATTTCCCTTTGTTACTACATCATTTCCCTTTTTATGTGCCTGGCATTTTACTATAGCCAATGCTTTAGGTTTCATTATGGCTTTTATTAAGTCTAGAATTTGCTGACAATGTTGTATGGGATCGCCATTAACTTTTTTAAAACCTCTCTGCTTCCACACTGCCCCAAACAAATGGCATACTCCATGAGCATGTGCCGAATCAGTATAGATGTCTACTTTCTCACCTTCCATCATTTCACACGCAGCTGTCAGGGCTTTGATTTCTGCTAGCTGGGCGGAACACGGTTGGGGACAGGACTCCATCCTAATAATCTCATAGCTCGACTGATCCTGCTGCACTACTGAGAACCCTGCGTGATTTCCATCATAATCCCTATAACAAGAGCCATCTACGAACAGAACCTTTTTATCTGTATCCTCTAATGGTTCTGACCGTAAATCTGCTCTCAATTTGGCAAATGCCATCGTCTTCCCTACACAATCATGGGGTTCTCCTTCATAGTCTAAAGGGACAAAATCGGCTATATTACTGGTAGTGCATCTCTGTATGGTTATGTCTGGAAATGTCAATAGCATCTGATACGCTGCTATCCTGGCTGGCGTCAGCACAAATTTCCCTCTTTCCAGCAATTCTGCTACTTTGTGGTGTGTGTACAGAGTCACAGGATAGCCCAGGGTTACAGATGATGCCTTTTCATATGCATAGTACAGCGCCGCCAATCCCTGATAACAGGGTGGATACCCCTGAGCCACCTCATCTAGTCTCGTACTGTAGTATGCTATCGGCTGCTTTGCTTTTCCTGTGCCTGTCTCCTGTGTTAGAACCGCTGTGACATAACCTTCCTGTCGGTTGGATACATACAAATGAAAAACCTTCTCGTAGTCAGGCAAAGCTAATGCTGGTGCTGACTGCAATTCCTGCTTAATAGTATTGAAAGCTACCACTGCCTCTCCATTCCACTGTAAGCCGTTCTTCAAATTGGTATGTCCTGCTTCTTTCATTATCTTTCTCAAAGGTGCCACAATCTCAGCATATTCTCCTATCCAATCTGAGCTGTACCCTGCCATTCCCCAAAACGTCATCTGCCCTACAGTCTGGGGTTTGGGGGCCTTAGTTATTGCCTCAATCTGATCTGGTGCTATCGCCTTCACTCCCTTGGATATTACCCTGCCTAAGTATTCCACTTGCTGCGTGCAAAATTGCAGTTTCTTTTTGGATACTTTATGTCCTCCGTGCGCCAGCTTCTCTAACAGAGTTATAGTGTCCTGCTCACACTGTTCCTCACTGTGGGAGCAAATCAACAGGTCATCCACATACTGTAACAATGTACTTTCCAATGGTATGCCCTCTAGGTCTGCCTTCAATACCTGATTAAAAATGTGTGGTGAATGTTTAAATTCTTGCGGCATTCTGGTATAGATATACTGAGCACCTCTGTAGGTAAATGCAAACAAATACTGACACTGATCGGCTAGAGGAATGCTGAAGAAAGCCGAACACAAATCAATCACTGAAAAGTAACTTGCTTCTGGTGGAACATTAGTCAAAAGCGTGTGTGGGTTGGGGACTACCGCTGGCCAGTCCTCTACCACATCATTTACCGCTCGCAAATCATGCACCAATCTCCACTTAGATTTATCTGCTTTTAAGACCGGCAGCAACGGGGTATTGCATGGACTGTTTGTTCTTTTAAGCACTCCTATTTCAAGCAACCCCTGCACTGTCGATGCTATTCCCTCTTCTGCTTCTGGTCTTAGAGGGTATTGTGGTCTCCTGGGTGGAATTGCTCCCCTTTTCAGCCTTATTTCCACCGGACTAGCTGTTTTTATTTTCCCTACGCCCGTGTCATGCTGTGACCACAGAATAGATGGCAACTCATCTAACCTTTTATCTTTCTGCTGGCCTCTTTCCCAGCACGGGCATGTGTGGTTGGGGAGTTATTTCGACCTCTCTCACTGTCCCTACCATATCTACACTTACCATTATTTTAATGCAATTGTTGGCTTCTGATATCCACACCTCTGGCGTGATTTTCCTCCACACTGTTACGGTTTCAGCACTCTTAACCAAGGGTCCTAAGTCTTTAGACTGATATCCCTTATTTACCAACAACGTTACATGGGGCGCAGCCTCCGGTATCCTGTACCATTTTTCTAAAAAGGTGTTCCATTAACTTGTAAAGCTGCCCCTTGCTTTCCAATTATCATAGCCTCCCCTTCCAGGTGCTGTTGGGTACATACCTCCAGGCGCCATCTCTCCTCTAACTCCCTGTTCTGAGTCTCGTCAAAAATCACTGTACAATGTAGCTCAGATTTGGGCATTACAGCCCTGGGTAATATAGCCTGCACGCCCTTTTTCCATTTTCCCCAGGTTTCCTGAATCTGATCTGCGATGTCTCCTATCCAAAAGACATTAGCCTTCTTGTCTTCTTGCACTATCAATTAAGCCCCTGCTCTTTCCACACTCAGCCCATTTCTGGTGCATTCTAATTTTAATTCCAGTTTCAATAAGGCATCTCTGCCTAACAAATTAATCGGAGTTCCTTTAAATACTAGCACTGGCAAAACAATTCCTTTATTTCCCATTCTCAACCGCACTGGAGCCGTGCACTGTGTCAACTGTGTTTTCCCCGAGAACCCTACCGTCTTAGTAAACTTTCCTGACATGGGAAGGTGAAGGGCATACTGTGGCTGTATGCAGGTGTACGTGGCTCCAGTATCTATCATCATTGGTGTCAGTTGCCCTTCTAACATAACCTGAACAATGGGTTCCTCGTCTGCCTCCCTTGTTATCATTGGGTAATGTCCCTTCCCACTCAAGTTCTCGGGGCACCCCTAATACCTCGCATAGGGGTTCACAGGTCCGCTTGGGCCTGTGGGGGCTGGTCCTTGGCTAAACTTTGGTTCCCTTCTTTGGTTCCTGCTGGTGTGTGACAGGCCATGGTGTAAACAGACAATCTCTTCTCATGTGACCTGGCTGATTACATCCCCAGCACAATCTCTCTACCTCTCTTTCCCCAGTTTCCTCACTGGTCCCCTCTGCCCATAGCTTCTCTGTCCCCCTCCTTGGGACTTCCAGTCCTGTCTGGGCTGTTTGAATTTAGTCTGTTCCTGATAGGGCATTTGTGGGAATGCTCCCCCAAAGACAATTATTGGCATGGGGTTTTCCAGCCCTTGTCTTACAGTATGATTGGTCCCTCCATATAGCAGTGCTTTGTCCAGTTCGATGGCTGTACTCGAACCGGTGGTTGCTGGCAGCATCTTTTTGTTTTTCTCTTTTTCCTTTTTGAGTTCTTCGAGCTGCATTTGTATTAACTTTCTTTGCACCTCTTCCTGCTGCTCAGCCAACCTTCGTTTGTCTTTCCAGTATTTCTCAACCGCATGGACTACGTGGTCTGTAAATTCTTGTGGGGTCATTGACGTCAGCCCAACCACTTCCTCCAGTTTGGATTTTACTTGTGGAGGCATTGCATCCAAAATGCTATGTCGGAACAGTGAGGTCATAAATAAGCTATTTTCCACCTCTTGCTCAGTCTCCAGTCTCCACCTTTTCAACTGGTTTTCTACATAGGCTGCTGGGTTTTCAGTGTCTCCCAGTGGATCCCCTTTTAAGGCTTTGGGGTCCACTTTGGGTGGATAAAGCTTTCTGAGGACCTGCCATACCCTCTGCCTCACTCTGTCAAACCCGTCTCCATCAGTTCTTGGGTCGTTTGAGTTTACTATGCCAGCCATTTCCATTAGTTCATTAAATTTGGAGGTTCCCATCAACCTTATCAATAGTGCCTTCAAATCTCCCATAGCCAATAATCGTCCGGCCGTTTCTTCTTCAAAGGCTCTAATCCATTTCCCTGCTCCTTCATGTAGATTGGGCAGAGTGTTTTTCAGCCCTTCTAGGTCCTGGGATCCCCAAGGGATATACTGCACTTGTCCTGATCCTTTAACTAACAATGGCATCATTCTTCCTCCTTCTTCCCACCTGCCCTGGCTCTCCTCCTCGCCTGACTCCCCATCTGTCTCAGGGTATGACTTTACTGCCACCCACACAAATGTCTCCGGGGTCCTCTTCTTCCCTCGGTCTCCTTGTGGAGTCCTTCCTTTCTGTCCTGATTCAATACTTGGTTGGCCCCTGGAGTATTTTTCGCATCTCTTCTGGCAATCCCCTCCGTTCCGCTAGTCGCTTCCCTACTGCCTCCTTCTGCTCTTCTAGGCTTCTGCCCCCTACCTCTTCCCCACAAATTCTCACATCCTCTCTCTCTCTCCACTTAACTCTTGCTCCTCCAATGAGTCACCTTCTCTTTCTTCCTGTCCGTGTCTGTACACCTGTGGCAGGGACTCCTCATGATCCTTACTCGTGCTTGATTCCCTTCTCTCTTGTGTTTCTCCAAGACTCTCATCTCCTATCCTTTTTTCCACTTCCTCTTGAATGCCTCATCTCTTCCTGCCCTGATGAGCCACTTTCTTTTCTAGTCTGTTTATTTCTATGGTATAACCGATACTCCTCATACTCCTTTTCCTCTCTCAAGTATTTCATCCGTTCAATCCCTTCTTCCATTTCTCTCTGTACCTGTTCCACCTTTATCCTTTCTGCCTGTATCTCCTTCCATATCGCCGCTTTTTCCTTCTCGTATTGTTTTTTCTCCTCCTCATTATCCCAAACTTGTACTTCTCCCTGCATGTTTACTGTTCCCGTCAGCAGGGGGCACTGCTTAGGGGTTCCTTCCTCATTATAGGGAGGGGGTTTTTCTGTTTCTTTCACGTCCGGGTACGGATCTGAAGCCAGCTTCTCACTGTACCTTCCTCTCTCTCTAACAGGCTGTTTCTCCAGCACCTTAGTGTCTTCCTCGCTTGTAATCAATATTCTACCTGTCCTCCTCAGCCTTTCTCCCTCCGTTCTGAAGAGTTTTAGCACTTCCATTTCTCGTTCTCTTTTTTGCCCTCTTAGATTTATCTTTTGGTTTGTAATTTTTAATTAATCCCTCCATTTCTTCGCACAAACTTACATCAAACATTCCTTCTCTTGGCCACTTTGTGACCAGGTTTTTGGTTCTTTTTTCCAATTTTTCTGAAGTTTTTGTGATCTCATATTTATTTATCGGGAATTTTTTGCTCAGAATCTCTACTGCCGTTCCTTTACCTGTCATGTTATTCTCTCTTTTAAGGTATTTCAGAGATTCACAGTTCGTTTACTGGATAATATTATTTACACTAATTCTATGCCTAGTCTATCGTCCATCTACCAGCGCTTTAAACTATATATACTCTCCATGTCCACACATGGAGTAAACAGTCCCTGTTTCCTATTATGTTCTGCCCGTACAGACCTCTATTCAGAGCGGTACCCACAGAACTTGCTCTTTGCACCTCGTCTATTCAGACCCTTATCTCTTAAGGCGGTATCCACGAGGATTTTCTCTATTTTTCCTTTCCCTGCCCGTTCAGCCCTTCGTTTCATACGAAGCGGTACCCACAGGGATTTACCAACACCACGTGGAATTTTTCTTAACTTTTTATTAACTTATTTGTACTTGCCCTCACTGCAGTGTTCTTGATCAATCCTCTGAGCCTCCTGTTAACCCCCAATTCTGCCAGATTCTTTGGACCGGAGAGACCCTTCGGCAGTGGTTCCATACTTCTGAGACTCCAAGACCTCCCCAAAGCCAACAGAATTCTTAGTCCAAATTGTCGCAAAAAGCGCTTACCTTTTGTTTGGGTGCACCCTTAATTCTGTTAGCCTTGTGGGAGTCCCTAGAGGACTGGGAAGCGTCCCCAATCTGCCGTTTCCTTTCCACGGGTCTCTTTCCGGTCCTGCCGCGGTCGCCAATTTTGTCGTGGTTTCTCGTGCCCCACAAATGACCAGGAGACGCAGAAGATTCTTCAAGAAGTATTAAACTTTAATTTGCAAATCAAAGCTGAGACAGTCATTGAGCTAGCCCACCGATCCTTGGACACAGCATTGTTTATAGCAATCTCCTGGTTTAGTTGCATTAGCATATGCAATCGGCCTATAGTTGCGTATCACAAGTACATCCGCCACTATTGTTTCTACCCATTGACTTAATCATGTTCTAATCTACATCTCTTAGCTACCTCTCATTAACACATTCTTAGGATTTCATTCTCCTACTAAATTGGGTACATGCATACTTTTATACTCCAATATTCGCTAGGGTGGATAAGAAGGCTTATGGAATGCTTGCTCTTATTAGTCGAGGCGTTGAGTTCAAAAGTCAGGAGGTTATGTTGCAACTTTATAAAACTCTGGTTAGGCCAGATCTGGAGTATTGTGTACAGTTCTGGTTGCCCCACTACAGGAGGGATGTTGAGGCTTTGGAGAGGGTGCAGAAGAGATTCACCAGGATGCTGCCTGGTTTAGAGGGCGTGTGCTATCGTGAGAGGCTGAGGGGAGATCTGATCCAGGTTTACAAGATTCTGAGGGGCATATATAGAGTAAACAGGGAGCATCTGTTTCCCGGGGTAGGGATGCCTAATACCAGAGGGCACATGCATTGAAGGTGAGGGGGGTAGGTTCAGAGTGGATGTGAGGGGTAAGTTTTTTACTCTGCGAATAGTGGATTCTTGGCATGCACTGTCTGGCATGGTAGTACTGCAGAGGCAAATACATTAGAGGCTTTTAAGAAACGTTTGGACGAGCACATGGATATAAGAGTGGTGGAGAGATATGGACATGGTGTAGGTAGAAGGGATTTGTGTTTGGGTGTTTTTGATTTACTAGTGTGGCACAGCTTTGTGGGCCGAATGTTCTATGTGCCTTTGGGAGGAGGATACCATCTCCAACCCAGCCACTCGTGAAACTTGCATCTGAAAATGTTAACGGCCTCCACAGGTGGTGCCTGACCTGCTGAGTGCTTACAGTACTCTCTGATGCCCAGCCTGGTGGTCTGCCTTAATGCTGTGATACCGTTTTTATTTTCTGCCCACGCAGGGTTTTGGATTACTGATCCGTAAACCGGACGGCTAGACAATGTAGCGCCGCGGCCGATGGAGAGCTTTGTCCGCTGCATTCTCTGCGCGTGTTTGACACTGACCTAATGAGGGTTGCAGCTACTGTATGTGCCTGTGTAAAGGGCGTCCGTAGTGGTGTCCCTCGGCCAGGTATGTGTGGACGATCAGACCAGACAAATAAGGGTATATTATGAGGGGTATCGATAGGCTAATGGCAAGAAGAGGTTTGGTGAGACAACAACTAGAGGTCATGGGTTAATTCTGAAAGGTGAAATGTTTAAGGGGAACCCAAGGGGGAAACTTAGAGCAGGGGGTCGCAACCTGGGGTGCACAGACCCCTTGCTTAATGGTATTGATCACGGCATTTAAAAGGTTGGGAACCCCCGATTTAGAGGATCGTACGAGTGTGGAACGAGCTGCTAGTGGAAGTGAGGGATTCATTTGAATAAAGACATGGATGGGAGAATTCTTGATACATATTAGAAACAATGAGATAGATAGGAAAGGTGAGGAGGTCCTGAAGAGCAAATTTAGGGAGCTAAGTAGCAAGCTGAAAAGCGGAGCTCCAGGTTTGCGGTCTCTGAGTTGCTGCCAATGCCACATGCCAGCGAGAGTGTAAGATGAATCCATGACTGAGAATCTGGTGCAGGGGGCAGGGATTCTGATTTCTGGATCATTGGGATCACTTCTGGGGAAGGTATGACTTGTACAAAAAGAATGGATTACACCTGAACCCGAGGGGGGACCAATATCCTTGCAGGCAGGTTTGCTAGAGCTGTTGGGAAGGATGTAAACTAATTTGGCAGGGGAGATGGGAACCAGAGTTGTGTGGTGAGGATAGGGCTGTTCTTTAACGTGCAGAGTTGGTGCATAATGAGGCTATCAGAAAGGACAGGCAGATGTTAGGACAAAACTGCAGCCAGTGGGATGAGTTGCAGTGTAAAAGGGGGACAAGATTGCATTAGATACAGGGCTGAAGGCGCTATATTTGAATGTGCGCAGTATACGGGATAAAGTAGATGATCTTGTAGCGCAGTTAGAGATAGCGGAATTATGATGTGGGCATCACTGAGTCGCGGCTAAAAGACTATAGTTGGGAGCTTAACATCCAAGGATACACATTGTATCGAAAGGACAGACAGGTACATAGAGGGGGTGGGATGGCTCTGTTGGTAAAATATGAAATCAAATAGGATTGGAAGATGTTGAATTCTTGTGGCTAGAGTTAAGAAACTGCAAGGGTAAAAAGAAACTGATGGGAGTTAAATACAGACCTCCAACAGTAGACCGCTTCGTCGAGCACCTCCGCTCCGTCCGCCACAACAGACAGGATCTCCGGTTGCCACCCACTTCAACTCTGCCTCACATTCCCATTCGGATATGTCCATACATGGCCTCCTCTACTGCCATGATTAGGCTAAACTCAGATTGGAGGAGCAACACCTCATATACCGTCTGGGTAGTCTCCAGCCCCTTGGCATGAACATTGAATTCTCCAACTTCCAGTAATTCCCTCCCTCTCCCTTCCACCATCCCACCTTCACTCTGCCTCCTCCTCCAGCTGCTTATCACCTCTCTCATGATTCTGCCTTCTTCTACTACACAGTGCTTTCACCTTACATTCCTTCTTCACCTTTCCTGCCTATCCCCTCCCTCCTTCCCCTCTCCCACCCCTTGATCTTTCCTCTAATTGGTTTTTCACCTGGCACCTTCCCCCCCACCTTCTTTATAGGGCCCCTGCCCCCTCCCTCTTCAGTCGTGACGAAGGGTCGCGGCCCGAGACGTTGACTGCTCCTTTCAATGATGCTGCCCAACCTGCTGAGTTCATCCAGCTTGTTTGTACATGTTGATTTGACCACAGCATCTGCAGTGTACTTTGTGTAGCCAGGATGTTGGCTACAAATTACAACGGGAGATTGAAAAGGCACATCAAATGGCCGATGTTACAATGGTCACGGGGGGGTTCAATATGTAGGTAGATTGGGAAAATCGGGTTTGTCCTGGATCCCAAGAGAGAACTTGTAGGATGCCTTTTCTGCAGGTCATGGTTGAGCCCATTGGGGGATGAGACCAGAATGGATTAGATGGGCTGAAGGGCCTGTTTCTGTGAGGTTGAACTCTGACTCTAAATCTCTTGGGTGAGGTAGATATTGTGTTTATAGAAGACTTGAATTTCACCCCCCACTCCCCCGGCTACCAATGCCTGCTCGCTGGCATTAAGACTTACTTTACACATTAAGGCAGCACGCAGTCAGAGTAACACCTCTATGGCATCAGCAATCGGGCTTCAGTTCCTGCCACTGTCTGTAAGGAGTTTGTGCGTTCTCTCCATGACCTCCGGGTGCTCCAGTTTCCTCCCGCTTTCCTAAAACCCGTACAGGTTAGCATTGGCGAGTCGCGGAGATGCCAGAGTTGGCGGCAGAAATGTGACCCCCTCCCCCCTGTGGTCTGTCCCTCAGGCTCACATTCAAAGAGTGCATTGTTCGTTGATGCAAATGATGAATTCCACTCTCTTCCAGTTCTAATCTAACCTTTACCGAAAGCATTTTCCAGATCTATTGAGAGAGATGGAAAATACAGGAGGTAGATCAGAGATAAGATTTTTTTTTACACGGTGATGGGTGTGGTAGATACATTAGGGACATTTAAGACACTTAGACACATGGATGAAAGAAAACAGGAGGACTATGTAGGAGGGAAGGGTTAGATTGAGCTCAGAATAGGTTAAAAAGGGTTGGCACAACATTGTGGGCTGAAGCACCTTATTATTTATGTTCTGTCCTACAGAAAGAGCATTCCATTGCCCTAACTACATTCCTACCCACACTGATTCAAGGGCTGAGGATTTACAGAGGACAAAATAAAACATTTACCTATTCTTACTTATGCTTCTCACTGAAGTCTTGAGTTGTAATTAATGCAGAATCACTTGCAGAAGTGTGAGGTCTCCATTGGTCAGGGTTGAACGTGGACGTTGTATCCTGGCTGTCCAGATGCGCAAGTCAGGGCAGTACGATATGGAGAGCGAGCTGTTGCCCGTGTAGCAAACTCCATCTCTCCATGCCTCTGATGAACGCGAAGTAACTGCAGAGACTGATACAGTTCAGCACCAGCAGAGTGGCCGGAGTTGCCAGTCAGCGTTGAACTCAACGCAGGGATTCCAGCTCCAGACTTTTCCCTGGGGATTTACTCCCGAAGCCTTCCCCGTGAGTGGGTATAGCCGCAAGGCAGCGGAGTTTTGAGATCAGAGATTTCCTTCTCCTAGATGAGCTGCCAACCACCGTTGATGGGCCCCGTCTGCCCAAAGCGACTGGTTTTAACCTGCCTTTGCCCCTTCTCCTGTCAGTAGGAACAGTTCTACCGGGCTTAGTAGCTAAGCTACACGTGAAGGCCAGGAGCTGGGCTTGGTTGTCAGAAGCTGTTTGAAGTGCACGCCTTTGGGAGCATTTATTAGGTACTGGGAGCTTGTCCCCATTACCACCCTCAGATCCAACAACTTTAAGGAACCCTTGCAGAAGTACACATTATTATAACACCTTCTGCAGATAGGTGCTTTCATTCCTGACAGCTCTAGAAATGATTAGTTGTAACCAAGCACCCCTAAAGTCTGGTCTGATTATCCATTAGGAACAATGGTCCTCTCTCCATTTCTCTTGATTCTGGAAGTCCTGGTGGGGTACCCCAGCCACAGTTGGACTTTGCTGTAATCGAGATGATGTTTCAGTACTGAGTTTTCAGAACTTGGTGCTAACCCTGAGCAATGGGAGTGGGTCTGCATCATCACCAGTCTACTTCTGCCCCTTGCCCAGTACTGCACCGTTTCCTTAATACCCAGATATCTGTGTTGAACTTAAGATGACTAAGCCTCCACTGCCCTCCCAGGGTACAGGATTGCAGAGGGCCACCGCCTTCAGAAGTAATTTATCTTCCTGATATAAAACTACTTCCTCCATTTATTCTCGGATTTACCAGGGTTGATGCAGGAAATAATATGGGACCATAAAATATAGGAGCAGAATTAGACCATTCGGCCCATCGAAGCTGCTCCACCATTTCTTCATGGCTGATCCAACCCCAGTCTACCTGCCTTCTCCCTGTATCCCTTTACATCCTGACTAATCAGAATCTATCAGCCTCTGCCTCAAATATACCCAACGACTTGGTCTCCACAGCCACCTGTGGCAAAGAATTCCACAGACTCACCACTCTCCGGCCGAAGAAATTCCTCCTCATCTCTGTTCTTAAAGAACATCCCTGTGTCATCTGGTCTTAGACTCCCCCACCATAGGAAACATCCTCTCCACATCCACTCTATCAAAGCCTTTCAACATTCGATAGGTTTCAATGTCACCCCTCATTCTTCTGAATTCCAGTGAGTACAGGCCCAGAGCCATCAAACGCTCCTCGTGATTAGCCTTTCAATCCCGGAATCATTTTTGTGAACCTCCTTTGAACCCTCTCCAATGTCAGCGCATCCTTCCTTAGACAAGGGGCTCAGAACTGCTCGTAATACTCCGAGTGAGACCTCACCGGTGCCTTAGAAAGCCTCAGCATTCTATTGTTGCTTTTGTATTCTAGCGTTGTATTTGTCTTCCTCACCACCGGCTCAGTGAACCTGCTCTCTCTAGAATTACTCCAATAACCCTTCAATGCAGTCAGGGATGCACCACAGAACCAGGCCCTTCAGCCCATCATATTCATGCCAACCATATTCAGTAATCTGATTTACTAGAATTTTGGTCTAGGACTTTCTGTGCCTTGGTGTCTGAAGCGCTCATCTGGGTACAAGGTCAGCAAGCTTCACAGTGTTACACAGAGGCCCATCAAGCCTCTGTGTAATTGGAATTGGACCTCCCAGGGGGAAAGCACTCAACGTTACTGGATAAGTGGATAGGGCGGTAAAGAGCGTGTCTGGTAGGTGTC
Source organism: Hemitrygon akajei (assembly GCF_048418815.1). Taxonomy (NCBI): domain Eukaryota; kingdom Metazoa; phylum Chordata; class Chondrichthyes; order Myliobatiformes; family Dasyatidae; genus Hemitrygon; species Hemitrygon akajei. The sequence goes on along the minus strand of NC_133129.1, from coordinate 92,154,402 downwards.
ACCCCTCGCTATCAGGTGAGCGTGCCCGATGAGGGTCACCAGCTGGGGGGTAAAAACCAGACGGCACACCACAACAGCACGTTAGTGCAAAGGGGTTTTATTCAGTGCCGGGGAAAAAAATGCAAAAGCTGTGAAGAAAACACATTTACAAGTAGACAATCGAACACAAACACATATGTACAAAATTTTACAAATATACAGAGGCTTTCTCCATGACTAGACAGGGTGGATGTGGAGAGCAATCCAGAACTAGGGGGCACAGCCTCAAAATTGAGGGGTGAACAGAGGTAAGGGGGAATTTCTTTTAGCCAATCTGTGGAAGACAGCTGTAGAAGACAGCGGTGGAAGCCAAATCCGTGGGGATATTGAAGGCAGAAGTTGATAGTTTCCTGATTGGTCAGGGCATGAAAGGATATGGCCAGAAGGCAGGTGTGTGGGGTTGAGTGGGGTCTGTGATCAGCCATGATGGAATGGCTTAATTCTTCTCCTATGTCTTATGGACACACTTTGTCTTTAACTTTCCAATTTCACCGGCCATCAACTCCAGCCTCCAGGCCTCTGCAGCAAAGCCAGACTGAGGGTTTAAATCTGCCTCTGTCTTTTACTGTTGGTTTGGGGGGAGAGGGGGGGGGGAGGATCACGTGACCAGGACATAATAATTATTTCAGATGCACAATTGGAACATTTTGAACAGGGATTCTACCATCCTGCTGTTTTGTTCCACAACAAATGCCTTAAATAAACCCACAGATCCGTGTCCACATGTTCAGATGAATATAAAAGAATAATCCCCCCCCCCCCCCCGTGGTGTTGCCTGTGGTGCACCTGCTCACACTAACCCAGGCACTATTCTAGGACACTCCAAACTGCCCCTCGAGGTTTTTGGGGCCGTTCTGTCTACAAACCGAGGTAACGGTGAGTAAAGAAGTAGAACTGTTGGGGATGTCTGTCTAGAATCCTTAATTCTATGAGTTACAAACCAATAAGAGCATTACTGTTGGGGTGTGTACATGGTGAACTCACGAGAAACGCAGAACGGGAGGGCGAAGTGTGTGAACTACTCGGGAAACTAGACCAGAGACAGAACGAGGAGTGACTAACCGGGGCAAAGGGGCAAGTTCAGTATTGCCAACCTGTTCTGTCACAGGATGCTTAGTCGGGGGATTCAATTCAAGTGCCGTGAGGCAATGTGGTAGCTCTGTCAAACTGGTTGTTATAGCCGGAGGGTGGTAGAGGGGGACAAGCTCCCACTATCTAATAAATGCCCCAATGGCGGGCGTCTCAAATGACCTCTGACGACTGAGTCCAGCTCCTGGCCTTAACGTGTGGCTTAGCTCCCAAGTCCTGCGGAACCGTTTCTACTGACAGGAGGTGTTTACTCGACCAAAGTGGCGAAACATTTTAATCCCGATTCCCATTCCCGTGCTGACATATCGGTCCATGGCCTCCTCTTGTGCCACGACGAGGCCACCCTCAGGTGGAGGAGCAACACCTTATCGATAGATACTTTATTGATCCCAGAGGAAATAATCTTCCATCTGGGTATCTTGCAACCTGATATCGATTTCTCCTTCCGATATAAAAAAATATCTCCCCTCTGGACTCTTTACCTCTCTCACTTCCCCCAGGTCCCCTCCTCCTTCCCTTTCTATGATCCACTCTCCTCTCCTATCAAATTCCTTCTTCTCCAGGCCTCTATCTTTCCTACCCACCTGCCTTCACCTATCACCTTCTAGTTATCCCCCTTCCCTTCCCTCCCCCCCCCCACCCCGCTTTTTATTCTGGCGACTTCCCCCTTCTTTTCAAGTCCTGAGGAAGGGTCTCGGCCCGAAATGTTGACTGCTTATTCTGACCTGCTGAGTTCTTTCGGCATTTTGTGCGTGTTGCTTTGGATTTCCGGCATCTGTAGAATTTCTAATGTTTCCAATTTATTTGGTCCTCTTTACCTGTGGCCTCTTGCTGTGTAAATGGGCTAGTGTTGACGTAATGACAACGTGGGAAGTTCATCAAGCGCTTGGACCAATGTCTGTAAGGTGCTGTGTTAATTCCATTTCTCACCATCCTTATTGCAGTTCCTCTCTCCACCAATAGATGGCGCCATCGCCAATGCTCAGGTGGCACTTGGGTATCGTGAGCAGTTTTAAGCCCCTTTCTCTACGATAGGATGTGCTGGCACGGGAGAAAGTCCAGCGGAGGTTCACGAGAATGATTCCGGGAATGAAAAGGTAATACATGAAGTGTACTTGATAGCTCAGGGCCTGTGCTCAGTGGAATATAGAAAAGTGAGAGGATATCTAATTGAAAACAGCTGAATACTGAAAGGCTTACGGTAAACAGAGTGGATGCGGAGAGGATGTTTCCTATAGCGGGAGACCAGAGGGCTCAGCCTGGGGATAGAGATGAGGAAGAATTTCTTTAGCCAGACAGAGAGTGGTGAATCTGTGGAATTTGTTGCTTCAAGTGACTGTGGAGGCCAAGTGATTGGGAATATGTAAAGCAGAGGTTGATAGTCAGGGCACGGAGGGTTATGGGGAAGAAGGCAGGAGATTAGGGCTGAAAGGGAAAATGGATGGGCCATGATTATATGATGGAGCAGACTCAATGGCCTAATTCTGCTCCTAAATCATATGGTTTTATGGAGAGGGATAATAAGTCAGTCATGATGGAGCAAACACATGTCTTATGATCATTGAGATAAAACACGAATCCTGGTCTTCCTGTGGAATAAGTCAAAGGAGGAGGCGATTGGCCCCACTGGACAGAATATCCAGTATTTTAACCTCAGGCCTCGACTAAATGCAGTGGCCTGAGGGAAAATTTCCACATACACGGTGGTGGAATTTGAAATCCCAACTCCTAAGCTGTTGTGACCCTAACACTAAGGGCTAGGGTCAAAATATTGTGGTTCATTATACAGGTATTCTACAGGACAGGATAACTGCTGTTATTTGGGACTCTAGGCCTGTAACAACATGGTTTTGTTCTGTAGTGGCCACACTAAAACTCCACTTTGGGGGGGGCGATCAACACTGGTCTCAAGAAATGGAGGGGTGCTGAGATACAAAGGCGGGGTACAAAAGCCCAGATATCTGTTATTACAGCTTTAGGAAGCCAGTTGTATTTTAAAGTAAATATTGCAAGGGATTTTTTTTTTAAAGAAAAAAGGTAGTTCGCATGAATAGACTGTTGATGGGGGTGCCTGCTACCATCTTCTGCTGGTGTATACTTGGGGAGTGCAAAGGCGCTATGCTAATGCAATTCCTTCTCTCGCCATCTCCCGTTGCAGTTCCTTCTTTCACCAATAGATGGTGCCATTGCGTTAAAACCAGACCATTTCCGAAAGCCCGGTCTCCCAGTAAGAGCCCATTTGCCCCATCCCGACTGTACTGCAGAATATCCAGTCGTTTAACCATAGGCCTGAGAGAAAATGTCCACATCCACTGGCAAATGAGGTGGAGACCTCAAGTGTTATTCTGCTCCAATGCCTAGTTGGTTCTCCAGTCCTTGGTCACCATATGGGAAAGGCGGAATCTTTATGGTCAGGAACCCTGTTGATCAAACTCCCACCAGTGGGTGCAAATGCAGGGGTGTATCTCACTGAAAACTACTGAGTACTGAAAGGCCTGAATAGAGTGGATGTGGAGAGGATGTTTCCTGTGGTCAGGGAGTCTACGACCACAACCTCAGAGTAGGGGAACGTCCATTTGGAACGGAGATGAGGAGGAATTTCTTTAGCCAGGCAGTGGTTAATTTGTGGAATTCTTTGCCACGGGGGAGTGTGGAAATGGTGTGGGGTCAGCAGAAGGGGAGTGGCAAAACGGGGGGGGGTGCAAATGGGATGCGGTTGGTGAAACAGTGAGTGGCAAAACGAGGGGGGGTGCAAATGGTGTGGGGTTGGTGAAAAGGGGGGGAACATGAGACGGGGTCAGTGAAACGGGAGGGGGAATGGTGTTGAAATGGTGAGGGGGTAGGCAAATGTGTAGTAAGCAACATAGTCTAAATAATGATCACAAGGCCATATAGAGTCACACACACAGCAGCTGGGCATTCCAATTTCACCAGCTTCTGTCTGATCCAACATCTGGAAGTGTTTGAGGATCTCTTTCTGGGTTTGAACCATCCTGGACCGTGGTTTTACAAACATTCGACCTGAACAGCAGGCTGGGTAACAGCTGGGCCATCCCCAGACGCTACAGTGTGCACTAAAGATGTACGCTACAATGCTTCTAGCCACAAGTACAGGAGTTAGGATGTTAGGCTGTAGTTGTACTTGACATTGGTGAGGCCGAATTTAAAGTATTGTGTGTGGATGTGGTCACTTGCCTACAGGAAAGGTGTGAATAAGTTTGAAAGAGTTCGGAGAACATTTACAAAGTTGTTGCCGGGCCTTGAGGACCTGAGTTACAGGGAAAGATCGAATTTACTCTCTGGAGCAGAGGGGAATGAGGGGGTATCTTACTGAGATCTGTTTACAACATTACGAGGGGCATAGATGGGGTGAATGCACGCACGCAAGCTTCCCCACCCCCCCCCCCCCAGGTTGGGTGAGACTAGAACTAGAGATGAAAGGTGAAATATCTGCTTCACTCAGAGAATGGTGAGAGTGTGGAATGAGCTGCCAGTGTGAAGTGATGGATGAGAGCCTCACTCATTTATTTTTGTTACTTATTGAGGTACAGCCTCAATTTAATCCAGCCTCAGTCACTTTCAGAGCTGACTGATTGTCTATTCTGTGGTTTAATGTTTCTTTGCAAATATTTTACACAAAATAATAATGAACTGAATAAAGTAACATCTAAAAATAGATGAAAGAGATTAACTCCCTCAATACTGGTGCAGATTTCTCTGGCTTTTCCTCGTGGTGATAATTTGATCCTTTCCCCCACCGCTTTTGAAGTTCCGAACTTACTTCCCAAATAAAAACCACCACCACACCCCCCCCCCCCCCACCCCCACCGCCTCCTATTCCAGGCACCGCGGGTGAAGCAAGAGTCCGCCCACTCTGGTGGGATCTTCCTGTTCGGGTGGAGACGGGCAGGAACAAAGTTTCTGGGGGAGGGTGTGTGTGGAGGCGGTGAGGATGCATGTAAAGCCCACTCCCCTCTCCCCACAGGTGACAGACACTAAGTGTAGTCGAAACTAACACCGAAAAGTCCGAGGCTCCGTCACCACCCGCTCTCCCGCCGTGCCATCAGAGGAAAATCCTGCGGGACTACAATGAAGATCAGGGTTCGTGCTCGGACGGAGGCTTTCAGGGCGCCGTGTGGAGTGGGCGCTCAGGCCGTGTGGTTCGAGGGCAGGTTCTGAGATGCGCCCACACCATCAGCTGCTGTCCACTGCGTGTCCCAGCCCATCTCCCGGTCCCTGGTCCCCTCACAAGGAACTGCTGGCCGTCTCCTTGCCGTGATTCTGGTGCAGCTGTTCCGCCGCCTGGAGTAGCCGGTATCGTTCCTTCAGGTTCCGTCTACGCACGTGTTCGTTGGTGATCTCCTGCACGTTTTCACTGGGGAACCAGCCCTTCTGCCCAGTGGACAACTTGGAGCCCTCGTACCAGCCTGAAAGGGGACAAGACAGGGCTGCTTAAAATTCAAACGCGGTTAGCCTTTAACGCGCGGCGTATCTACTTAATCGTAGCAGTGAAACAGTCCCTCTTCAGAACACTAACTCTGCGTTAATCTGACATTATGCTGATGGAACTCAGCAGATCAGGCAAAATCTTGGAAGGAAATAAAGGTTCAGGGCCTTCCTGAGTCCCAGCCAGGCCTGACGAAGGGTCTCAGCCCAAAACCTCAACTCTTTTATAGAATACTGAGTCCCTCTGGTATTCTGCTCAAAGTTCTCAGCATTTCCAGAAGCTCTTGTCTCTTCACCTCTCTTCATTCGCACCCCACCCCCTCCCAACTTCAGAATCAGAATCAGGTTTAATATTACCGGCATATGTTCTGAAACTTGTTGTTCTTCATCAGCAGTACAACGCAATCATTGTCATCATAATGTGTTGTGTCGTATGGCGTGGGCGATCAGGGTCACGGGGAGAATGTAAAATCTCCTTACGGGCAGCGGCAGGAATTGAACCCCGGTCGCTGGTACTGTAAAGTGTTGTGCTAACCACTACGTTAATATATCTGCCTCTACCACCACCCCCGGTAGTGCATTCCACGCACCCACCACTCTCTGTGTGAAACAGTTGCTTCTGAAATCTCTCCCCCCCCCCCCCCCCCCATACTTTCCTCCAATCACTTTAAAATTATTCCTCTCGGATTATCATTGCCAGCCTGGGAAAAGGCGCTGGCTGCCCACTTTATACCTCATCATCCCAGCACAATCCTCGCTGATTTCATTTGACGCCAACAAAGCATTTCACTGGGCATCTGACAAATGAAGCTAATCTTTCTTTTTGTAAATCAAGCCAATTCTCACCCTCCTTTGCTCCAAAGAAAGAAGCCCGAGTTCGCTCAACCTTTCAAAGATTCGAAGTACATTTATTATCACAGTAACGTATGCAGTATACAACCCTGAGATTCGTCTTCCTCACAGACAGCCACGAAACAAAGAAAATCATGGAACCCATTTAAAGAAAAATATCACCCCCCCCCCACCACACAACACACAAAAAAAACCAAATTGCTTAAATGACAACAAAAAAAAATTAGTGGAAAACCCAGAATATAAAACACAAAATCGAAAAAGTCCAGGCATATTCAGTTCAGCTCAGTGTTCGTTATCTGCAGGCTGCATCAAAAATCACCCAAAATAGCAGCAAAAAAAAAGGAGTGACCAGGAACCAGAAACACATCATAACGTGAACTAAGGAGTCAAATCCACAAAGCTCGAAGGACATGCTCTCTGATCCAGGCAGCACCTGCTAAATCTCCTCCGCACCCTCTGTGAAGCCTTCACATTTTTCCTATATTGAATACAATATTCCATGCGTGGTCTAACCAGAGTTTTACAGAGCTGCAACGCTACCACACGGCTCTTGAACTCAATTCCCTGACTAACGAAGACCCAACATCCTCTTAAACACCCCATCAATTTGTGCCGTAACTTTGAGGGATCTATAGATGTGGACCCCCAAGATCGATCTGTTTCTCCACACTGCTAAACATCCTGCCATTAACTTTGCAAAGTGAAGTTTGAACTTCTTTTGCCAATTCTCACCCCAGCTCTGCATCCTGTCAGAGGTCACATTATTAGATACACCTGCTCATTAATGCAAATATCTAATCAGCCAATCATGTGGCACCAATTCAATGCATAAAAGCATGAAGACATGTTCAAGAGTATTGACCACTGTAATTCAGACCAAACATCAGAATGGTGAGAAAATGTGATCTAAATGACTTTGACCATGGAATGAATTTTGGTGCCAGACTCAGAAGTTTGAGTAACTCAGAAGCTGCTGATCTCCTGGGATTTTCACGCACAAGTCCCTAGATCAGGGGTTCCCAACCTTTTTTATGCCTTGGACACCTACCATTAACCGAGGGGTATGTGGACCCCAGATTGGGAGCTCCTGCTCTAGAGTTTACAGAAAATGATAATAGACAATAGACAATAGGTACAAGAGTAGGCCATTCGGCCCTTCAAGCCAGTTCCACCATTCAATGTGATCATGGCTGATCATCCACAATCAGTAACCCCTATCTTTAAGAGCTCCATTTAACTCTTTCTTGAAAGCATCCAGAGAATTGGCCTCCACTGCTTTCTGAGGCAGAGGATTCCATAAATCCACAAATCTCTGGGTGAAAAAGTCTTTCCTCAACTCTGTTCTAAATGGCCTACCCCTTATTCTTAAACTGTGGCCTCTGGTTCTGGACTCCCCCAGCATTGGGAACATGTTTCCTGCCTCTAGCGTGTCCAATCCCTTAATAATCTTATATATTTCAATCAGATCCCCTCTCATCCTTCTAAATTCCAGTGTATACAAGCCCAGTCGCTCCAATCTTTCAACATATGACAGTCCCGCAGTCCCGCCATCCCAGGAATTAACCTCATTAACCTATGCAGCACTCCCTGAATAGCAAGAATGTCCTTCCTCAAATTTGGAGACCAAAACTGAACACACTACTTCAGGTGTGGTCTCACCAGGGCCCTGTACAACTGCAGAAGGACCTCTTTGTTCCTGTACTCAACTTCCCTTGTTATGAAGGCCAACATGCCATTAGCTTTCTTCACTGCCTGCTGTACCTGCATGCTTACTTTCAATGACTGATGAACAAGGACACCTAGATCTCGTTGTACTTCCCCTTTTCCTAACTTGACACCATACAGATAGTAATCTGCCTTCCTGTTCTTGCCACCAAAGTGGATACCCTCACATTTATCCACATTAAACTGCATCTGCCATGCACCTGCCCACTCACCCAACCTGTCCAAGTCACCCTGCATCCTCCTAACATCCTCCTCATATTTCACACTGCCACCCAGCATGCGAAAAACATCACAAAAAAATCCAGTGAGCAGCAGTTCTGTGGGCGAAAATGCCTCGTTAATAAAAGAGAGATCAAAGGAGAATGGTTCAAACTGCCAGGAAGGAGATAGTAACTCAAATAACCATGTGTTCAGAGAAACACAGAAAACCTACAGCACAATTCAGGCCCTTCGGCCCACATTGCTGTGCTGAATATATAACTACAACAGTGGTGTGCAGAAGAGCATCTCTGAATGTACAACGTATTGAACTTTGAAGTGGATGGACTACAGCAGCAGAAGACCATGAACATACACTCATTGGCCACTCTATGAGGTAACTTACGTTAAGTAGGCACTGTGTATATCCTGCTGTAACCTATGACAGCCTTCTATGTTATTCACAACACCATCAACTTTCATGTCATCTGCAAACTCGCCAACCCACCTTTCCAGTTCCTCATCCAAGTCATTTAGAAAACACAAAAAAAACTGTTAGCTTTTCCCTGCAGCGGCACGGTATGTAAATACCGGCACGTACTGTTCTATGTTCTGTTCCTTGTCACGGCACTTATACCCTGGGTAGTGGTGTCAATGGGTTCCTAAGGCTGTTACAGCCAGGGCTGGGAATGGGACAAGCTCCCACTGTCTATTAAATGCTCCCAATGTCATGCGTCTCAAATAACCTCTTTCAACCAAGTCCAGCTCCTGGCCTTCACGTGTAGCTTAGCTACTAATCCCGGTGGAACCATTTTTTCTGACACGATAAAGTGCAAAGGCGGGTTACTGGTGCCTTAAACCCAGTTGCTTTGGGCAGATGGGGCTTGTCAGCTGTGGTTGGCAGACCATCTAGGAGAAGGAAAACTCTGATCTCAAACTTCCGCTGCCTTGTGGCTATACCCACTCATGGGGAAGACTTTGGGAGTAAACCCCGATGGAAATATCCAGAGCTAAAGTTTCTAAGACAGTCCTATGTTGAGTTCAACACTGACCGGAAATTCCAGCGACTCTGCTGGTGCCAAACTATATCAGTCTCTGCCGTTCCTTTGGGTTCATCAGATGTGTGGAGAGGGGGAGCTTGCTACATGGGCAACAGCTTGATCTCATATTGTACTGCCCTGGATTGCATATCTAGACAGCTAGGATGCAACATCCACAGTTGACCCTGGCTAACGGAGGCCTCAAATTGGTGCCAATGACAATAAACTTGAACTGGAACTGCTCCCTCTCAACTCCAGTAGCCTGGGTTCAATCCCAAGCTCTGGCACTGTCTATGAGGTATTTGAACATTCTCCCTGTGACCAACACAAGTTAACAAATTCCTAGGAGGTTCATGAGAACGATTCCAGGAATGAAAGGGTTAATGAATGAGGTGTGTTTGGTGACACTGGACTGTGCTCACTGAAGTTTAGAAGGATAAGATGGGGTGGGAGGGGGGAGTCTCTTTGAAGCCTATAGAATAGAACTTAGATAGAGCAGACATGGAGAGGATGTTTCCTATAGTGGGGAAGTCTAGGACCAGAGGGCACAGCCTCAGAACAGAAGGATGAGGAATTTAGAATAGAGATGAGGAATTTCTTTAGTCAGAGCGTGGTGAATCTGTGGAGTTCATTACCACAGATGATTGTGGAGACTAAGACATTGGGTATATTTGAAGAAGAAGTTGATAGGTTCTTTCTTGATTAGTAAGGGCATCTCAGGCTATGGGGAGAAGGCAATGGGAGCTGATTGGAAAAATACAGTAGCCATGATTGACCATAAGATATAGGGGCAGAATTAGGCCATTTGGCCCATTGCGTCTGCTCCACCATTTCATCATGGCTGATCCATTTTCCTCTCAGCCCCAGTCTCCTGCCTTCTCCCCGTATCCCCTCAAGCTCTGACCAATTAATAATCCATCAACCTCAGTCTTAAGTACACCCAATGACTTGGCCTCCACCTGTGTCAACAAATTCCACAGATTCACCGCTCTCTGGCTAAAGAAATTCCTCCTCATCTCCATTCTAAAAGGACGTCTCTCTATTCTGAGGCTGTGCCCTCAGGTCTCAGACTCCCCCACTACAGGAAACATCCTCTCCCCATCCACTCTACAACATTTGATAGGTTTCAATGAGATCCTCCCTCGTTCTTCTGGATTCCAGTGAGTACAGGACAGGACGGTGGAGCAGTCTCAAAGGGCTGGGTGGCCTAATTCTATTGCTGTAGTTTATGGTCTAAATTGTTCACAACTTACAGAACAAAATAAACATCATGACAATAGTGCAAGTTGAGTTAGAGAGAGAACAATAAATGGTTTGATTTAGTGTTGAGGGTTTTTTCCAAGTTGGTAAAAGAACATAATGGCTGTGGAGGTGAAGCTGTTGTTGAGCTTTGAGGTGTAGGTCTTCAGGTTCCTGTACCTCCTGTCTGATGCATTTTGCTGCCCGTTATAAATATTTGTTTGTTTGTTTATGTATTTATTGAATACAGTGCGGAAAAGGCCCTTCTGGCCCTTAGAGCCACACTGCCCAGCAAACCCCGATTTAACCCTAGCCCTAATCATGGGACAATTTACAATGACCAATTAACCTATCAACCAGTACATCTTTGGACTGTGGGAGGAAACCCACACAGTCATGGGGAGAATGTACAGACTCCTTACAGGCAGCAGCGGGAATTGAACCCGGGACGCCTGCACTGTAAAATGTTGTGCTGTACGCCACCATCCCCTCATGGTCCTATAGGTTTCAATGAGATCCCCTTTCATTCTTCTAACTTCCAGTGAGGATAGGGCTAGAGCCACCAAATGCTCCTCATACAGTAACCCTTTCATTCTCGTGAACCTCCTCTGGACCCTCTCCAATTCTTAAAACTTTGGTCTTAAACAACAAGCCCCTTGTTTGCCATTCACCCACCAGTTTATCAGCTACCAGCAGGGCTGTCAATCAAAGAGCCAGGTATAGATAGATAGTCATAGATTTATACGGAACAGAAAGTGGCCCTTTGGCCCAACTCATCCATACTAACCACGGCATCTTCCTGAGCCAGTTCCATTTCCCATATTTGGTCAATATCCCTCTGAGTCAGGAGTTCCCAAACTGGGTTCCACGGACCTCTCGGTTACTGGTATTGGTTCACGGCATTAAAAGGTTTGGGAACCCCTGTTCTAAAACTTTCTCATCCAGGTTTCTGTCCACACATCCAGCTCTCAACCTAAAGGCATGAACATCAAATTCACCAACTGCAGGTGATCTGCTGTCTCTCTGACCCCTTCCTCTCTCCTCCTGATCCATTCAGTTCCTCCAACACCCATCCCGGCCCACATCACCCTGTCCTATGTTAACAGAGATGAAGAGGAATTTCTTCTGCTAGTGTAGTGGTCACCAACCATTTTAAGCCCAAGATCCCCTACCTCGGCCTTAGTAAAAGGCAAGATCGACCCCTGATCGATTAGTTACACACATGCGCACCAGGGCAGGAAAGATTGGAAGTAGAAATAATATATAAACACCAGGGGTACCCACCTTTTTTTTGCACCGCGGACCTGTTTAATATTGATAATATTCTTGCCGACTGGCCGACGGGGGCGGGGGGGGGTGTTAAACACGACTGGAATACAGTGATACTCGAAGCAGGTTCCTTATGTCCAGTCTATTCTAGTTTTCGCGGCTCTCGGCTTCTGTCCCACTTGCTCACGTTTTTTCCGCTGAGAAAACTCTGCGGGTTTGTCTTTAAGTGCTGGGTGCTTGGACTCAGGGTACTGAAGCAGTTTTGAGACATTGCCTCATTAGACAGCCTCCGGGCCCGAACTCAGCCCCCTGCCCGCCCGCTACCAGACACCTTGGCCAGATGCGGCTGATCGTGGGTGGGGTGAGAGGACAAGTTCCGTACCGGAGCCGCGGCGGTCGCAGTCCGAAGAGCGGGGAGTGCGACAGAGCGCCCACCCGCCTCCCTTGTAGGATCTATCGGCCGACAAAAGTTTGTTTCAGTAGATTGCAGCGCGGTAGCTGCTCTGATACTTACGAAACGCTGAGTCCGAATTAGGTCGTCTGTGAATATTTTAGCACCAGGTTCCCCACGAACATTCAGTGTGCTAAACAGGTTCAGAGGCGGTGCTCCAGGCCAGTAGCGACGGCACTTCCCGCCGGCCGCCCGAGGCCAACCGGTGATCCCTGGCGCGAGGGTGTCACTGCGTTTAGTCGCCTGATGACCTCGCGTGGGTTCAAGTTCAACAGTGAGGTGACAGGGAATGAGGAAAGGTGCAGCTGACTCATATCGTTTCCTCGCTGGTGGCTGGGGACCAGTGAATTACACTGTGTAGTGTGGGAGCTATACGCACGCGCACTGGACAGAAAGAACGGGACTAAAACCCCGCAACCCGGAAACAAACTCTCAACAGTATTTGTCTATTTATTTTTCATTTTTTGTCGGGATCAACTGGGAAAGTCTCAAAGGTCGACCAGTCGATTGCGGTCGATGGGTTGGCGACCACTATGCTGAAGGGTGGTGAATCTGGAATTCATTGCCACTAACGGCTGTGGAGGCCAAATCATTGGGCACATTTGGTATGTCACCAAAGACATTTGCAAACTTCTACAGATGTACCCTGGAGAACATCCTGACTGGCTGCATTGTGTCTGGTATGGTGTGGGCTACTGCACAGGATCGAAATAAGCTGCAGGAAGTGGTAAACTCAGTAATCTCCATCATGGGCACTGGCCTCTGTAGTATCCAGAACATCTTCAAGGAGCGATGCCTCAGAAAGGTGGAGTCCATCACTGAGGACCCCATCACCCAGGACATGCCCTCTTCTCATTGCTACCACCAGGAAGGAGGTACAGAAGCCTGAAGGCACACACTCAGTGATTCAGAAACAGCTTCTTCCCCTCTGCCATCCGATTCCCATTGAACCCATGAACATTACCCCACTTCTTTTTTTAATTTCTATTTTTGTACTACTTATTTAATTTAGCTACTTAATATATACATTTGCTGTAATTCACTGTTTTCTCTATTATGTATTGCATTGTACTGCTGCCGCAAAGCCAACAAATTTCGCAAGAATACACACAACGTTGTGGAGGAGCTCAGCAGGTCGGGCAGCATCTATGGAGGGGAATGAACAGTTGGTGTTTCACACCGAGACCCTTCACCAGGACATTCACGACAGACGCCGGTGAAATTAAACCCGATGCTGATTCCGATACTTAAAGCCAAGGTTGAGAGGTTCTTGATTAGCATGGAAGTCAGAGGTTATGGGCAGAAGGTAGGAGGATGGGGTTGGGAGGGAAAATAAATCAGCTACGTTGGAATAGTGGAACAGACTTGATGGAACAAATTCTGCTCCTATGTCTAATGAGCTTTTGTAAGTGTAGAGAGTTGCACTGCTCTGCAAAAAGATCATTTGTATGTATACCCACGACAATAAAGCTGAACTTGAAGTGAACACTTCAGTCCTTTACAGTAGTAGTAAAGTGTTTACAGTAATCTTTGAGGTGTTGGAAGCACCCATAGTGGCCACAACTCGGCCGCAGAGAATGAGAAGGGCATCGACGCGCGAGAGGAAAGACGTACCCTCGGGCGATTTCCTGGTCACATTGATGATATCGGCAGGCTCGAGGCTCAGTTCGTCCGCTTGCCGGGCCGTGTAAGGGATCAGGCACTGCACCTGCGGGCAGTCTGTTTGGGAAAGCGGGGTGAATACAAAAACAGAAAAAGGTTAGGAGACATTTCGAAATTCCTCCCCTCTGACCCAAAGTGTACACCTACTGATTGTAATTTGCTGACTGCCCCTTGGAATAAAATCTCCGACAAGCCAGCATCTACTTTGGCTTTCGGTGATGCTGGACTGGCAGATACTCTGGATTGACAGATCTAAGCCACTTTTATTTCACCCGAATTTATTACACATTCAACGACAGAACACAGACATGTTGGAATGGTGGAGCAGACTTGATGGACCCAATTAGGTTCCTACGTCTTATGAACTTTTATAAGAGTAGAAATTTGCACTGCTCTGCAAAAAGATAATTTTTGTGGTATTTACCTCTGGTTATGTATACCCATGACAATAAAGTTGAATGTGACGTGAACTAGAACTAGAACTTGAACTGGAAGAGTACAGCACAGGAACAGGCCATTCAGCCCACAATGCTGTACCAAACCAGCTAAAAAGCAAATCAAAAACACCCATAATCTAATCCCTCTACCCTACACAATGTCCAAATCCCTCCACCTTCAGCATATTCATGTACCTGTCAAAACATCTCTTAAAAGCCTCTAATGTATTTGCCTCTACCACCATACCAGGCAGCACATTCCAGGCATCCACCACTCTCTGAGTAAAAAACTTACCCCTCACTCCCCCCTTGAACCTACCTCCTCTCACCTTCAATGCAAGCCCTCTGGTATTAGACATTTCTACCCTGGGATACAGATACTCCCTGTCCACTCTCTCTGTGCCTCTCATACTCTTGTAAACCTCCGTCAGATCTCCCCTCAGCCTCTGGCACTCCAGAGAAAACGACCCAAGTTCATCCAGCTTCTCGTGACAGCACATGCCCTGTAAACCAGGCAGCATCCTGGTAAACCTCCTCTGCACCCTCTCCAAAGCCTCGACATCCCTCCTGTAGTGGGGCGACCTGAACTGTATCAATACTCCAGACGTGACCTAACCAGAGTTTTATCAAGTTGCAGCGTAACTGCTTAACTTTTGAACTCAATGCCTCGACTGATGCATTTTCCAGTGAAAACATCAGGTTTGAAAGGAAACATTCAAACTCCAGTTCCAGACGCAAAGCCATGCCCAGCTCGCAACCCCGGCCCCCAGTTTAGGCTGCACTGTGGAGGTCAGGATCCAGCTGCACACGCCCACTGGATCTGGCCTCACGTTCCAAATCCGCTCACCAGCCAGATGCCGAACGCGTCCAGATTTCCGAGTATGGGATGCCAGGTTATCGGAGCCTGGCTCACTCGAACCGCCCTGAGTGTTGCTGCGGGTGCAGTGAAATCCTGGCACGTCACCCCTGCCCTAACTGTGAGCTCACTGAATGGGAAAGCAAGGCTCGAAGGGCCGAACTGGCCCAGCCTGTTCTTACTGCCGCCGCAGTCAACTGAGTGAAGGGACGCTGTGGAGATGGCAAGCGCAGTGCACGATGGAGGGCGGAGGCTCGGGAAAGATGGCTGATTCCACTGAGAACGCTGGAGGAACTCAGCGGGTCAGGCGGGATCTATGGAGGGGAATAAACCGTAGCTTTTCCGGGCCGAGGTCCTTCATCAGGATTACTAAGTGAACAATGCTCCCTTTAAGGTGAGAGCATGCGCGCGCGCACATCTTTTGCTACTAGCCCACAAAGGAATTTAAACTGCGCACTAAAGGTCGTCACCCTCTACCTCATTGGCATGTTAAATGTCTTTCACAATCATACACAGTCACACTTCCTTTCTCAGTTTCTGATGCGGACAGTGTCGACAACAGGGAGTTTGCGATGATTTGTCTGCAGATTTTACAGCTGGCTTACTTACACCGTTTTTATTGAAGGAGTTATTCAGTATGCGCATGTCATTGTCACCGGGCAAAAAAAATTGCCCTGCACGAGATTTTTGCGCACACTGGTCATTACAAATTAGAGGGAACATTGTCGCAGCTGGAGACATCGACTGTTTATTCCCCAGCAACACACAAAACATGCTGGAGGAGCTCAGCAGGTCAGGCAGCATCCATGGAAGTGAACAGACAGTCGCTGCTTTGGGCCGACACTCTTCATCAGGGTGCTGTGTTCCTCCAGCGTTTTGTGTCTGTTGCTCTGGATTTCCAGCATCTGCAGAGGGTGGTGCTGGCATTCAACGAGCTGCCAGTGGAAGTGGGTTCAATCTCAATATTGAAGAGACCTGTTGGATAGGTACATGGATGGGTGTGGTATGGAAGCTATGGTCTATGTTCAGGTCAATGAGATTATGCAGAGTAATGGACTCGATGGGCTGAAGAACCTCTCACTGTGCTGTAGTGTTCTATGAATCTATGCAGAATTTCTTATAATTCCACGTAGTCCTTGCTTACCCCAAAACTCATAGACCTTGTCGTCGTTGGTGTCCTCCTGAAGGTCATACTGACCAGAGGTCAACGCGTTCATCCAACGGTGGCGGTCTGACCTGAAGACAGAGACTCACGTTCCCAATTACTGCCTCGTTCACCCCTGATTCTCCACCCCCACCCTACCTCCATCCCAGGCACTCACTCGGTCAGCGCCTTCAGCATCCGCTTGCTCTGCTTGCCTTGGTGGTTCTCGAGGACGGTCAGCGTGAAACAGTTCCCGATGCTGGCACCCAGCGAGCTGCCGGGGCCATCCTGGACCTCGACCAGTGACCGATGGGCGTAGTCAACCACCTGGTACCTGTCCGCCCTGGGCAGAATGTCAGAGCTGTGTCAGTCATCCACCACAGAGTCAAGCCCTTCAGCCCATCCAACCCCAAAACACAAGCCCTGCTATCCCACCTGCGGCGAAAGAGATGCAGCACAGAAACAGGCCTTCCAGGTCAATGCTGAGCATCAGTGGTACGCACAGGAGGCACAGGTCTCAAGAAGGCAACATCCATCGTCAAAGACATTGGAGAGGGTGCAGGAGGTTCACCGGGACGCTGCCTGGTTTATCGGGCCTGGGCCATCATGAGAGGCTGGATAAAGTTGGGCTGTTTTCTTTGGAGTGGCAGAGGCTGAGGGGAGACCTGATAGAGGTTTCTAAAATTACGAGAGGCCTAGAGTGGACAGAGTCCACCAATGTTTGTTTCCCAGGGTAGAAATGTCTATTACCAGAGGGCATGCATTGAAGGTGAGAAGAGGTAAGTTCAAAGGGAACGTGAGGGGTAAGTTTTTTACTCAGATGCCTGGAATGTGCTGCCTGGTATGGTGACAGAGGCAAATATCATGTAGCACCATGGTCCTGAAAAACGTCTCTTTTTGCCGTGTACTGTACCAGCAGTTATGGTCGAAATGACAATAAAAACTGACTTGACTACATTGGAGGCTTTTAAGAAACATTGGAAAATAAGGAGGATAGACGCACACGGACATTGTGTTGGAAGGAGGGATTAGTGTTTGGGTGTTTTTGATTTGATTTTTAGCTGGTTCAGCACAACACTGTGGGCCGAATGGCCTGTTCCTGTGCTGTCTGGGCCAAGCCATCTTCTCATAGCTACCATCAGGCAGGAGGTACAGAAGCCTGAAGTCCCACACCAGGAACAATTCAATGACTGGGCACTCGAAGCAACTTGCACAACCCTAATTCAGTGCCTCAGTATTGAACACTACCTCGTTATTTCTTTGACCACGCTGTTGGTTTCTGTAATGTATACTAATTTATGTCTGTACTGTACGGCAGCTGGGAAACAAATTTCACGTTGTTCATAGAACAATACAGTAGGGCACAGGAGCAGGCCATTCGGCCCACAAACCAGCTAAAAAGCAGGTCAAAGACACCTAAACACTAATCCTTCAACGCACATCCTCTGGTATTAGACATTTCTACCCTGGGAAACAGATACTCCCTGTCCACTCTATCGATGCCTCTCATAATCTTATAAACCTCCATCAGATCTCCCTTCTGCCTCTGCCATTTCAGAAAATAGACCCAAGTTTACCCAGCCTCTCATGACAGCACACGCCCTCTAAACCAGGCAGCATCCTGGTGAACCTCTTCTGCACCCTCTCCAAAACCTCAACATCCCTCCTGTAGTGGGGCGACCTGAACTTTTGCAATAGTTTATTAAGTTGCAATATAAAGTTGAACTCAATGCCTTGACTAATAAATAACCACTGGTGTTACCACTTACAGGGAGCTATGAACCCGGAATTCAAAATACCTCTGCTCAGCAACACTGTTAAGGATCTTGCCCTTAATTTTGTACTGTCTCCTTGCATTTGCCCTGCTGAGGTGAAACACCTCACATTTATCTGGGTTAAACTCCATCTGCCATTTTTCTGTGATAATAAATCTGATTCTGAGCCTTCAATGCTGAACTGACCACCACACCCCCAGAACAACACCCGGCTTCAGTCTGTGCCGAAACTCTGGAACAGATAGAAGCCTTTTCCTGACCAAGTTGGGTCGAGGGCTGGTACTTACCCCTTTTTGATGGTGATGAGTAGCAAGTCATTGAAAAGGAACAAGTACAGACTAGTGATCTTTGGCTTTACCCCGAAGAGATTCTCTCGAAAGACGATCTCTGAAATTTCCCCTTGTTTCTCAAGGTGCCGGGCCTTGGAGATAATGGGAATGGCCTAAAGGAACACAACAGGGAGTCAATAACTCAAAGTCCTACCAGGTCAATCACACTGTCTGGAATTGGGAAAACCCAGAGGTCTCGAAGTGTAGCAGGAAACTCCAGACAGAGGGAGGGCCAGGAACACACATGGAAGGAGCTGAAAGGGATCGCTTATGAAGTTCCCCAGTTACAAGATGGGAAAAGAATAACATGCAGGAAATGCTTTAGGAATCCTGAGAATCGAATAGGCAGGAGTAGGAAGTAGCCACAATGTCAACCTATTGAGGACAGGAAAGAAGAGGGTGGGTTAGAGAGGGGCTTTAGAATTTCAGGAACAAGAGGGCAAAGGTCAGACAGGTCACCCATCAAAGTTCAAAGTAAATTTAATTATCAAAGTACTTAGATGTCATCATATGCAACCCCGAAATTAATTGTCTTGTGGGCATACTCAATAAATCTATAGAATAATAACCATAATAGAATCAATGAAAGACTGCACCAACCAGGGCATTCAACCAGTGTGCGAAAGACAACAAACAATAAATATTATAAAAAGAAATAAATAAGACACTTAATTTCAAGGTGTTGGGGGAAGGTAGAGGGAGGATGTCAGAGGTCAGTGTTTTTCACTGGAAGTGATGGGTGCATGGACCCCCCT
The DNA here is from genome assembly GCF_048418815.1 of Hemitrygon akajei. NCBI lineage: Eukaryota > Metazoa > Chordata > Chondrichthyes > Myliobatiformes > Dasyatidae > Hemitrygon > Hemitrygon akajei. The sequence goes on along the minus strand of NC_133129.1, from coordinate 92,135,093 downwards.
GCCGGGGTGGTGGTAGAGCCAGATACATTAGGAGCAACTAAGGGACCCCTAGCTAGGCATGAGGACCACAACCTTGCTGAAGGGTTTGGAAGCTTGCATGCCTCAATGACCCAGACAGCTTTCTGCTTTGGCTCTTGGTAATGGCACCCATGCCAAACAGGTCAAAGGGTAGAGGCTAGAGTGAGATTGGTCCACCGGTCCTCCAGTTTCAGGGGTTTAGCTCAGGCCTAGCAACCCTGACCAGTAAAACAAAACTGTTATGAAAACAGCAACAAAGAATCATTCTACATCTGAATATGACGGCATTCGTGAAGGAAGCCCTGAACACCACCAGAGATGGAGGACCTTCATTGCTGTCCTAAATGGCAGCAGTGTAACAGGCAGTAAGCTAAGCGAAGAGAGGATAAAAAGATGGAGGGCTATGTGAGAGGGACGGGTTAGTTTGCTGTTGGAGTTGGTTGAAGGGTTTACACAACATTATTGGCTGATGGACCTGTACTGTGCCATATGGGAAAAAGAGGATCTTTGAAGGGATCTAGGAGATAGAAAAAACACCATTTGGTGCTGTTGGAAACCACTGTCTTTTTAAAAATGACACTTTTTATAAGATTTGTACTTTTTAACAACCTCATATTTTTCCACACTCACTGGCAGAAAGTGGTATAGCTGCTAAACTAATGGTTTATCACCTGTCTCCTTTTTCATTGGCTAAGAGTTAGCACATTACCCACGTGATGTAATTGTTTTAATTATGTAGCCTATTAAGTGATTTATCACTATCTAAGGATTTTTCCTCATCTTATCTGTAAAAGTGATAGATTTTTCAGAAGTGCCACCTTTAGTCTTTTCTTTTAGGATTAATTCCCTCCTTAGCATCGATGATTGATATTAGATTGATGTTGGAGTAGTTTGTTTAGTATCTGTATGTTTGTTTGTACTCTGAAATAAACTGAAATCTTGGAATTAAGACTGCTCATTGTTCCTGACTCCTGAAAGAACCCCAAGGATTAGAAAATAAACAGAGATCCAACAGTGCATTCAGAGCTACTGACAAGCCAGTCCTACTGTCTGCACTAGTCCTACACTCATTCTGTTCTTCCTGCAGTCCCACCAACTCCCCCCCTCACCCACACACTAAGGGGCAATTCATGGCGGCCGATTATCCTACTGATCCCGCACATCTGTGGGATGTGTGAGGAAACCAGGGCACTTGGGGAAAATCCATGCAACTACAGGAAGAACGTGCAAACTCCACACAAGCGCGCACATGCACACACGCACACGCACACGCACACACACACACACACACAAGTCAGGATGAAAAACATTTTGTGCCCATGACACTTCATGGATTCCAAATCATCAGATGCATTCTCTGGGGTTTTGCTCCATGTTACCACAGGGAAAGGGAATGAATCACTGCTGATTAAATTCCTAAAAGCTTGCATGACAGTGGTGTCTGTAGCCAGGCTAGGATCCTGACGTTTCTCAGGAGTTTCTGGAGTTTGGCATCCTACCTTTAACTTGTCGAACTCCAGCTTCTTTGCTATGTGAATCATCTCTTCCATTTGCTTCATGATCCCGACTTCCCTGTTGCAGTCTTCGATGATCTGGGAGGGGAGAAGCACAGGCGTTACCTCGCCCTGCTTGCCGAGAGCAGCTCATGTTCCGGAAGGTTTTCAGTGACCAGGGAACTCACACGGCACACACATTAACCGAGAAACTCATACAAATTGCTGGAGGAACTCAGCAAGCCAGGCAGCATCTATGGAGGGAAATAAACAGTCAACGTTTCAGGCTGTGTCCCTTCACCAGATGCTGATGAAGGGTTTCGGCCTAAAACATCAAATGTTTTAAAGCTTTGATTTTGGTCACTGAATTATAGGAAGGATGTTAATAAGGTTGAAAGAGTGCAGAGAAGGTTTACAAGGATATTGCTGGGACTTGAGAAACTGAATTACAGAGAAAGGTTGAATAGGTTAGGACTTTATTCCCTGGAGCGTAGAAGAATGAGGGGAGATTTGATAGAGGTATATAAAATTATGATGGGTATAGATAGAGTGAATGCAAACAGGCTTTTTCCACTGAGGCCAGGGGAGAAAAAAACCAGAGGACATGGGTTAAGGGTGAAGGGGGAAAAGTTTAAAGAGAACATTAGTGGGGGCTTCTTCACACAGAGAGTGGTGGGAGTGTAGAATGAGCTGCCAGATGAAGTGTAAATGCGGGTTCACTTGTAACATTTAAGAAAAACTTGGACAGGTACATGGATGAGAGGGGTATGGAGGGATATGGGCCAGGTGCAGGTCAGTGGGACTAGGCAGAAAAATGGTTCGGCACAGCCAAGAAGGGCCGAAAGGCCCGTTTCTGTGCTGTAATATTCTCTGGTTCTATGATGTGCTGGGGGCAGCCTGACAATGCACCAACATAGCATTCCTGCAACTCACTACCCTTCAGCTGTGCATCTTTGAAACGTGGGAGGAAACCGGAGCACCCGGAGAAAATCCCGCACGGTCATGGGGGAGCATACAAACTCCTTACAGGCAGTGGTGGGAATTGAACCCCAATTGCTGGTGCTGTAAAGCGTTCCAATAACCGCTACATTATCATGCCATCCTGGTGATAGATCTGCCACCCCATCTGCCTCCACATCCAACATATCATCCTTGGCAACTACTGCCATCTCCAAAGGGATCCTACCACCAAACATATCTTTACCTCCCCCTCCCCCGCCTCCACCTTCCACAGGGATAGCCTCCTCTGTGACTCCCTTGTCCATTTGTCCCTCCTCACTACTCTCTCTCCTGGCACTTAACCCTCCAAGCAGTCAAAGTGTTACATCTGCCCAGTCACCACATCCCTCACCTCCATTCAGGACCCCAAACAGTCCTTCCAGGCGAAATAACACTTCACCTGTCAACCTGCTGGGGTTGCCTATTGTGTCCGATGCTCCTGATGTGGCCTCCTCTGCACTGGTAAGACCCATGGTGGTGTGGTCTGACCAATGCCTTATCAAGCCTCAGAATTACATCCTGGCCTTTAGATTCTAGTTTTCTTGAAATAAATACTAAAGTTGCATTTGCTTTCCTTACCACCAGCTCAACCTGCAAGTTACCCTTTAGGAAATCCTGCACAAGGACTTCCAAGTTGCTCTGCACCTCTTGACATTTGAATTTTCTCCCCATTTAGGGAATAGACTACACCTTCTACCTTCTACCAAAGTGCATGACCATACATTTCCTTACACTATGTTCCATCTGCTACATCTTTGCCCATTCTTCCAATACTCTAAGCCCTTCTGAAGACTATCTGCTTCCTCAACAATACCAGACTCTCCACCTTACTTTGTATCATCCACAGAGCCATCAATTCCATCATCTAAATCTTTCACATATACTGTGCGAAGATGCGGACCCATACCGAACACCACGAGTCACTGGCAGCCAACCAGGAAGGCTCCTTTATTTCCACTCTCTGCCTCCTGCCAGTCAGCCAATCTCCTAACCATGCTAATATCTTTTCTGCGGCTCATGTGCGCCACCTTGTCAAAGGCCTTCTGAAAATCCAAGTGAACAACATTCACTAACTCTCCTTTGTCTTCCCTGCCCGTTATTTCCTCAAAGAATTTGCCAGACAAGATTTCCTCATACTGACTTCCACCCATTTTATCCTGTGTCTCCACGTACACTGAAACCTCATCCTTAATAATGGACTCCAACAACTTCTCAACCACTGAAGTCAGGCTAACTGGCCGATAATTTCATTTATTATTAAGGGATTATTAAGGGATTGGACACACTGGAGGCAGGAAGCATGTTCCCGCTGATGGGTGAGTCCAGAACCAGAGGCCCCAGTTTAAGAATAAGGAGTAGGCCATTTAGAACAGAGTTGCGGAAAAACTTTTTCACCCAGAGAGTGGCGGATATGTGGCATGCTCTGCCCCAGAAGGCAGTGGAGGCCACGTCTCTGGATGTATTCAAGAGAGAGTTAGATAGAGCTCTTATAGATAGCGGGGTCAAGGGATATGGGGAGAGGGCAGGAACGGGGTACTGATTGTGTATGATCAGCCATGATCAAAGTGAATGGCAGTGCTGGCTAGAAGGGCCGAATGGCCTATTCCTGCACCTACTGTCTATTGTCTATTGTTTATTCTGCCTCCTTCACTTCTTAAAATGAAGATTCTTGCAGGTAAGGGGTGTCAAAGGTTACAGGGAGAAGGCAGGAGAATGGGGTTGAGAGGGATAGTAAATCAACCATGATGGAATTGGGAGCAGACTTGATGGGCTGAATGGCCTAATTCTGCTCTTATGGCCTTATGATTCGTGTTGGGATAGGAGGTGAGGGGAGAAGTGCTGGAAAATGGGACTAATATGGATAGATGCCTATTGGTCAGTGTGGTCTATTACCATTCTCTGTGATTCTGATAAAACATTGCAAAAGAATCCTGGCTGAAAATGAAAGATCTTAAGTTTGGATAAGTACATGGATGCAAGGGGTATGGAGGACCATGGTCTGGGGACCCACAGTTGTGCAATCAACACATCTCACTGTATGTTTTGATGTACTCGTGATAAATAAACTTGAACCTCAAAACTTAACAGAGTAAATCTTTCCGGATCCAGCTAATAATCCTGGTTTGACTTTGGTTAACGATTCACGTACGTCGTTAGATCTTACCTTCGAAACAACACTTAGTGCTTTGGAGGCCGTTTCTTCATTGGCCGAGCCAACCTCGGATTTTTGGAGAATGTTCTACAGAAACGAAAGTGTTAAGAGTTGTAAGACTCATAAAAGTCAGGCATTTTTCTAGAGTTACAGACACAGATTACCAGTTTTTATTTTATTTCATCATTTTTAAGATCTTATTTCACACATAGCATAAAAGAATTTAAAAACAGAACTGCAAAACTCTAGGTGTACTCAGCAAGTCAGGTAGCACCTGTGAGGGGGAATAAACAGTCGATGTCTCAGGCTGAGACCCTTTATCGGGGCTTGTGCATCAGTGGAAAAAGAAAACAGAACCGGCCGATTTAGGGAAGTCCCACCCCACCAGCCACCAGCATCCGGGATGTGCTTACCTCGATCAGCATCTTGATCCGGGTTATCCTCTGGAAGGGGAGAAGCAGAAAGGACATGAGAGGGAGCCGCTGGCACTGGGGGAGTTCCTGCAGGCGGGTGACGGCAGCCGCAAAATGTGGGTTCTCCTCCCTGCACGGGGAGAGTGAGCGATAAGTAGGCGCACGTGGCTCGGTGTCCTCTCACGTGCCGGAAGCGGGTCAGAGAAGGCTTACTGGACTAACTCTCGGAGCGAGTGGGAGGATTGGATAGATTCACCTGCTGGAGTTCGGCAGAGCAAGCAGGCACTGGATTGAAACACGAGACCCTGAGAAAGCCGCAGGCTTCTGGTACGGTAATCCGAGCGTGTAGGAATGAATGGAACGGCAGTGAGTAGTGGAAATAACCCAGTCCGTCACGGGTACATCCCTCCCCAACATCGGTCGTATCTTCAGGAGGCGCTGCTCAGAGTTCAAAGTACATTTATTATCAAAGTACATGCACGTCACCATATACAACCCTGAGATTCATTTTCCTGTGAGTATACTCAATAGAATAATAACCTTAACAACATCAATGAAAGACTGCCCAACCTGGCATTCAACCAGAGTGCAGAAGGCAATAAACTGTGCAAACACAAAAGAAGAAATAATAATAATAAATGATCAATAAATATTGAGAACATGAGATGAAGGGTCCTTGAAAGTGAGTCCATTGGTTGTGGGAGCATTTCAATGATGGGGCAAGTGAAGTCATCCCTTTGGTTCAAGAGCCTGATGGTTGAGGGGGCAATGACTGTTCCTGAACCTGGTGGTGCGAGTCCTGAGGCTCTTGTACCTTCTTCCCAATGGCAGCAGCAAGAAGAGAGCATGTCCTGGGGTCCCTGATGATGGACGCTGCGTTTCTGTAACAGTGTTTCAAATAGATGTGCCCAATGATTGGGAGGACTTTGCCCATAATGAACTGAGCTGTATCCACGACTTCTTGTAGGAGTTTCTGTTCAGTAACCCATTACAGGCACATCCCTCTCCACCATCAGTAGCACCTACAGAGATGCTGCCTCAAGAAGGCAATGCCCACCGATGGTCCCCAGCATCCGGGCCATGCCATCTTCTTGCAGTTACCACTGGCAAAAGGTACAAAAGCCTAAAGTCCCACACTACCAGGTTCAAGAGCATTCAATTTCCCTTCAACCATCCAGTTCTTGAACCGACCAGCACAACCTAATCACTGTGGTATAAACACAATACTATAGTCCTCCTAGAGGACCACAGCCTTGTCGCAGGGTTTGGAGGCTTGCGTGCCTCAGTGACCGGGGACAGCAATGTTGGCTAGAGTCAGGGTGTTATGCTTTGCCTCTTAGTAGGGTCACCCAGGCCAAACAGGTCAAAGGGTAGAGGCCAGACTGAGTGGTCCACCGGTCCTCCAGGTTCGGGGGTTCAGCTCAGGATTAACAACCATGACTGGTTAAACAAAACGTTGACAGAAACAGCAATGAAGAGTCCTTCTCCATCTGACGGCCAAGGACAGACAGAGGTGGAGGAGCTACATTGCTGCCTAAACACCAGCAGTGTAATAGGCTGTAAGTGTACATGGGGGGTGGGGGGGGGGGGGTTCGAAGGATAAGGGCCATACACAGGGAATTGGAAATTGAACACTGGAAGTATAGCTGCTGACATACCTTCTCAAAGTCACTGGGAAGGCACACCAATAGCTATATCTCACCAGGAGACTGAGGAGATTCACCAAAGATTCAGGCAAATTCTACATATATACTCTGACCAGTTGCATCACTGCCTGATATGGTGGCTCAGATGCACAGGACTGCGAGGGACCGCAAAGGGTCGTGGATTCAGCCAGCTCCATCGTGGGCGCAACCCTCCCCAATCAAGAATCCGTTATTTATAGACCTCACCACCCAGGACATGTCCTCTTCATCTTCCTAATAACAGCGAGGAAGGCACAGGAGCCTGAACACACACGCTCAACAATTTCCTCCCCTGGACACAACCTCACTATCCTCTTTTGCAATATTTTACGTCTTTCTCTCTTGCTCTCCTGCCACAAGACAACTGGTCTCGTGACGTGTGTCAGTGATAGTAAGCCTGATTCTACAACTGTGACTAGTTGGGTGGACACAACCTTATGGACTCACTTTCAAGGACTCTTCATCTCACCTTCTCGATATTTATTGCTTATTTATTTATTTATTAAGGTTTTTTTGTCTTTTTCTATTTGCACAGTTTGCTGTCTTTTGCACGTCTTGCTGGCTACAGTCTTTCTTTGATTCTGTTGTGTTTCTTGTGGCTACTGTGAATGCCTGCAAGAAAATGAATCTCAGGGTTGCCTACGGAGACAGAATCAGGTTTAATATCACCGGCATTTGCCGTGAAATCTGTCATCTTTGCGGCAGCAGCACAATCCGTAGATAATAATGGCAAAAAACACGAATTGCGGTAAGTAAATAGTTAAAATAAATAAGTAGTGGAAAAATAACAGGAAATTTAAAAAAGTAGTGAGGTAGTGTTCACAGGTTCAACGTCCGTTCAGAAATCGGATGGCAGAGGGGAAGAAGCTGTTCCTGAATCTCTGAGTGTGTGCCTTCAGGCTCCTGTACCTCCTCCCTGATGGTAGCAATGGGAACAGGACATGTCCTGGTGATGGGGGTTTTCAGGCACTGCTCCTTGTGTACTTTGATAATAAATTTACTTTGAACTGCTGTCAGCATGGACTAGCTGGGCTGAAGGGCCTCTGCTTGGGCTGTGCTGCTAGGACTCCACAGGACAGGAATGCCCCCTTCCTCCCACAACGTCTGCCGTGTTAAACTAATCCCTTCTGCCCCATTTCTGCATCGGTCTCATCGAAATGTACGATTTCATGAACAACAGCCACCTCCCTCCCAAGCGAGGCTGGGGACTGGTGCTTACATCAGCTGGCTGTATTTCCGTTCCTGGTAGAACTGGTTTCGTACATAATCGATGTAGACTTGAAAATTGTGCTGGGCGTGGGAATAAATGATGTCGCAGACGTCGCTGATCATTATACGCTCATCCACGCGCTCTTCTAACTCCTTCAGAAAGCTGTTTTTAAATCAAAGGAGAAACTTCTTCGTTAGTATTTTCTCACCGACAGCATAACCTTGAAACGTGCCATCAGGATGGGTCCCTCAGGCAGATTGGAATTGCTTTATCATTCTCACATTTACTGAGCTACAGTGCATTCAGCCAGAGACTCATTCCACCGAGATGTAACACTGAGCGTCATAGGAAGTCATTCCTGCCTGTGGCCATCAAACTTTACAACTCCTCCCTCGGAGTGTCAGACACCCTGAGCCAATAGGCTGGTCCTGGGCTTATTTCCACTTGGCATAATTTACCTATTATTATTTAATTATTTATGGTTTTATATTGCTATATTTCTACACTATTCTTGGTTGGTGCGACTGCAACAAAACCCAATTTCCGTCGGGATCAATAAAGTATGTCTGTCTGTCTGTCTGCAAAGCTTGTCCTGCAAACAATTCATACAGATCAGATCACTGGTAAAACAATCAGAGTATGCAGATTAAAGTGTAACACCCACGACTGCGACAGAAGAATAAATCTGGTGCGCATACGTTGACCAGGCACACACACACAGAGTCACAAACACACACACAGTGTAGTGGTTAGCACAACGTTAATACAGTGCTAGCAACCTGGTTCAATATTCATTTTCTTATTTTCTTGTGTATGCTCTCTCTTCCTCCTCTCCCTTTCTCTCTGTCACTGTACTGTTCTCTCTCCCTCTCCTGTCTAACTCACTCTCTCCCTGTCTCTAAATCATTCTCTCTCCTGTCTAACTCATTCTCTCTCCTGTCTCTGACTCATTCTCTCTCCTGTCTCTAACTCATTCTCTCTCCCTGTCTCTAACTCATTCTATCTCCTGTCTAACTCATTCTCTCTCCTGTCTCTAACTCATTCTCTCTCCTGTCTCTAACTCACTCTCTCTCCCTGTCTCTAACTCATTCTCTCTCCTGTCTCTAACTCATTCTCTCTCCTGTCTAACTCGCTCTCTCTCCCCGTCTCTAATGCATTCTCTCTCTGCCTGTCTTTCTCTCTCTCTCTCTCTCTCTCCCCCTCTCTCTGTGCTTTCTCTGTCACTGTCTTGGTCTCTCTCTCTCTCTCAGTCCCTCTCTCCCTCTGTCTGTTGCAGTCTTGTTCTCTCACTCTCTCCCCCTCTGTCTCTATTTCTCTCCCTCCCTCCCTTTCTCTCCTCCTTTTTTCTGTCACTCTTTTTCTCTCTCTGTCTCTCATTCTCCCCTCCCTTTCCCTCTGTCGTTGTTTTACTTTCACTCTGTCTGTCTTATTCATTCTCCATCTCTCTTGCTCTCTCTCTCTTCTCCCTTTCTCTCTGTCACTGTCTTGTTCTCTCCCTCTCTCACAGATGCGCAAATGGTGTGGGAATCAAATGGGCTTTGAGAAGGGCTGGAATTGCCTCCTCCTGCCCTGCACGGTACCTCTCGCTGACTTTCTTCACTCGGACAATGCAGGAGAACAGGGTTTTCTTGTCCCGCAGTATGATGTTATCGTTGAGGTCCCTGGCGTTCATGAAATGGTCAATGAGAATGTTCAGGCTGCGGAGGTAAGAAGCCTCGGACGTGAGAACCTCGAACATACTCTGCAACGAAGGGAATCACAGAAAAGTCATCAGTATCAGTCACTACAACAGTAAAGCTGCCATCCAGAAAGGTCATTCCACATCGAGCTAACAAGAAGAACAGATGACACAGAATACTGGCCAATAGAGCATAAGGTATAGGAACAGAATTAGGCCATTTGGCCCATCGAGTCTGCTCCACCATTTCATCATGGCTGATCCATTTCCCTCTCAGTTACAATCTCCCCCATCCCTTCATGCCCTGAATAATCAAGAATCTATCGATCTCTACCTTAAATGCACTCAATGACTTGGCCCCTGCAGCCACCTGTGGCAATGAATTCCACAGATTCACCACTCCCTGGCTAAAGAAATTCCTCCTCATCTCCATTCTAAAAGGACACCCTTCTAATCTAAGGACTGTGTCCTCTGGTCTTACGATTCCCCCACTATAGGAAACATCCTATAGTTGAATGAAAGGTTGAACAAGTTAGGTCTCTATTCATTGGAGCGTAGAAGGTTGAGGGGGGATTTGATCGAGGTATTTAAAATGTTGAGAGGGATAGATAGAGTTGACGTGAATAGGATGTTTCCATTGAGAGTAGGGGAGATTCAAACGAGAGGACATGATTTGAGAGTTAGGGGGCAAAAGTTTAAGGGAAACATGAGGGGGTATTTCTTTACTCAGAGGGTGATAGCTGTGTGGAATGAGCTTCCTGTAGAAGTAGTAGAGGCCAGTTCAGTTGTGTCATTTAAGGTAAAATTGGATAGGTATATGGACAGGAAAGGAGTGGAGGGTTATGGGCTGAGTGCGGGTAGGTGGGACTAGGTGAGATTAAGAGTTCGGCACGGACTAGGAGGGCCGGAATGGCCTGTTTCCGTGCTGTGATTGTTATATGGTTATATGGTTATATCCTCTCCGTATCCCCTCTAACGAGGCCTTTCAACATTCGGTAGATTTTGATGAGAACCTAGGGTTACAGTTACAGGGAAAGTTCAGACAGGCAGTAAGGTGCAAGGACCACAGTGAGGGATCAAGAGTACATCTTTATCATACAAGCAGTTCATTCAATAGTCTGATAACAGCAGGGGAGAAACTGTCCTTGAGTCATAGAACATAGAAGAGGAACAGGCCATTCAGCCCACAATGTTGTGCTGTACCAGCTAAAAGCAAATCAAAAACACCCTCACACTAATCCTTCCTACCTACACCATGTCCATATCCCTCCATCTTCCTCACATCCACGTGCCTGTCCAAACGTCTCTTCAAAGCCTCCAATGTATTGCCTCTACCACCCTACCAGGCAGCACATTCCAGGCATCCACCACTCTCTGAGTAAAAAACTTACCCCTCATGTCCCCATTGAACCTACCCCCTCTCACCTTCAGTGCTTGCCCTCAGGTATTAGACGTTTCAACCCTGGGATACAGATACTCTCCGTCTACTCTATATATGCTCCTCATAATCTTACAAACCTCTATCAGATCTTCCCTCAGCCTCTGCTGCTCCAGAGAAAACAACCCAAGTTGATCCAGCCTCTCATGATAGCAGATGCCCCCAAATCCAAGCAGCATCCTGCACCCTCTCCAAAACCTCAACATCCCTCCTACAGTGGGGCGACCAGAACTGTACGCAATACTCCCGATGTGGCCTAACTAGAGTTTTATAAAGTTGCAACATAACTCCTGACTTTTGAACTCAATGCCTCGACTAATAAAAGCAAGTACTCCATAGGCCTTCTTAACCACCTTATCAATCCGTGTAGCCGCTTTTGAGGAGTTACGAAGTTGGATCCCAAGGTCTCTCTGCTCAGAAACACTGTTAAGGATCTTGCCCTAAATAGTATACTGTCTCCTTACATTTACCCTACCAAGGTCCAACACCTCACACTTGGCCAGCTTAAACTGCAACTGCCACTTCTCTGCCCATATCCACAACTGATCTATATTGTGGTGTATTCTTTGCCAGACTTCTACACTATTCACAATTCACAAATCTTGGTATTGTCCGCAAAGTTACTAACCCACCTATCTACATCTTCATCCAGGTCATTTTCATACATTAAACAGCAGAGGTCATAGTACAGATTCCTGTGGAACTCCACTAATTACAGACCTCCAGACTGAACACCGGAAGTCCCTTCAACCACTACCCTCTGTTTTCTATGCTCAAGCCAGTTCTGAGTCCTAACAGCCAATTTGCCACGGACCCCGTGCACCTCAATCTTCTGGAGTGGCCTCCTATGAAGAACTTTGTCAAATGTCTCACTAAAATACATGTAGACAACATCTACTGCCCCACCTTATGTTTGACCCACCAAGTTGCAACTTTGGAGGGGAGACAGAATGCCCAGGGTGGAAAGGAGGGGAAATGTCCAGGGGAGGTGGGAGAGAAAATGACAAGGGTAGGGGGTGGTGGGAGGGGAGGGGAGACCAGGGCTTGTGATATGCACCAGCTGCTCATATGACCATCCACCACCTGCTCCCATTGCTTCATGTAACACCAACCTGGGGTCTAGGCAGGTGCCCAAGGGTGACCTGCATGGTAGTGGTGGGCAGAAGCACCTTACATGTCCTTTGGTAGAGACGATTTACACCCAATGTGCAGAGAGAGAGAAAAAAATTGTGTAAAAAAACAAAAGCAAGCAATTAGCTCCAGAAAGGAAGTTTTTCTGAAAGCCACGAAGCCAGACAACACCACAGCCGGCATAGGCACCATCCGCAGCCCATTCCGAAGCCAAGTAAACATCGCAGGACCACGGACGCAAAGCCAGGCATCACTGAAGTTCGGCATAGAGCCAAGTAAGCATCACGGGGTAGCGAGAACCGGCCCGTCCCTCACCTCCGGTCCCAACAACCTGACCTTCCCAATCTAAATCGACCAAACGGCAGGTCATTCCTCAGTCTCAGACTGCTCTGTGCCTTCCCCACTCTCTGGGACGCCAGGACTTTGCCCCGACTCTGCTTCAATCCCAATTCCGCTTTCCATGTCCATGTCTCGTGCCACCGCTCGCCACGGCCACCCTTTGCTCGCCTCTCCGTTGTTAGCGTTAATTCTCTTTCAATCTTTTTATTAATATTTAGAATATTATGAATGAGATACAATTCAAATAATGGTAAGGGATTACAAATATATAGACTCCCATTATACATAAAGAAATACATAAACAATGAATAGAGCATAAGTAAGTTTCCCAAAACATAAACCATATAGTATATATATGAACAAGGTAAGTTTAGATATTCCATAATATATAGTGTAAAAAAGAGAAAAAAAAATCTAAGAAAGTTAGCTAATCTACTAATCTAGTATCAAGAAAAAGAAAAAAAAAACAAAGAAGAAAAAAAATAAAAAAAACTTTTAAAAAGAGAAAAAAAAAAGGGCTGTTCATAGTATCTCACGAGTATACATAAACATCAATGACGTCAACTCCGATCCTCTCAACATACATACGATTAAAGCTGAAAAAAAAAAACCAATAAGCCCGGCACAGGGCCATTACATCATATGAAAATATTGAATAAATGGTCTCCATATCTTTTCAAATTTAATAGAAGTATCAAATACAGCACTTCTAATTTTTTCTAAATTTAGACATAACATAGTTTGAGAAAGCCAATGAAATACCGTGGGAGGATTAATTTCCTTCCAATTCAACAAAATAGATCTTCTAGCCATCAAAGTGAGAAAAGCAATCATTCGACAGGCGGAAGGAGATAAGTGAAGTAAGTCCATCATCGGTAAACCAAAAATTGCGGTAATAGGATGGGGTTGTAAATCAATGTTCAATACCGCCGAAATAATATCAAAAATATCTTTCCAATATTTTCTCAAAAGTGGACATGACCAAAACATATGAGTTAAAGAAGCGATTTCTAAATGACATCTGTCACAAATAGGGTTTATATGAGAATAAAAATGAGCTAATTTATCCTTGGACATATGGGCCCTATGTACAACCTTAAATTGTAATAATGAATGTTTGGCACATATAGATGATGTATTAACTAATTTAAGAATTCTATCCCAATTCTCAATAGGAATAATAAGATTAAGTTCTCTTTCCCAATCATTTTTGGTCTTATCAAAGGGCACTGAACGTATCTTCATAATTATATTATAAAGTTTTGATATAAGCCCTTTTTGAAAAGGGTTTAATTCAAACAAACTTTCCAAAGTATCTGAAGACAGAGAATTTGGGAACGAAGGAAGTACCGTACTTAAAAAATGCCTAACCTGTAAGTATCTAAAAAAATGAAATCTAGGCAAATTATATTTATTAGCTAGTTGCTCAAAGGACATAAAACAGTTGTCCAAAAATAAGTCGGAAAATCTTAATAATCCCTTAGTTTTCCAAGCCAAAAAAGCATGATCTATAATTGAGGGATGGAAAAAACAATTAGATACAATAGGACTATTTAACATGAATTGAGTCAACCCGAAAAATTTCCGAAATTGAAACCATATACGTAAGGTATATTTAACTATCGGGTTGTCAATTCGCTTCGGCAATTTAGAAAGAGCAAAAGGGAGAGATGTCCCTAAGATAGAACCCAGAGCATAAGCAGAAACCGATTTGGTTTCCAAACTCACCCAATGAGGGCCAAAAGGACCATCCCATTCTTTCAACCAACATATCAAATATCTAATATTAACTGCCCAATAATAAAATCTGAGATTGGGTAATGCCAACCCACCATCCTTCTTTGTCTTCTGTAAGTATATTTTACCTAACCTGGGATTTTTATTCTGCCATATATATGAAGAAATTTTTGAATCAACATTAGTAAAAAAGGATTTCGGAATAAAAATTGGTACCCGCTTGAAAAACATATAAAAATTTAGGTAAAATAACCATCTTAATAGCATTAATCCTACCTATCAGAGATAAAGATAATGGTGACCACTTAGTAAACAAACCTTTAATCTGATCAATTAAGGGTAAAAAATTAAACCGAAATAATTCTTTATGGTTTTTGGTAATTTTAATCCCTAAATAAGTAAAAGAATCGTTAGCTAATTTAAAAGGTAAAATACCATAATTTGGGACCTGTCTATTCAAAGGAAACAATTCACTCTTATTAAGATTTAACTTATACCCAGAAAATTCACTAAATTGAGCCAACAATGATAAGACTGCTGGAATAGATTTCTCAGGATTAGAGATGAATAATAATAAATCGTCTGCATATAAAGATACCTTATGAATATCTGTTCCACGATTAATACCCAAAATATCCTGTGATTCTCTGATGGCAATTGCCAAAGGTTCTAAAGCGATGTTAAATAGTAATGGACTAAGAGGACAACCTTGTCTAGTGCCCCGAAATAAACGAAAAAATGGAGATCTTTGATTATTAGTAAACACCGAGGCTACTGGAGTTTGATATATCAGTTTAATCCAAGAAATGAAGGTCGGACTAAAATTAAACTTCTCCAACACATAAAATAAGTAGGGCCATTCAACTCTATCAAATGCTTTTTCTGCATCTAATGATATAACACATTCTGAAGTATTATGTGAAGGAGTATAAACAATATTCAATAATCTCCTAACATTGAAAAAAGAATAGCGATTTTTAATAAAACCGGTTTGGTCTTCCGAAATAATTTGGGGTAATACCTTCTCCAACCTAGAAGCCAGCAACTTGGAAAAAATCTTAGAATCCACATTCAATAAAGATATTGGTCTGTAGGATGCACAATCAGTAGGGTCTTTATCTTTCTTCAGTATTAAAGAAATGGAAGCTCTATAAAAAGATTGTGGCAACTTCCCCAATCTAATTGCTTCTTCAAACACCTTGCATAGCCAAGGAGATAGAGTATCAGAAAAACATTTAAAAAATTCTACTGTATACCCATCTGGACCTGGTGCTTTCCCAGAATTCATTGAGGAAATAACCCCTTTAATTTCCGCATCCGTAAACGGAGTATCTATTACTGAAATATCATCAGATGATAGTTTTGGAAAATTCAATTTCCCGAGAAAATCACACATGGTATTATGATCCTGAGGGAATTCAGATTTATACAGGGAGGTATAAAAGTCTTGAAAAGACTTATTTATGTCATCATGGTTAACTGTCAAATCCCCATTCTGCTGTCGAACCTTAGTAATCTGGCGTTTAACTGAAACATTCTTCAGCTGACTAGCTAACAGTTTTCCTGATTTATCACTATGTATATAGAAATCAGATTTGGTTTTCATTAATTGATTTTCTATCGGAGATGTAAGTAATAAACTATGTTCCATTTGAAGTTCAACCCTTTGTTTATAAAGTTCCATGCTAGGAGTAGTCGAATATTTCTTGTCAATCTCTTTAATTTTATCAATCAGTAAAAAAGTTTCCTTCTTAATGCGTTTTCTCAGACCAGCAGAATACGAGATAATCTGTCCACGTATATACGCTTTTAAAGTGTCCCAAAGTGTTCCGCATGTGATATCCTCCGTGGAATTAGTTGAAAAGAAGAAATCAATCTGTTCCTTCATAAATTTAATAAAGTCCGGTTCTTGCAATAAGGTAGAGTCAAATCGCCATTGTCTAGCATTTAAAGCTGTATCCGTAAAATTAATAGAAAGTTTTAATGGAGCATGGTCAGAAATAGCTATAATATCATAATTACAACCAATTACCGATGGAATAAAACAAGAGTCAATAAAAAAATAATCAATTCTCGAATAGGAGTGATAAACATGTGAAAAAAAAGAAAACTCTTTGTCATTAGGATGACGAAATCTCCAAATATCAAAAACTCCATTATCAGTCAAAAAGGAGTTAATACAAGTGGCCGACTTATTGGGTAGAGTCTGAATAGGTGTAGATTTGTCCATCAAAGGAATTAAACAACAATTAAAGTCACCACCCATTATTAACTTATATTCATTTAAATTAGGTAAAGAAGTAAATAAGGACTTAAAAAAGTCAGGACAATCCACATTCGGGGCATAAACATTAACCATAGCAACCTTTTTATTACCGAGTAAACCCGTAATTAACAAAAATCTACCATTCGGATCCGAAAGGATATCGTGTTGAACAAATGTAATAGAGGAGTCAATAAAAATTGAAACTCCCTTAACTTTGGCATTCGAATTCGAATGATACTGTTGACCCCGCCAAGACCTAAAAAAGCGATATTTGTCCTCCTTCCTCACATGAGTTTCTTGTACAAAAATAATATGAGCATTAAGTCTTTGGAATACTTTGAAAATCTTCTTTCGTTTAATCGGATGGTTTAATCCATTAGTATTCCAAGACACAAAGTTAATGGTTTGAACCATGTTTCTAAAGTCATCCCTTTGGTATATAAAGGGTTAACCATGTTATAAACTCATGCATCCGGAAGAGGGACAAAAATAAAGAGCGGACCCGGAAGTGACGACATCGTAGACATATTTGTAGTTCATGAACAGCCCAAGTAAAAAAACTAAAACAAATTGATAAGAAAAAAATTAAAAAAGAAAACAGACCAACCCCCACCCCCGTATGAAAAAGAAAAAAAGCCAAAATATGGCTAGAAAAAAGAAAAAATGAAACTAACTCTACCCCCATATCAGCGGCAGACCACTCCGTGTTTAACGGATATATATAAAAAACCACCCGAACTTTAAGAATTATGATCGCAGTACTAAAAACTGCGCTTCTTAATATGCTGAGTTGTAAAGAAAAAGGGAATAAAATCATTAAAAGTTTATAAATCGGGTTATAACCCAAACAAATCAAGAAGTATTTAAACTATGATAAGCGATGCATTATAGGAAGAAGACGAAAAAAGAAACAATAACGCCATCTTAAACTAAACCAATACTTTACAAAAAACCATTATCTTGATATTAAACAAAAAATTCACTTCGAAAGGTTAAAAATATACCTTCAAGGGAACAAAAATAATAGACAAAAATATAGTATAGTAGTTAAAGTGTATAAGACAGAGCGATTAATATAACGAAAACACACTTTAACTTAAATATGAAGTATAGGATAAACCTACACCAATAACCAGAGACTAACCCTGGTTTAAAAAATCAAAAACCATCTTTCACGATCAGAATCACTCATTTACTGGAGAGTAGTAACTGTATCAGTAGGGAAGTTCTCTTCCAAATACTTTTTCGCTTCAAAGGTAGACAAAAATACTTTACGCGGAGCATTCGGGGGGGAGATCCTGAGCTTCGCCGGGTATAAGAGCGCAGGTTTTAGATTTTTCTCATAACATTCAGACATCAGAGGTTTAAAAAGCAGCCTTTTTCTCATGACTTCTGGGCTGAAATCCTGGACCAAACGAAAACAATAATCACGAAATTTAATCATCCCAGCCCTTCAAGCTTCACGAATGAGTTGTTCTTTATCGTGTACGTAATGAAATCGGACGATTACCACCGGGGGCTTATCTGAAACCGTCGGTGATCGACTCAAAATTCTATGTGCTCGGTCAAGTAGCGGAGGGTTTACTGGAAAAACCGACGGAAACGCATCTTTTAGAAATTGAGCAAAGTATTTCGAAGGATCGCCTTGTTCTATGCCGTCTGGGAGACCAAGTATGCGTAGGTTCTGTCTTCTGGACCGATTCTCCAAATCGACACTCTTGGCTTTAAGTGTCTCCACCAATTTAATAGTCGAAATTAAATCCTGTTGCAATTTTTCAATTGTCAAATCTCGTTTCCGCGCTTCCTCTTGCAGCAATGTGATAAGCGCTTGCTGCTGGTTAATTACTGAATCCGTCTTAACCATATAATCTTGAAAAACCTTTATGTCTCGTTGAAAAGCCTGACGTTGTTCCTCAAATTTTTTATCCAAAAGCTCCATAAGCAGTTCATAAGTTAACTCAGTGCGTTGCGGTTGAGCTGGCTTCTTTCCATTACCGTTCGGGTTTCGCCCCGGTTCTCGTCCTTTAGATCTAAGAGCCATTTCTGTTTGCATATCTTCAAAAATTCACGATAAAATCTTAACAATAAGCCCGAGAAAGTAGCAAAAGTCTTTTGGTGTAGGTAACAATGAGTTGAATAAGGGTGATCAAAGGTTAAAATAAGTAAAGATTATGGAGCGGATCTGAAACAGTACTCACTCCATGAGCGTCTCCCGCTGACTCCTCTTGTTAGCGTTAATTGTCATTAATAAAGTGTTATTGATAAGGTATATAGGAACTCTTTTTATTTGCCACTCGAAAGTAGTCGCTGGGCATCACCAGCGCCATCTCCTGTGGGGGGCGCGGCTTAATTGCCCATCAAAAGCCTCTTCAAAAGCCCAGGGTGCTCAAAGCCTGTGCCCCCCAGCTATGTGGAGTACTTCACCATGTCTTCAACCTGAGTCTGAGTCTCCAGAGGGTTCCTGTGCTGTGGAAGACGTCCTGCCTCGTTCCTGTACCGAAGACGCCGCGTCCCAGTGGTTCTAATGACATTGACCTCTCACATCATGAAGAACCTGGAGAGACTTGTTCTAGCGCAGCTCTGGCCTATGGTTAGGCCACACTTAGACCCCCTCCAGTTCACCTACCAGCCCCGACTAGGAGTTGAGGATGCCATCGTCTACCTGCTGAACCGTGTCTACGCCCACCTGGACAAGCCGGCAAGCACTGTGAGGGTCACGTTTTTTGACTTCTCCAGTGCATTCAACACCATCCGCCCTGCTCTGCTGGGTGAGAAGCTGACAGTGATGCAGGTGGATGCTTCCCTGGTGTCATGGATTATTGATTACCTGACTGGCAGACCACAGTACATGCGCTTGCAACACTGTGTGTCAGACAGAGTGGTCAGCAGCACTGGGGCTCCACAGGGGACTGTCCTGTTTCCCTTTCTCTTCACCATCTACACCTCGGACTTCAACTACTGCACAGAGTCTTGCCATCTTCAGAAGTTTTCTAGTTGGATGCATCAGCAAGGGAGATGAGACTGAGTACAGGGCTACGGTGGAAAACTTTGTCACATGGTGTGAGCAGAATCATCTGCAGCTTAATGTGAAAAAGACTAAGGAGCTGGTGGTGGACCTGAGGAGGGCTAAGGCACCGGTGACCCCTGTTTCCATCCAAGGGGTCAGTGTGGACATAGTGGAGGATTACAAATACCTGGGGATACGAATTGACAATAAACTGGACTGGTCAAAGAACACTGAGGCTGTCTACAAGAAGGGTCAGAGCTGTCTCTATTTCCTGAGAAGACTGAGGTCCTTTAACACCTGCCGGACGATGCTGAGGATGTTCTACAAGTCTGTGGTGGCCAGTGCTATCATGTTTGCTGTTGTGTGCTGGGGCAGCAGGCTGAGGGTAGCAGACACCAACAGAATCAACAAACTCATTCATAAGGCCAGTGATGTTGTGGAGGTGGAACTGGACTCTCTGACGGTGGTGTCTGAAAAGAGGATGCTGTCCAAGTTGCATGCCATCTTGGACAATGACTCCCATCCACTCCATAATGTACTGGTTAGGCACAAGAGTACATTCAGCCAGAGACTCATTCCACCGAGATTCAACACTGAGCGTCATAGGAAGTCATTCCTACCTGTGGCCATCAAACTTTACAACTCCTCCCTCGGAGTGTCAGACACCCTGAGCCAATAGGCTGGTCCTGGACTTATTTCCACTTGGCATAATTAACTTATTATTATTTAATTATTTATGGTTTTATATTGCTATATTTCTTCACTATTCTTGGTTGGTGCGGCTGTAACGAAACCCAGTTTCCCTCTGGATCAATAAAGTATGTCTGTCTGTCTGTCTGTTCTGTTGTGCCAGTCAGTGACTGATTGGCTTAACGTCTGTGATGCTCTTTTCCCATTAGCTGGCTTTCGTGCCAAGGCACCCATTTCCGGTACCAGGCACCCTTGGGGATGTAAAAGGCAGCACGCATGGAGGGTTCGCTCTTTCTTTCCATGGGGGCTGCTTCAGTCTGAAGCCGTCACCAGCACTGAGAGGCCACGGAGAAAAAGTGCTGCAGATGTAGATTCCAACCCCCCCCCCCGCCACGTTTGTCTAGTTAAGTATTCGATTGTAGCATGCTTAGTTCTTTGGTTTTATAAATCAAGCAGGTTTGGCAGAGTATCATTCATTTAAAGGGTAGTGGTTTTGGGCAGCCTCTTTAGCTAGACGCCTGGTTTAATATTTCACCTTTAATTTTTAAATTGATAATTAATGCACCCATTTTAAAATCTCTGTCTCCTGTTTCACTCATTCGATCCTCGAACCCGCTCTCCTATATTACCCAGAGTCATCAAGGGTTAACACTCCTCAGACAATAACCCTTTCAGTACCTGAATCATTCTTATGAACCCTCTCCTTAGATAAGGGCCCTAAACTGCTCACTAGACTCCAAGTGCAATCTGACCGGTGCCTTAGAAAGCCTCAGCATTGCACCCTTGCTTTTATATTCTAGTCCTCTTGAAATTCAATTCAAGTTTAATTGTCATTTAACCATACATTTAACCCATGAATACAGCCAAATGAGACAGCGTTACTGCGGTCAAGATGCAAAACACAGTACCAACAGTCATACACAGGACAAAGCACACATAGCACATACCAGGTAGCAAGCGTATAAAGATATCAGTGAAGTACAGCAACACGAAAATAAATGGTCCAGACCCGAGCCATGAACGCCGTAGAAACCTGCAGTCGACCACAATATAGCTTGTCTTCTGCTGAGTGAACACCAGGGGGCAGCACTGACTTCAGCCTGGACATTTCACCACACCACCTCCTTCTACCCGAGGCCATGAACCTATCAATCACCCCTGATGAGTTATTAACTTCAAACTTTCTGCATAATCACTCAAAGAGTTGAACTGCATGTTCATGTAACGAGAGCTGTATAACTCATCTCCTTCTACCGTAGGCCACAAACTTATCAATCACCCCTGCTGCGGACATTTTCTGGAGGTCCAAGATCCGCATGCTCCACTACCGCTGGACTGTGTGTAAATGTAGGAGGGGACTATGCTGAAAAATAAATGTGCAAGGCTTTCTAAAGTTGACTCCTTCTACCTTAGGCCATGAACTTAGCAATCACCCCTTGCATTTAATGTAAAAGATTGCTTATAAACAGGTAAGGGATTTATTTTTTTGAGAGAGTCTTTTCGGTTCTGGGATTTGGGCCAAGACATTTATTTTAAATTAAATTGAGAACCTAATCTTCAGCATCAAAGCAGCTGTTCACTGTCCTGTTGTAGGCAATAAACCATGTTTTCATCTCTTCACAGAGTTACCCTTCAACAGCCTGAACTTCAGAGCCTGGCTTGCTGCCAAGGCCTTCTCAGCCCAAGGCTCCTTCAATTAAATCCAGATCGTGTTGTCAAAACTTGCAGCGACTAGAATGTACTAACAGCCGAGCCTCGCAAAGCTGGGATTATCCCTGGCCAGTGAAAGTCCATTTTACCACTTCCTGAAGAATCTGAAAAGCACGTTTCAGACGATAGGTGACTACAGTCAGAGTCGTAATGTAGGAGAGAGCAGTGAGGAGGGAAAGGGACACAGTCTGTGCATTGCAACACAACATTACTGGTGCAGGAGCCTGAACACCACATGCAACATTTTAGGAAAAGCGTCTTCCTCTCTGGCATCAGATTTCTCAACAGCCCGTGAACTCAACCTCACTTGTACTGTTCATTTTTATAACTTAGGGTAATTTTCATGTCTTTTACTGTCCTGCTGCCTCAAAACAACAAATTTCACAACACTTGTCAGTGATAATAAGCCTAATTCTGAAACCCATTTATTAGAGAAGTGTGTAAAGATAATGAATTTGAATCATTCAGAGACAGAAACAGGGGCTTCTCTGCCAAACGGAACTATCACCCAGCCAGTTACACCAACCACATTTCATTCACCCTCATATTCCCACCACCCTCACTTCCTCCACTCACACACTGAGGGGTAAGGTACAGACGGCAGTCAGTGAACCCAATCCTGCCCGGTGAGAGAGAGAAAGTGAAAGAGCAATAGAGGAAAAAGAGAGAGGAGAGAGAGAGAGAGAGAAAGAAGAGAGAGGAGAGAGGTGGGAGAGAGAGAGGTGGGAGAGAGAAGAGAGAGGTGGGAGAGAGAGGAGAGAGGTGGGACAGAGAGAGAGAGAGAGAGAGAGAGGAGAGGTGGGAGAGAGAGAGGAGAGAGGGAAAGAAATAGAGGAAAGAAAGAGGGAGAGAGAAACAGAGAAGGGGAGGAGAAATAGAGAAAGACTCAGAGAGGGAGAGAGAGATAGAGAGACAGAAACCCAGAAAATGAGCAAGAGAGAGAGAAAAAGAGAAAGAGATAGAAAGAGCGAAAGAGAGAGTGAGAGAGACAGCCAAAGGTCAGGATCGAATCTGGATCCTTGGCACTGTGTGGCAGTGGCTCTACCTGCCATACCACTGCCTCAGTGCTATAGATTCTGTACAGAGAGAGGTGTGAGGAACAGTGACCTCACGGAGAAGAGGTGGCCCTCACCTCCTGCCGCCTACGCTCTTCCTTGCTGAGGGTGTTGAGGATTCCGCTCTGCTGCACCACGCTCAGGTCTTGCCACAGGGAGCTGCTGACCTTCTCGGTGGTGGTGATGAAGGGGACACTCTCGTACATGTAGTCCTCGCTGGTCTTGCTCGAGTCCCTCACCAGCGTCTGCCGCCTGATCTCCTTG
The DNA here is from genome assembly GCF_048418815.1 of Hemitrygon akajei. Lineage (NCBI taxonomy): Eukaryota > Metazoa > Chordata > Chondrichthyes > Myliobatiformes > Dasyatidae > Hemitrygon > Hemitrygon akajei. Next base: position 92,111,808 of record NC_133129.1, on the reverse strand, counting down.
TGGATCACCGTGTCTCGGTAGGTCTGATACAAAGGCTCTATGATCAAGCAAGGAGATGTGAGACCACTCAGCCCATCTTCAACAATTCTACCCCCACCCAGCCACTGAATCGCTTTCCCCTCCACGTTTACCTGGCACTATCCATTCACATCACCCTCACCTTGAATCAGAATCAGATTTATTGTCACTGATATACACTCAGTGGCCTCTTCATTGGACACATCTGCTCATTAATACTAATATTTAATCAGCCAATCATGTGGCAGCAACTCAATGCATAAAAGCATGCAGACATGGTGAAGAGGTTCAGTTGTTGTTCAGACCAAACATCAGAATGGGGAAAATTGTGAAATAAGTGACTTTGACTGTGGAATGCTTGCTGGTGCCAGATGGGGTGGTTTGAGTATCTCAGAAACTGCTGATCTCCTGGGATTTTCATGCCCAGCAGTCTCTAGAGCTTACAGAGACAGGCATGAAAAACAAAACAAAAAATCCAGCGAGCGTAAGCTCTGTGGGTGAAAATGCATTGTTAATGAGAGGGGGTGGCACTGTAGCGTAGTGGTTAGCACAATGCCTTACAGTACCAGTGACCAGGGTTCAATTCCCACTGCTGCCTGTAGGGAGTTTGTATGTTCTCCCTGTGACCGTGTGGGTTCTCCTTGGGTGTTCCTGTTCCCTCCCGCAGTCCAAAGACGTAGGTTCATTGGTCATTGTAAATTGTGATTAGGCTGGGGATAAATCGGGCAGCTGCTGGGCACTGCGGTTGAAGGACTATAAGGGTATCTCAAAAAATAAATAAAAGGGAAAGGTCAGAGGTGAATGGCCAGACTGGTTCAAGCTGACAGTAGTGTGCAGAAGAGCATCTCTGAACACACAACATGTTGAACCTTGAAGCAGACGGGCCACAGCGGCAGAAGACCATGAACAGACATTCAGTGGCCACTTTATTAGATACAGGAGGCACTAGGCATATATGACACGAAATTTACTGTTCCACAAAATATATTTATTTAGAGATACAGCACAGTGAAAGGTTCTTCCAGCCCATAAGCTCAGACCACTCAATTACTGCCACAAGACCAACTAACCTAGTAACCCTTATGTCTTTGGCTTGTGGGGGCAAACTGGAATGCCCTGGGGGAAGTTCTCCCTGCGATTGTGTGGGTTTCTTGTAGCATGCTGCAAAGTTTTAAAATTACTGTAGATTACAAAAATAAATGAATACTACAAAAAAAGGAGCAACGAGTTAGTGTACGTAGTGAGTTACTATCCGCCAACTTGTTTCCTCATGTACACTATGCCCCCTTCAGGGTTCAGCCATGGACCTGCCAATACCCACCCTGGATTCTGCTCTCCTTCATCAAAGCTTCTTCAAGAGAGGCTAACCCTGGTTACCCTAGTCACAGGGCGAGCCCTCCTAGCACCAAACAGTGCAGTCAATGTTGTGATGTCACCATAGAGCAATCCCATCGTCCCTTCTTTGTCAGACCGTCCCCTTCACCTCCCACCTCACGGTCGTATCCGTCCACACAGCCCCCTCGGCCTACTGCACCGTTGAGTAAGATCATGTCTGCTCTGATCTCAGCCTCAGCTCTACCTTCTTCTTTGGTTCCCAGAACATTTTAACTCAGATTCCCATTCCTGTTCCGACGTGTCGCTCCATGGCCTCCTCTTGTGCCAAGGTGAGGCCACCCTCAAGGTGGAGGACAGCTACACCACATATTCTGTCTGGGTAGCCTCTGACCTGATGGCATGAACATCAATTTCTTACTCCGGTAAAAAAATTTCCCTCCCCCACCCCTCTTCCTCTATTCCCCACTCTAGCCTCTTACCTCTTCTCACCTGCCTATCACCTCCTACTGGATCCCCTCCTCTTACCCTTTCTCCTCTGGTCCACTCTCCTCTCCTATCAGATTCCCTCCTCTCCAGAGCCTTATCTTTTCTACCCACCTGGCTTCACCTATCAACTCCTAGCTATCCTCCTTCCCCTCCCTCCACCCTTTTATTCTGGTTTTCCCCTTCCTTTCCAGTCCTGGTGAAGGGCCTCGGCCTGAAACGCCGACTGTTTATTCATTTTCATAGATGCTGAGTTCCTCCAGCATTTTATGTGTGTTGCCCCAGAACTCTTGATCCCATTAAAGGCCCCATCTCGCTCATGAGCATCCTCAAAGACACATTCTCCAAAACTGCTCCTCACACTCAACATCAGCAAGACCAAGGAAAGTATTCTGGGAGGGGTAAGTCAGGAGGACAGACATCGAGGGGTCAGCGGTGGGAAGAGTGAGCAGCTTCGAGCTCCTGTGCAGTGGATCTATTCTGGGCCGAACACAGCGATGCAATCATGAGGAAGCATGCGACAGCTATACCTCATTGGGATTTGAGGAGATTTGGCACGTCACCAAAGACTCTTACAAATTCCTACAGATGTACAGCGGTGAGCATTCTATCTGGCAGCTTCACTGCCTGATATGGAGGCTCCAACCTCAGGAATGCAAGAAGCTGCAGAGGGTTGTAAACTCAACCAACTCTATTACCGGCACAACCCCACCCACCATCAAGGACATCAGCAAGACACTTTGCCTCAAGAAGGCAGCATCGGTCATTAAGCACTCTTGCCAATTGGGTCATGCCCTCTTTTCATTACTACCATCAGGGAGGAGGTACAGAAGCCTCAAGACCCACAATCAACATTTTAGCAACAGCTTCTTCCCATCCTCCATCAGATTTCTGAATGGTCCTTGAACCAATAAACACTACCACTATATATTTTTTAATTTATAGTAATTTATGACTTTGCCCTGTACTGCTGCTACAAAATAACAAATTTACGTCAGTGATAATTCTGATTCTGATTCAGGACACTCGGAGAACGGAACTCCCTCCTCGAACCTTCTGGGATGGAGCTTATCTCAAGGGGTCTTCATCTGTCATCCCAGAGAGATGACTGCGCTCACTATCCAGCCAAACTCACAAAACCACCACACCACAACGACTGACAAATGCTTTTACCGCTTTCGAATCGAGATTCCCAATCTTTCACATCCCCTCTCTCAGGCTTTGAAGATCTACAAAGAAAAGGATAACAACGGTTGTTTATATATTACTACAACAAGCTGAGAGGATTCGGTTGTACCCATGGACTGGGTTGGAGCGTTCCTGTTATCAGGAGTGATTGGAATGGCTGGCTTCTTTTCCCTGAGGCTGTTGGGGTGGGAGAGGAGAGAGGGGTACAAAATTATGAGGGGGATAGAAAAGGAGAAAGATTAAGAACCATTTTTTTCTCTTAGTGAGTTTGTCAATGAGGGCATAGGTTTAAGGTGAGAGGCAAGAAATTAAGAGGGGATATGGGGGGGCAAGTTTCTCCTCATTCTCTTTAATCTAACCCCTCTTATCTTAACCCTTGGCTTCTAGTTTTAGACAAACCTACCCTAAGAAAAATACTGTGGCAATCCACTCTTTCAAACTCCTTTTTAGCTTTTGGGCTTGATACTTTTACAACAGCTGATTTTTGGCCTAATTTTTCCCTCATTAAGCATTAAGTTCATTCTACACCTCTGCCCTTTATGAAAGTTGCTGTATAAATGCCACTCTTCCATTTATTCCCTCCTTGAATGCCTTCAGTTCGCATTCTTCCCAATTCCCAAAGGTTTGGGAGCTCCAGTCCTGTCTAGTTAACACCATGGTTGGCGTTCAGGCCCTTGGCTAGGCCAAGAGGGCCCACATCTCACAGTGCAGGTTGCCATGGTGACTGGCCCACATGATAGGCCAAATGAGGTCAGAAGCTTACAAGGTGATGAAGATGCCCTTCTCTCTATATCATTCTACTTTTTAACTTTATTTGTCACATGTACATTGCAACATAGGGTAAAACACGTTGTTTGCATCAACGACCAACACAGTCCGAACAGCTGGTGCATATCACTACTGATGCCAGGCAGACAATCTCTGGAGATCAGGGTCACTCATCTTGTACAGACAATGCCTGGAAGAAGGCAATGGCAAACCACTTCTGTGGAAAAAAATGCCAAGAACAATCCTGGTCACAGATGGACTTGATCACCCCGGTCATACGACACGCCACATAATGAATGAATGAGTGACTTCAATATGTGGGCCCAAAACGCACTCAGGAAGTCTACAGCAGGTTCAGAACATCCCTGAAGCTTAGACCACCAGCTCCAGAGTCCCATCCCCTCACAGGATAGTGTATTTTCCTGGTAATGTCCACATTGTCGATCTTACCTTCTCTCAAGGATGTCCAGGTGAATCTCGTACAGGTTACTCGTCAAGTTCTCGTCCTCACCTGTCAAACACATGCACCAAGTAAGAAGTTCAGCACATGATGGCTTCCCAGCCAGCGAGGCGCATCAACGTGGACAGGAATGGTGAGGAGTGATGCCACAGCCGGGCAACCCAACCACAGTTCTTGCCCTCGACCTCCGTTCACGTGACACACCTCGAATAGCATACACTCAAGGAGAGGAGGAGTTTTGCTCCCTGCTTCAATCCCGACAGGAACAGATATGCGAATTGGCAATGCAACACCAGACCACGTAAGCTAAACATGCCATTCTTCAAAGGATAAGGATGTATGGAGTTGGGGTTAATGTACTAACATGGATAGAGGATTGGTTAACCAATAGAAGGCAGAGTGTTGGGATAAATGCCTGTTTTTCTGGTTGGCAGTCAGTGGACAGCAGATTGCCGCAGGGGTCGGTGCTGGGCCTGCAACTGTTCAAGATATACATTGAGCACTAGTCTGAATTGGACTGGTTGGGTACAGGCCAAATCAAGGCAAAGGGGTCCAGGCCGCAGTGCGTATCAAAGCGACTGAACTCAATGTTTGATCAACGACTTAAGTGCAGAGCCAAATTGAGATGGTCAGGGTATCTGGGGCCTGAGATAAGAGTTGGGCTTGGAGTTGGGCTTGGTCAGCTCGAAGCTCTGCTCTGGACTAAGGGTCTGTTGTGTTACGGGGAAAAGGCAGGTAGGCAGAGCTGAGTCCATGGCCAGATCACATACAACTTTATTCAAATGGCGGAGCAGGAACGATGGCCGACTCCTGCTCCTATTTCCAGCAAGGGAGATGAGGCTGAGTACAGGGCTACGGTGGGAAACTTTGTCACATGGTGCGAGCAGAATCATCTGCAGCTTAATGTGAAAAAGACTAAGGAGCTGGTGGTGGACCTGAGGAGGGCCAAGGCACCGGTGACCCCTGTTTCCATCCAAGGGGTCAGTGTGGACATGGTGGAGGATTACAAATACCTGGGGATACGAATGGACAATAAACTGGACTGGTCAAAGAACACTGAAGCTGTCTACAAGAAGAGTCAGAACCGTCTCTATTTCCTGAGAAGACTGAGGTCTTTTAACATCTGCCGGACGATGCTCAGGATGTTCTACGAGTCTGTGGTGGCCAGTGCTATCATGTTTGCTGTTGTGTGCTGGGGCAGCAGGCTGAGGGTAGCAGACACCAACAGAATCAACAAACTCATTCATAAGGCCAGTGATGTTGTGGGGGTGGAACTGGACTCTCTGACGGTGGTGTCTGAAAAGAGGATGCTGTCCAAGTTGCATGCCATCTTGGACAATGACTCTCATCCACTCCATAATGTACTGGTTAGGCACAGGAGTACATTCAGCCAGAGACTCATTCCACCGAGATGTAACACTGAGCGTCATAGGAAATCATTCCTACCTGTGGCCATCAAACTTTACAACTCCTCCCTCAGAGTGTCAGACACCCTGAGCCAATAGGCTGGTCCTGGACTTATTTCCACTTGGCATGATTAACTTATTATTATTTAATTATTTATGGTTTTATATTGCTATATTTCTACACTATTCTTGGTTGGTGCGGCTGTAACGAAACCCAGTTTCCCTCAGGATCAATAAAGTATGTCTGTATGGTCATGGTGGCATTACCAAGACCGGTAGACTTCAGTGATAAGGGGCTACGCTCTGACTCAGCGTGGGGCTTTGGAGTTGACACTTCAGTGATAAGGGGCTACGCTCTGACTCAGTAGCGTGGGGCTTTGGAGTTGACACTTTGCACACATCAGGCCTGAGATGATGAATTTTAGAAGGTCAAACCACAACTGGACTCGTAGGGCGGGGCAATTGGGAGTGAAATGGAACAGAGATATAACTGAATAGTTCACTGAAATCAGTTTCACAGGCAGACAAGTAGCCTCCAGTACCAGAGTTGGGACATAATGCTGCAGTTGTACAAGTTGCTCATGGGGCCCCACTTTGGGCACTGTGTGTCATTCTGTTCACCCCGTTTTGGGAAAGAAGTGGTTAAACTGGAAACTGTGCAGAGGAGGTCCACAGGGATGCTGCCAGGACTAAAGACCTGAGTTACAGGGAGAGGTGGCCAGGATGGAACGTAGGAAAATGAGGGTCAAGCTCAGAGAAATGTTGAAAATTGAGATGAGGTGATCTCCAGGGTAGGGGAATCGAAAACGAGAAGCATAGATTTACGCTGGGAGGAGAAAGATTTAAGAATAACCTGAGGGGCACACAAAAGGTGTTGAGTATATGCCAGCTGAGGTAGGTACAGAAGTATTATTTAAGAAGCGATTGGACATGTCTATTAGAGGGAGATGGGTTCAGCACAGGAAATCGGAAGTTGCTGGGTGGTCACCAAGCTCAACATGGATCAGTTGGGCCGAAGGGCCTGTATATGTGCTGTATTTCTCAATGATTCTACACAGAGCCCCGGGATCCTGATGGCCATTGTCTGCCGACAAGGATGCAGGCAGTGCTGCCCCCTGCTGCACTGGAGGTGGTGAGTACAGGCGTGAGAGAGAACTCGAGCTGGAAGGAACCATGCAGCATCTATATCAAGGCTGCAGCACCTACTCGCATATCTGAGGGGGCTGCCCCTCGACTTCCAGTTGCTCTTTACCTCTACCCTCTTCATATTTGGTCATCCGGTAAGGAGGAAGGGCAGGGAGGGAGGGAGGATGTCCAAGTTAACCTGCTCCTGAGGCTAGGGGCTGGCCGTGGAGGCTTCTATCCAGGTTGACTTCTTGACGATCTTCCAGGGACATGTATGTAACTGTGGAGAGGAAACGTGGTTTCCACTGGTATCACGGAGGAGTTCACTGGGCACCACAAGGGAAAAATGTTATCCTGGACAGGTGGGGCTGCTTTAATGTAGGTTGCTACTCTCTGTTTTCTTATTTATTGGAAGTCACTTTTTTTTTAAATACCTTTTATAAGTTATTAGATTAATGTAAGACTAAAGTTGTAGTTCAATCATTTATACTTTTACTAAAGTTATATTTTAATCATTTGCAATTAACAAATCCATGTATTTTTCACAGTACGCGGTGGCTCACCCCCACTTAGAGGCAGAAAGCGGTACAGCAGCTAAACTAACGGTTTACCACCTTCCTCATTTTTCATTGGCTAAGTGTTAACGCATTACCCACGTGATGGGATTGTTTTAATTATGTAGCCTATTAACTAACAAGCCAGTGACTGGTTTATTTTATCTAAGAAATTTCCCTCAACTCGATCATAAAGGTGATGGATTTTTCAGAGATTCCATCACTTTATCTTCACCTCCTTCGCTGTTCCTTCATTTCCGCTTTTTTTCCCCTCAGGCCCTTTACTTCATTTGCTTAGTATATGTGTTTGTTTGGGCTTTGAAATAAATGATCGTGAAAAATTAAGACCGCTCGCCATTCTTGACCCTTGGAGGAATTCTATCAGAAAATAACAAGATCCAACAGTAACTTGTCATAAACTTTGCCAACAAAGGGGGGAGGGTACTGCAGCGACAAGATGTGTGAAAGGCACACTTACCCCCGTCTACCTGGTCGAAGGTCAACTGCTTGTGCTTCTCACTGGGGCTGGGCGGGGCCGACCTCGTCACAGTGGGGCTGGGCAGCTTCAGGACTGTCCCAGCCAGCAGGGGCAGAGAAAGGGGGGAGAGGTTTGTCTTCGGGACGTGGAGGTCGAGCCGATCCACACAGTCAGAGAGTTGGTCCGGGTGGCGCTCTTGGGCGGGCAGGGGGGCTCCGGACCTCCGCATCTGCGCCAGCCTCCTGCTGGGGAAGTGTGGGGCGCCGGCCAGCGCGGGCTTGTGATGACGCGGTGGCTTTGGCAGTGGGTTGGCCCGCCCGAACGGTGGAGTCTCACGGCCAGTGTCAGTTACATTGCCGGGCAGGTCGGGAGGCTTGTGACGCCCATCCGGCCAAGCGGAGCTGCCATTCCCTACCTCCGGGACCACGGCACCCGCCGGACCATCGGACCCGACCACCTCCAGGGTGATTGTGGGGAGGTGCGAGTCCTGGCGGCAGTCGGCTGCCTCGCTGATGGGAAGGACGTAGTGGAACGGCTCCCCGTCGCTCTCCGAGGAATCCGATGGGGGTTCAGCGGTCCGCACGGCCCCTTCAGGAGCTGGGGCAGGTCTCCACACCAGCACCATCCCGGGACGTTTCCTGTGACACAGGCACGGGCAGTTGGGAGGGCAGCACCATTCGTCCACCGTCTCGGCCGGCTCTTTGTCGCTCTCCAGCGCTGTCTCCTCCTGAGGGTCTGCAGAGGGTAGAAACAATGATCAGGTCACTCAGTCAGTAAGGGTAGGCAGCAGGTTATATCCTTAACCCTTTAGTCTTTGCCCTGGATACTCCTAGCCTGACGTTTGGAACAGCAACTGCTCTGCCCGTGACAGGGGGAGGTGGACACAACTCAGCACATCACGGAAACCAGCCTCCCCTCCACGGGCTCTGTCTACACCTCTCGAGAGTCAAAATGGTTTATTGTCATTCTTCAGTACACAAGAACAAAATGATTCTGCTTTGGATCTGATGCAGCATAAAAAATTGGGTGGCACAGTAGCATAGTGGTCAGCACAACACTTTACTGTACCAGCAGCCTGGGTCCAATTCCTACCGCTGTCTGTAAGGAGTTTGTACGTTCTTCCCGTGACCGCGTGGGTTTCCTCCAGGTGCTCCGGTTCCCTCCCACACTCCAAAGACGTACCGGTTGGTAGGTTAATGGGTCATTGTAAATTGTCCAGTGATTAGGCTAGGGTTAACTCGGGGGCTGCTGGGCAGTGGGGCTCGAAGGGCGGGAAGAACCTATTCCACACTGTATCTCAATAAGCATTAAAAACACAATAAATGTATTAGCAAACACGAGGAAATCTGCAGATGATGCAAATTCAAGCAACACACAAAATGCAGCAGGCCAGGCAGCATCTATAGGAAGAAGCACTGTCGACGTTTCGGGCCAAGACCCTTCGTCAGAACTATAAAAGTATATAGTTTATATACATAGACTGATTGTATGCTCATAAAGTGATGTTAGTTACAGGAGTGTCTGTTCAGAAGGTGATTCTGACATGAAATGATGAAGTAGTGGTTTTGGGGTAGGTTGGTGGGTGGTAAAGACCCCACTCATCCGAGGCATTCCTTCCTCTCCTACCCTCCAACCCCGCTCCACTGGGCAGAAGATCTCTGTAACCAGGCTCTGCTCCAATTCCATCTGCAAATCAGCAGATGACACCACCATCATGGGCCCCTATCTCCGACAACAGTGAGTCTGAGCACAGGAAGGAGATAGAAAGCCTAGTGACGTGTTGTCATGACAGTGACCTCTCCCCTCAGTGTCAGCAAAAACAAAGAGGGGGTCATTGACTCCAGGAATGCAGAGAGTGGTGCACGTGCTACTGCCTATATTAATGATGGTTGAGAGGGTTGAGCGTTTCAAGTTTCAAGGCAGCATCCATCATTAAGCACCCTCACCATCCAGAACCTGCCCTCTTCTCATTACTACCATCAGGGAGGGGTTACAGGAGCCTGAAAATGCACACTCAACATTTTAGGAACAGCTTCTACCATCAGATTTCTGAATAGTCCATGAACACTACCTCACTGTTCTTCTCTTGCAGTATTTGTTCCCTTTGTTAACTTATCTTTAAGATCTGCACTGCAGCCACAAAGCAATGAGTTTCACAGCACATTTCAGTGACCTTATCCAGACCTACCTCCTGGGATGCCCCAGCTCAGGGGGGGAGCGACGGGAGCCCGCGTGGCTGCCGATGCCACCCGCTTCTCGCTGTGGTTCGCCAGCTCCTCCTGCGAGGCCGCCGACCTCACCACGTGCTTCCGCTGAACCCTCGGCTTTGGGACGGGGGCCACGGTAGCCTCCCGCGCCGACTCCGACCGCCTGACGCCCAGGGGCTTCTTCTCCAGCCTCCCGGGATTTGGAGGGCCCGTGGACTTGTCGAACAATTCCCGGATCTTCTGGACATTTCCTGAGCTGTGCAAAGGTTGGCCGGCCGCCGCAGTCTCCGGAGGCTGACTCCTAGCAGGAACTGGAGGATGATCGGGCTGCTGCTTGTCGGCCCCCTGCGAACCATCGTCCTGGATTCTAGCAGTGCGGGCAAGCATCGGGGGTTTCGGTTTTAGTGGAGGCTTCAGAAGCCGTTTCTCCTCGTCCAGCGGTACCCTCCCTGGCTGCTCCATCCTAATTACAAACGTCTTGGCACTAACCTGCAAGTCAAACCAGGGTGGGGGGGGGGGGGGGGGGAGAAGAGGAAAATATTTCATGAGAGAGGCAAATTACCAGCAGCTATTGGCAACAGTATGGGTTGACTGTTGTCACATGACCAAATGACAGAACAGACCAGATGGGCTGAATGGCCAAATTCTGCTCTTTTGTCTTGTAGTCTTCTGTCCAATGTACTGAGATACAGTGAAAAGTACGTCTTGCACACTGTTGATACAGATCAGATCAAGAGGTTGTAACTTTATAAATAGATCACATCTGGAGTATTGATACAGTTCTGGTCACCCCACTATAGGAGGGATGTTGAGGCTTTGGAGAGGGTGCAGAAGAGGTTCACCAGGATGCTGCCTGGTTTACAGGGCATGTGCTGTCATGAGAGGCAGGATAAACTTGGGTCGTTTTCTCTGGAGAGGCAGAGGCTGAGGGGAGATCTGATGGAGGTTGAGAAGATTATGAGTAGACAGTGAGTACGTTTCCCAGTGTAGAAATCTCTAATACCAGAGGTGAGAGAGGGTAGGTTCAAGGCGATGTTTGGAGTACGTTTTTTTTACTCAGGGTAGTGGATATCTGGAATGCTCTGCCTGGTATGGTGGTAGAGGCAAATACATTAGAGGCTTTTAAGAGACATTTGGACAGGCACATGGATGTGAGGAAGATGGAGGGATATGGACATGGTGTAGGTAGGAGGGATTAGTGTTTTTGGGTGTTTTTGATTTGTTTTTTAGCTGGTACAGCACAATATTGTGGGCCGAATGGCCTGTTCCTGTGCTGTACTCTTCTATGTTCTACACAGTGAATTGAGGTAGAACAGGATAAAACAGCAACAATGCAGAATAAAATGTAACAACGATAGAGAGAGTGCAGTGCAGGCGGACAATGAGGTGCAAGATCATTAGGAGGTAGATTGTGAGGTCAAGAGTCCAGCTTATTGTACGATGGCAGGGGTCACCAATCTGTTTTGCACCGTGGACCGGTTTAATATTGACAATATTCTTGCAGACGGGCCGACCGGGGGGGGGGGGTGGGGGTGTTAATCACAACCTGAATGTAGGTGATAAGTCACTTGTAAGTGGCTAATAGACTCAATTTCGTTTCTAAAAGGGTTTATCTAACGAATTTAATATTAAACACACAGTGCATATTTTCCTCACATGAATGTCAAGTCAAGTCAAGTCAAGTCAACTTTTATTGTCATTTCGACCATAACTGCTGGTACAGTGCATAGTAAAAATGAGACAACGTGTTAAGTCAATTATAACTCACATATAAGTCAATAGCATCGTAACATTTTAAGTAACGTTTGGATATTAAACACACAGCGCATATTTTCCTTGTATGAACATATAAAATCATTGCAACACACCAGTGAGAGGATAAGGTAAGGGCTGGAGGTCCCCGTACCGGGGCCACGGCGGTCGCAGTCCGGAGAGAGCAACCGACCGAGCGAGGAGTGTGACCGGGCGCGTGCCCGCCCTCCTTGTAGGTAGGTGGGATCTATCTGCCGACAAAAGTTTGGCTCGAGGGATGACTTTCAATAGATCGCAGCGAGGTAGCTGCTCTGCTACTTATGAAACCCTGAGCCCAAATTAGATCGTCTGCAAATATTTTAGCACCGGGTTCCCCACGAACATTTGGTGTGGTGAACAGGTTTAGAGGCGGCGCCATCCGTCCGCGCTCCAGGCCGGTAGCAACAGCACTTCTTGCCGGCCGCGCAAGGCGGCCAGTTACCCGAGGCCAACCAGATAGATAGATAGACAGATAGATACTTTATTCATCCCCATGGGGAAATTCAACTTTTTTTCCAATGTCCCATACACTTGTTGTAGCAAAACTAATTACATACAATACTTAACTCAGTAAAAAATATGATATGCATCTAAATCACTATCTCAAAAAGCATTAATAATAGCTTTTAAAAAGTTCTTAAGTCCTGGCGGTAGAATTGTAAAGCCTAATGGCATTGGGGAGTATTGACCTCTTCATCCTGTCTGAGGAGCATTGCATCGATAGTAACCTGTCGCTGAAACTGCTTCTCTGTCTCTGGATGGTGCTATGTAGAGGATGTTCAGAGTTATCCATAATTGACCGTAGCCTACTCAGCGCCCTTCGCTCAGCTACCGATGTTAAACTCTCCAGTACTTTGCCCACGACAGAGCCCGCCTTCCTTACCAGCTTATTAAGACGTGAGGCGTCCCTCTTCTTAATGCTTCCTCCCCAACACGCCACCACAAAGAAGAGGGCGCTCTCCACAACTGACCTATAGAACATCTTCAGCATCTCACTACAGACATTGAATGACGCCAACCTTCTTAGGAAGTACAGTCGACTCTGTGCCTTCCTGCACAAGGCATCTGTGTTGGCAGTCCAGTCTAGCTTCTCGTCTAACTGTACTCCCAGATACTTGTAGGTCTTAACCTGCTCCACACATTCTCCATTAATGATCACTGGCTCCATATGAGGCCTAGATCTCCTAAAGTCCACCACCATCTCCTTGGTCTTGTTGATATTGAGACGCAGGTAGTTTGAGTTGCACCATATCACAAAGTCCTGTATCAGTTTCCTATACTCCTCCTCCTGTCCAACCAGTGATCCTTGGTGCTAGGGTGTCACTGCGTTTAGGCGACCGATGACTTCGTGTGCGTTCAAGTTCAACAATGGGCATGACAGGGAATGAGGAAAGGTGCAGCTGACTCATATCATTTCATAACGACAAATCACATCGTTTCAGTTGGGGACCACTGTACTAGGGAGCCATTAAAGAGATTTCTAACAGCAGGACAGAAGCTGTCCCTGGGCCTGGTGATACGAGCCTTCAAGAGGCAACATGCATCATTAAAGACCCTCACCCCCTGGGACATGCCCTCTTCTCCTTAAGAAGTCCACGGAGCGGAGGCTGGTTTCTGGGATGTGTCCGTAACGCTCCGGAGCTGGATCCAATGAGCTGCACACTTCAGACACTCCACCCAAGGGGCAAATAATGGGAGCAAGTCTCAAATGGTGTGGATTGTGGGAGGCTTCTAGGGAGATACAGCACTGAAACAGGCCCTTTGGCCCATCGAGTCCATGCTGACCATCAACCACCCATCACACTCATTCCATGTCACTGTCCCCACATTCCCCTCAACACTTCGCAGATTGTACCCCTCATCCGCAGAATAGGGTGGGGCAATTTACGTCGGCCGATTAACCCGCTGACCCCGTATATCGCTGAGATGAGAGCGGAAATGAGAGGCCTCGGGGGTGGGGGAGGACCCAGGAGATCGCAGGGAGAATGTGCAAACTACCCCACCCCTCCTGCCCTCCCCTTCACACACACGCACTGACACACACACACACACAGAGCCAGGGGTCGGGATCAAACTAGGATCACTGGGGCAGGGAGGCAGAGGTTCTACCAGCCAGTCCATGAACGCAAGTGTCTTACCGTGATCTCTCCCTCACTAAAGTCTGGGAAGATGGCGGCGTACTCTGATGCAGCGGCTTCTACCGGGGCCAACCAAAGTTGGTGTCAAGTTAGGAAAAGGGGAAGCACAACGAGATCTAGGTGTCCTTGTTCATCAGTCACTGAAAGTAAGCATGCAGGTACAGCAGGCAGTGAAGAAAGCTAATGGCATGTTGGCCTTCATGACAAGGGGAGTTGAGTATAGGAGCAAAGAGTTCCTTCTGCAGTTGTACAGGGCCCTGGTGAGACCACACCTGGAGTATTGAGGAAAGACATTCCTGCTATTGAGGGAGTGCAGCGTAGGTTCACAAGGTTAATTCATGGGATGGCCAGACTGTCATATGTTGAAAAATTGGAGTGACTTGTATACACTGGAATTTAGAAGGATGAGAGGGGATCTGATTGAAACATATAAGATTATTAAGGGATTGGACACGCTAGAGGCAGGAAACATGTTCCCGATGTTGGGGGAGTCCAGAATCAGAGGCCGCAGTTTAAGAATACGGGGTAGGCCATTTAGAACAGAGTTGAGGAAAAACTTTTTCACCCAGAGTTGTGGATCTACGGAATGCTCTGCCTCAGAAGGCAGTGGAGGCCAATTCTCTGGATGCTTTCAAGAAAGAGTTAGATAGAGCCCCTAAAGATAGCAGAGTCAAGGGATATGGGGAGAGGGCAGGAACAGGGTACTGATTGTGGATGATCAGCCATGATCACATGGAATGGTGGTGCTGGCTCAAAGGGCTGAATGGCCTACTCCTGCCCCCATTGTCAAAGGTATTACTGTTTGTTTTAAATATATTTTTTTTATGATCTCAAGACCCATTAAGAACTTAAAGCACTGCAGGCCTGCCCCATGAGTGAGTTGCTCGTTGGTGGGGAAACTGAGCTGGGCTTGGTGAAGACCATGCTGCTCAGAGGCGGTGGCTGGTGTGCGAAGGCAGTGTGACGTCCAACAGCGAACAACTGTGTTGGTCACTCGCTCTTGGCAGCGCAGGACCCTGCTGGACATTGGCGGTGTGGGATACTGCTTGTGCAGTGCTCTGGTTTATTGATAAGTGGCAGGGATACAGTGTGGCATTGTTCATAGCAAAGACTGGGCCTCAAGGTGCAGTGTCACCTGTTTACAGGTGTCCAGCAGAGAGACGTCGGAATCGGGGCGCCCCGCCAAAGTGCTGGAGGCGGTGTGGCGTGGCATCCATACTGGCAGTGTCTGTGCTGCTCCGAAGGTTTCGCTCGGCATAAGACAAGCCGCATTGTGTTTGACTGCAGACTGCTGCAACCTTCATGCAGTCAGGGACTTGGATTACATATTGTTCCTGTGACTGTATTTTCCTACTATCACATATGTGCTGTACGTGCCTTGTGCTATGTGTGACAGGTACTGTGTTTTGCACCTTGGCCCCAGAGAAATTCTGTTTTGTTCGGCTGCATTCATGCATATGGTTGAATGAAAATTCAACTTGAACTTGAACTAAAGTCATAAACACAGCACCATGAGGGAGAAGGCTGGGCCTTTCTCGACAGGACCCGGATCAGGATTGTGAAATTAAAAGCTGCCCATTCCTGCTGTAGGAATGGTCATATTGGATCTGTTTCCCAGGCTCTCTTCAGACCAGGCGTTCCAAACACTTTGAGAAAAATAAGTCAGCCCCGAGCCAATTCTTTTGATTAACTGCCATAAACCTGTATCCAATTTGGTGCAATACAAAAAACATCTGGCTATTAGTGACTTGATTTAAGGTTACGAAGGGAAACAGTACTAGGAAGGAATGAGGATGTTGTTTGCTTTAATTCGTGGGGTCTGGGTATTGCCAGCGAGGCCAGCCTTTACCGCATACCCCTCAGTGCCCCTTGCGAAAGTAGGGGTAAGTCGTCACATTGAACCGCGCAGACCATCTGGTGAAGGATCTGTACAGGAGGCAGTTTCGGCATTTAGACCCAGCAGCAACGAAGGAAGAGCAATGTACTTCCGAGTCAGGAGGGGAAATTGGATGTGGTGGCCCTCATCAATGTGGGGAAAGGGGCAAGGGGGATTGAAGATTAGCTTTAGCAGTCACCTGTAAATCAAACCATACGCTAAATGAGTCATCTGCATCAAATCAAACCTGTAAGGACTGTGCTGGGCAGCCCACAAATGTCACCTCGCTCACAACTTACTACCCCTTTGTCTTTGGAATGTGGGAGGAAACACGTGGGCACACAGGCAGTGATGGGAAATGCATCCCAATCGCATACTGTAACTCCCCCCAGGACCAGAGAAAGCTGCGGAGGGTTGTAAACTCACGTGGGCACACAGGCAGTGATGGGAAATGCATCCCAATCGCATACTGTAACTCTCCCCCAGGACCAGAGAAAGCTGCGGAGGGTTGTAAACTCACGTGGGCACACAGGCAGTGATGGGAAATGCACCCCAATCGCATACTGTAACTCCCCCCAGGACCAGAGAAAGCTGCGGAGGAAACCCACGTGGGCACACAGGCAGTGATGGGAATTGCACCCCAATCGCATACTGTAACTCCCCCCAGGACCAGAGAAAGCTGCGGAGGAAACTCACGTGGGCACACAGGCAGAACACACAATCTCCTCACAGGCAGTGATGGGAAATGCATCCCAATCGCATACTGTAACTCCCCCCAGGACCAGAGAAAGCTGCGGAGGAAACTCACGTGGGCACACAGGCAGTGATGGGAAATGCATCCCAATCGCATACTGTAACTCCCCCCAGGACCAGAGAAAGCTGCGGAGGGTTGTAAACTCAGCCGCTCAACACCAGCCTCCTCGCCATCCAAACACGATGCCTCAGAAGGGTGGGATCCATCATTAACGACCCCCTCCAACACCCAGGTCATGCACTCTTCTCATTACTACCATCAGAGAGGAGGTACAAAAGCTTCAAGATTCACACTCAGCGATTCAGGAACAGCTTCTTCCCCTCCGTCATCAGATTTCTGAATGGACATTGAACCCATGAACACTATCTCACTACTTTTATTCTCTTTTTGCACGACTTATTTAACAGGTAAGTTCATTTGATTCCAAACAATAGGTTTATTGATCATTACAGAATGTCTCTCTGGTCCTTCCCACTCCCCTTCCCTCTCCCTTTTCCCAACCGTGATTCCCCTCTCCCTGCCCCCTTCCCTCTCTCAGTCCACAATAGAGACCCAGATCAGAATCAGGTTTATCATCACTCACATATGTCATGAAATTTGTTTTTTTTTTGCAGCAGCAGTACAGTGCAATACATAAAATTACTACAGTACTGTGCAAAAGTATGAGGCTCCATAGCTATATATATGTGCCCCAGACAATTGCAAAGTACTGAATACAAGGTACATTTTAAAAATATTTATATATTAAATATATATTTCTTATTATGATTTCCAGTATATTTTATGCCCTGTGAAGGTCAAGTCTTCACAAATATTTAAGGCGGAGGTTGATAGATTCTCAATTGGTGAGGGTGTGAAGGGATACAGGGAGAAGGCAGGAGACTGGGACTGAGAGAGCCATGATCAGCCACGGTGAAATGGGGGAGCAGACTCAATGGGCCAAATGGCCTAGTTCTGCTCCTATATTTTACGGTTATGCATTGCATTGTACTGGTGCCACAAAACAGGTTTCACGAGATACGCCAGTGATAATAAACCTGATTCTGATTCTGTAACAGCATTACGCTAACCACTGTGCTCCCCCACCACCATGATGGGCTGAAGGGACTTTTTTTTTAAAAAAGGACTCTGACTCTTGGAGACACCAGGAGGTTGGAAATAAAGAGACTGACTCACAGGGAACAACAAGGGGAGGCAGCTACTAAATATCAACACTGTCTCATTAACAGCGTGGACTACATAAGGAACAGATGATTGCTAAAGTGCTCTGAAAGGATTTATCTGTCCGTTCTTCCCTACCTTCTTGCTTATGTAGAAGTCCAGCAAATGTCTGAGGGTAGGTTGTCAAACCAGTTTCATCTTAGAGGATTTTATTAACCCTGTAAAGCTGGGGCTTGCACTGCGTTCGAAGGACTTACGTTTACCTCAAGGTGCTACGCCTGCCCATTCACCCTCCCTCACCTCCATTCAGGGCCCTGCACACTCCTCCCAAGGGAGGCCGCGCTTAACCCACGAATCTGCCGTGGGTCACTAACTGTGTCCGGTACTCCCAGTGCGGCCTCTTTTACACTGCGGACACCCGTCATAAATTAGGAGACTGTTTCCAACGTGTCAGTCCATGTGCCACAGTGAGGCTACCCTCAGGGTGGAGGAGCAACACCTTATATTCCATCTGGGTAGCCTCCAAGCTGATGGCACAAACACTGATTTCTCCTTCCAGTAAAAAAAATTCCCTCCCCCTCCCCTCTTATTCTATCCCCACTCTGACCTCTTGCCACTTCTCACCTGCCTATCACCTCCCTCTGAGTCTCCTCCTCCTTCCCTTTCCCCTATGGCCCACTCTCCTCTCCTATCAGATTCCTTCCTCTCCAGCCCTTTACCTTTCCCACCCACCTGACTTCACCTATCACATTCTAGTTCTCTTTCTTCCCCCCCCCCCCCCCCCCCCCACCTTTTTATTCTGGCATCTTCCCCTTTCTTTTCCTGTCCTGATGAAGGGTCTCGGCCCGAAACACCGACTGTTTATTCATTTCTGTAGATGCTGCCTGGCCTGCTGAGTTCCTCCAACATTTAGTGTTTATATTCAGCATTCACGCTCAACGATTCAGGAACAGCTTCTTCCCCTCTGCCACCCGATTTCTGAATGGACACTGAACCCATGAACACTACCTTACTATTTATTTTATTCCTATTTCTGCACTACTTAATTAATTTAACAATTTTATATATATACTTACTGTAATTCAGTTTTTAATCTGTTATCATGTTTTGCATTGTACACAACGTTAACACATGCCGGGGATATTAAACCAGATTCTGATTCTCAGTTTATCAAACGGTGACAAGTTTATTGTCAGATGCACGAGCCCAGGTGGGCTCAGGCACAATGAAAAACTGACTGGCAGTGGCTTCATCAGCACATCGCATCAGTTAAACAGCATTCATAAGAATGACAAATTACAGAAAATTATACAAGAATAATTGGCACAGAAGACAATGAAGCCCATTGTAGTGCGAAGTGGGCGCGGTGATAAGGGTTCTGCGGCTTAGCCTAACCAAATGGTTGAAGGGAAGTAACTATTCTTTTGAATTGGTGGTGTGGGACAACAGGCCCCTGTACCACTTGCTCTCCCTAAATTTCTATCAACTCGCCAAGAGGGCTACTTACCCTGCATGCCATTCGTGAGGGGCTAGGAAAGCAGAATGGTCAGGGGAAACCCAAATAGTCACGGGGGAAACATGCAAAACTTCCACACAGAAACACGGAGCAGCGGTGGTCAGGATCAAACCCACGTCTCCGGAGCTGGGAGGCAGTGTCTCTACCCACTGTGCCACGGTTTCCTTCCTAGTCATCCACAAGACACACTATGATCAGGGAATGACAATGCTAATTACAATTTCAAATTAAAATATGGCTACCACTGTCTACAAAACAATCACTTCCCTGGGGGTGACTGCTCACGGAACTCCCCCACTGCACGCTCACACTTTGAGGACACCCTGGTAGGAATGTACCTGCAGAAGAGGGGCAGGCAAGTCGGCTTGGGCAAAGCTCTCGACTGCGCAAAGCCTGGACCTGCGAACGACCGAATGCCAAACGGAAACGAACTGAACTGAGCTGAACAGTCCTAGACTGTTTCAATGACTCTGTGGTTCGATGTTTTTTATTCTGTGTTCACTCGTTTTTTTGCCGTTTGCATGATTTGTTCTTTTTTTTCCACGTTGGGTGTTTGATGTTT
Source organism: Hemitrygon akajei (assembly GCF_048418815.1). Lineage (NCBI taxonomy): Eukaryota > Metazoa > Chordata > Chondrichthyes > Myliobatiformes > Dasyatidae > Hemitrygon > Hemitrygon akajei. Next base: position 92,091,988 of record NC_133129.1, on the reverse strand, counting down.
TTCTTTGAAAGGGTTCTTCAATTTGTGGCTGTCTGTGGGAAGACGAATCTCAGGGTTGTATTCTGCATGCACACTTTGATAATAAAATGTACTTGGAACTTTGAATAGCCATCTTGGCCGGGCCAAGGAACAAGCTCACCAGTAGATCACCCAAATGACCCAACCCTCCCCCCCAGCTGGGTGACCATGTATCAAGAGCGCGAGGCTGAAATGCTTCAGAAAGGGTAAGATGAGGGAACACAAACCAGTCCTCATAGAGGGGTCAGAAGTGGAGAGAGACTGAGCAATTGCAAGTTCCTGGGTGTCAATATCTCTGAGAATCTAATCTGGTCCCAACATAGCAATGCAGCTACAAAGAAGGTATGACAGCAGCTATATTTCATCGGGAGCTTGAGATTCATAGTAAGCTGCGGAGAATTGTAAAATTAGTCCATAATGAGTACTAGCCTCTGTAGTATCCAAGAAAAGCAACCTCCATCATTAAGGACCCCCATCAGCCAGGACATGCCCTCTTCTCATTGCTATCATCAGGAAGGAGGCACAGAAGGTTGTAGGATTCTCAGCGATTCAGGAACAGCTTTTTCCCCTCCGCCATCCAACTTCTAACCCATGAACACTCCCTCACTACTTTTTTTTTAATTTCTGTTTTTGCACTATTTATTTTAATATAACTATTTAATATATATTTACAGTAATTCATTGTTTTCTATATTTATCATGTATTGCATTGTACTGCTGCAGCAAAGTTAACAAATGTCACGACATGTGTTAAACCTGATTCTGAAATGTAGCCAAAAGTTGAGAAACAGTCCCTTCAGACATTAAAAGTAGCAGTGAAGTTCATCTGCCAGCTTCACACAGAGTTACGCCAGCAGCCATTACACTACCATGGACTCTATTTGTTCTTCTGTTCTAATTACTCTTCCTTCTTCAATTTTCTATCATTTAAAGCTTGGCTCAAGAGGGATTACTAACTCCATAAAGCTTGGTCTTTCCCTGCGTCCAAAGGGGCTTCAGTTTAGTTCAAATTGCATCGTGCTTACTCTCCCATGCACAGGTGGAATGAAAAACTTACTCACAGCAGCATCATAGCTTTTCAGGTGCACAACACTGAGAAGAGAAACGACTCCTGCTATTGGAAACATCCTCGAAGCAGACCACAATCCTGCTGGAGAGCTACTGTGGAAGGAGTCAGGAATTTATGGTTTGGCTCTTGGTAGGGTCAAAGGGTAGAGGTCAGACTAAGAGTGGTCCACCGGTCCCTCCAGGTTTTGGGGTTCATCTCAGGCTAACAACCCTGACAGGTAAAACAAAGTTGACTTCTACATCCATGTGTGACAGTACGGACAGACAAGAGATGGAGGACTTTCATCGCTGCCATAAATGCCAGTGGCATAACAGAGAGTACGTAAATATTAGAAACATTCTCTCCATGTCCACTCTATCTAAGCCTTTCAGTATTCGATAGTTTTCAGTAAGAACGCCACCTCATTTTTCCACACTCCGCCGAGCGAGTACAGGCCCAGATCATATGCGAGCCCCTCCATTCTCAGGATCTCTTTCGTGAACCTCATCTGGGCCCTCTCCAATGCCAGCACATTGTTTCTTTGACAATGCGCCCCAAACTGCTCACTTTATACCCAATGACTTGGCCTCCACAGACAGCGAACTCCACAGATTCACCATTCTCTGGATAAAAAAATTCCTCCTCATCCCTGATCTAAATGGACACCCCTCTATTCTGAGGATGTGACCTCTGGTTTTAGACTCCCCCACCATAGGAAACATCCTCTTTACCTCTACTCTATCGATAGGTTTCAATGAGGTCACCCCTCATTCTGCTGAGTTACAGTGAGTAGAGGCTCAGAGCCTTCAAATGCTCTTCAGATGACAAGCCGTTCAACCATTTCCATCAGCCTCTTTTGAACCCTTTCCAATGTTGGCACATCCTTTCTCAGGTAAGGGGACAAAAACTGCTCCCAATACCCCGTGCAGTCTGACTAATGCCTCAGGATTATATCCTTGCTTTTATATTCTTGTCCTCCTAGCATTGTATTTGCTTTCCTCACCACTAACTCAACCTGCAGGTTAACCTTTATGGAATCCTGCACGAATTATACAAGAAACAATAATTAGACCAACCAGCAACTAGCCCATCGTAGTGCACAGTGGTCACAGTGTTGCTGTACCGAGGTGGTGATCAGGGTCATGTTGGTTTGTTCAAGAACTGAATAGTTGAATTCAGTTCAAGAACAGCATTTAATTCTGGCTTCTTCTCCCTACCTCACCTGTGCCGACGAAGGTTCTTGGCCTAAAATGTCGGCTGTTTATTCCTCTTTATAGATGCTGCCTGCCCTGCTGAGTTCCTCCTCTTTTTGTGTGCATTGTTCCAGATTTCCAGCATCTCGTGTTTAAGATTGGGATATTTTGGGTTTGGGCCCTGCACACCCCTTCCTGCAAGCCCGAAGGCCACACCATTACCCTCTCCCTACCATTCTTCCTGATCCCCTCCCATTCATACACGTCCCTACCATTGATCATCCTAACCTAATCAACCCAGCCTCACACACCCATTGGAAGAAGGGAAAATTCCTTTTCACCTGATTGGATGATTTCAACTGCCAGTCAACCGCTTAGAATCATAGAAAAGTACATAACAGAAACAGGCCCTTCAGCCCATCTAGTCAACGCTGAATGATTTAAAACTGCCTACTCTATCATCCTGCACTGGGACCATAGCTCTCCATTTCTCTACCATCCACGTACCTATCCAAACTTCTCTTAAACATTGAAATCGACCTTGCATGCACTACTTGTGCTGGCAGCTCATTCTAGACTCTCACCACCCTCTGAGTGAAGTTTCCCCTCATGTTCCCCCTAAACTTTTCAGCTTTCACCCTTAACCCACGACCTCTAGTTGTAGTCCCACCCAACCTCATTGGAAAAAGCCTGCTTGCATTTACCCTATCTATACCCCTCATCATTTTGTATACCTCTGTCATATATCTCTTCATTCTTCTACGTTCTCGGGAATAAAGTTCTGACAAATTCAAGCTTTCCTTAAAACTCCAGGCCAGGCAACATCTTTGTAAATTTTCTCTGTACTCTTTCAACCTCACTTACATCTTTCGTGCAGGTAGGTGACCAAAACTGCACACAATACTCCAAAATAGATCTCACCAATGTTTTATACAACTTCAGCATAACATCCCATCTCCTGTACTCAATAAAGTGACTTATGAAGGTTAATGTGCCAAAGGCTTTCTTTACGATCCTATTTACCTTCAACGAATTATGGACCTATATTCCGAGACCCCTTTGTTCTACCACTCTCCTCAGTGCTTTACCATTTACTGTGTAAGACCTTCCCTGGTTGGTCCAACCGAAGTGCTTGCCTGCATTAAATTCCATCTGCATTTTTCAGCCCATTTTTCCAGCTGGTCCAGATCTTGCTGCAAGCCTCTTACAGAGTGATAAAGCACAGAGCACTGGCCAAGATTCCCAACTGAGCTGGTTCCACTTGCCTGTGTTTGGTTCCTATCCCTTTCCTAACCATGTACCTCCCCAACTGTCTTAGTGTCCTTAAACTGAAACTACTAGTACAATATTTCTCACCACTGAAACCCTCATGGTCGCCACCAACTTCTGCCCCTGTACAGAGTCATTGGGAGAGAGGCAACTAAGTTGTAAGCCCTCTGTTGTAGGCTGAATCAGATGTGATGACAGATCAGCATACAGGATTCAGATTGAAAATCTGGTTGAGTAGTGCCACAATGTCAACAAGACCAAGCAGCAGATTATTGATTTCAGGAGGAGGAGTCCAGAAGTCCATGAGCCGTGTCTCATTGGACGATCAGCAGTGGAGAGGGTCAGCAACTTTAAATTCCTGGGTGTTACTATTTCAAAGGACCTGTCCTGGGCCCAGCACGTGACGTAATTGTGAAGAAAGCATGGCAGTGCCTCTACTTCCTTAGGATTTTGTGGAGATTCGGCGTGACATCTAAAACTTTGACAAACTTCTATAGATGTTTTCTCCTGCAAAGGTCTGCAAGAAAATTAATCTCAAGGTAGTATGTGGTAGCACATACATACTTTGATAACAAATTTACTTTCAACTTTAAGACTCTGCAGATGCTGGAAATCTCGAGCAACGCACACAGTAGGTCTGATGAAAGGTCTCAGCCTGAAAACACCAACTGTTTAATATATTACCTACACAGTAATATAGTGATCAGCGTAAGGCCATTACAGCACCAGCAACCCGGGTTCAGTTCCCACTGCTGCCTGTAAGGACTTTGTACCTTCTCCCCGTGACTGTGTGGGATTCCTGCTGGTTCTCTGATTTCCTTCCAAAGGCGTACGGGGTCAGTAGGTTAATTACTCACGTGGGTATAAATGGGCAGCACAGACATGTTGGGCCGAAGGGCGGGTTACCATTCTGTATCTCTAATTTAAAAATAAATATAACACTTCCCTTTGTAGATGCTAGATGACGTGCAAGTACAATTATGAAGAAAGTAGAGCAGCCCTTCTACTTCTTTAGGAGTTTACAAAGACTCGTCACGATATCTAAAACTCTGACAAACTTGTACAGATATGCAGTGCAGAGTATGCTTACTGGTTGCATCACAACCTGGTGTGGAAACACCAATGCCCTTGAATGGAAAATCCTACAAAAGGTAGTGGATATGGCCCAGTCCATCACGGGTAAATCCCTCCCAACCACTGAGCTCATCACTGTCACAGGAAAGCAGCATCCACCATCAGGGACCCCCACCACCTAGAACATGCTCTCTTCTCACTGCTGCCATCAGGTAGAAAGTATAAGGGTACCCCAGGTTCAGGAACAGTTATTATCCCTCAACCATCAGGCTCTTGAACCAAAGGGATAAATAACTTTACTCAACTTCACTCGCCCCCATCATTGAAATTTTCCCAAAACCTGTGGACTCACTTTCAAGGACTCTTCATCTCATGGTCTCAATATTTATTTATTATTATTTATTTCATTTTGTATTTGTACAGCTTATTGTCTTCTGCCATCTGGTTGAACGCCCAAGTGGGTGAAGTCTTTCATTGATCCCATTATGGTTATTATTCTACAGATTTATTGAGTATGCTTGCAAGAAAATGAATCTCATGGTTGTATATGGTGACATATACATATTTTGATAATTAATATACTTCGAACTTTAGAACGTCCAGAAACTGAAAAGGTATCAGAAAGGACAATGAGACAGTGAGATCTTACACTCCCTGTGCACAGATCCCTGAACGCAAAAGCAAGGACGTACAACAGGTTAAGACGCCATTTATGGAATTTCAGAGATGCTCTTCTGCACACCACTGTGGTTAACACGTGGTTATTTGAGTTACTGTTGCCTTCCTGTCAGCTTGAACCAGACTGGCAATTCTCCTCTGACCTCTCTCATTAAGAAGGTGTCCTTGCCCACTGACCTGCCACTCACGGGATTTTCTTTTGTTTCTCGCTCCATTTTCTGTAAACTCTCCAGACTGCTCAGGAGATCAACAGTTTCTGAGATACTCATTCTCCCCTGTCTGGCACCAACAATCATTCCACGGTCAAGGTCACTTAGATCAGATTTCCTCCCCATTCTGACGTTTACTGTGAACAACTGAACCTCTTGACCATGTCTGCATGCTTTTATGCATTGAGTTGCTGCCACATGATTGGCTGATTAAATATTTGCATTAACAGGCGGGTGTATCTAATGAAGTGACTCGTGAGTGTGCATGCAAATAAAGGGAAAAAGTCCCTTCCTAACATTTCTTTAACTACCTACCTGCAGTGCCAGTAGTGTGCTTGAGCCAGAATTCTGGGAAAGGTCATCTCTTTCTCGTGGTTGACAGAATTCCAGACAGTGCTGAGAGTGTGTACAGGAGTGAGATATATCAGCTAGTTGAGTGGTGTCACAGCATTAACCTTGCACACAACGTCGGTAAGACCAGAGAATTGACTGTGGACTTCAGAAAGGGTAAGACAAGGGAACACACACCAGTCCTCATAGAGGGATCAGAAGTGGAGATGAGTGAGCAATTTCAAGTTCCTGGGTGTCAATATCTCTGAGGATCTAACCTGGTCCCAACATATCGATGCAGCTACAAAAAAAGAAACGACAGCAGCTATAGTTCATTCGGAGTTTGAGAAGATTTGATAGGTCTCCAAAAACTCTCGATAAGTTTCTACAGGTGTAGGTGAACAGCATTCTAACTGGCTGCATCACCGTCTGGTATGGGGTGGGAGGGGGTGTTGCTAAAGTGCAGGACCGAAGTAAGCTGCAAAGAGTTGTAAACTCAATCGGCTCCTTCATGGATACTAGCCTCTGTAGTATCCAAGTCATGTTCAAGGATCGGTGGCTCAAAAAAGCGGCGTCCATCATTAAACAATAGACAATAGGTGCAGGAGTAGGCCATTCGGCCCTTTGAACCAGCACCGCCATTCAATTGTGATCATGGCTGATCACTAACAATCAGTAACCCGTTCCTGCCTTCTCCCAATATCCCTTGACTCCGCTATCTTTAAGAGCTCTATCTAACTCTTTCTTGAAGGCATCCAGAGACTTGGCCTCCACTGCCTTCTGAGGCAGAGCATTCCACAGATCCACAAATCTCTGGGTGAAAAAGTTTTTCCTCAATTCTGTTCTAAATGGCCTACCCCTTATTCTTAAATTGTGGCCTCTGGTTCTGGATTCCCCCAACATCGGGAACATGTTTCCTGCCTCTAGTGTGTCCAATCCCTTAATAATCTTAAATGTTTCAATCAGATCTCCTCTCATCCTTCTAAATTCCAGCGTATACAAGCCCAGTCGCTCCAATCTTTCAGCATAAAGACTCCCAGCACCCAGGACATCCTTCAGGAAGGAGGCACAGAAGCCTGAAGACACACACTCAACAATTCAGGGACAGCTTCTTCCCCTCTGCCATCCAATTTCTGAATGGACATTGAACCCATGAACACAACCTCACTACTTTTTTATTTCTATTTTTGCACGACTTATTTAACTATTTAATGTAATTCACCATTTTTTTCTATTATTATGTTTTGCATTGTACTGCTGCTGCCAAGACAACAAACTTCACGACATGTGCCGGTGATGTTAAACCTGATTCTGATTTCTCAATATGGTCGCTATCATGGCCGGCCTGTCTTTTGAAGATTATTGCTTTTCACTGCATCAGTATTTGAGAAGAGAAACAGTGCCTAGTGTTCTATGCCTCAATATTAAAGCTGATGACAAAGATGTCAGAATCTTAAGAAGACACTGGAGAGAAGTTTAAACAAGCAGGCACAGAAGGAACAACGATTTCATTATTAAACTTGGTAGTGACTCTCTGAGTCTGCTCGGGGTGAAACCTATCACAGCAAAAGACCAAGTATCCTGCATGAGGAATTAGAGAAATGGTGACTGGACAGTATACCGAGGAGTAACATGCTGGTGTAGCAGTTAGCACAAGGCTTTACAGCACCTGAGCAGCATATGGGGATTAACCAAGTACAGGTTCCACACCAGAGTGAAGCTGTTCCAGAGCTATGTTCTGTCCACAGTCTTGTACACGTCAGTATGCTGGTGCATGACAGAGAACGACCTTGCCAGGCTGCTGTCACTCCACACATGGGTCTCCAGAAGACTCTTCGTATTCTTTGGCCAAGAAAGATCTCCAACCACACCCTACTCCTTCAGTCTCATCAAGAGAACATGGCCACAATCATCACGAGGAAGTGATGGAGATGGATTGGGCACGTGATGAGAAGAGAGGCCAACTCCATCATCAAGACAGCACTTCATTGGACCCATGATGGGCAGAGGAGGCACAGGAGACCAAAGGCAACTTGCCTCCATTCTGTCAAGGCAGAAATGAGGACCCTGAACTACACCTGGGGCACAATACAGAAGATGGCCAAGGACAGATAGAGATGGAGGACCTTCATTGCTGCTCTAAATGCCAGTGGCGTACCAAACAGTAACTACTACTACTACTTTACAGTACTAGCTATCACCGATTTTTAAATGGGTTCTATTGTGTTTCTTAGTTTCAGGGCTGCCTGTAACGAGACAAAAAATCTCAAGGTTTTATGAAGTATACATACTTTGATAATAAATGTACTTGGAATTTTGATCGGGGTTCAATTCCTACCACTGTCTGTAAGGAGTCTGTACGTTCTGCCAGTGACCGCGTGGGTTTCCTCTGGGTGTTCCTGTTTCCACCCGCGTTGCAAAGAGTTGTTCGGGACATTAAGTTGTGGGTGTCGGGACCGGAGATGAGGGTCAGGCAGGTTCAGCTCGCTGCTGTGTAAAGTTTACTCTGCTGTTCACTGCACTAAGGCTGAGGCTATGAGCCTACTCTGGGCTTCATGCCTGTGAGCCTTGTGATGGTTTGCCCCGCTGTGCGATGAACTCAGGCTGAGGCTGTGGGCCTGCTCTGGGCTTCATGCCTCTGAGCCTTGCGATGATTTGCCCCGCTGTGCGATGAACTCAGGCTGTGGGCCTATTCCAGGTTTCATGCCTGTGAGATTCACTACAATTTTCCCCACTGTGTGATGAACTGAGGCTGAGACTGTGGGCCTACTCTAGCTTCCCCAGGCTTCGTTCCTGTAGGCTCATTTCTATTCTGATTGCTGCTGCTTGCATGATTTGTGTTTTTTTTCCCCTTCTCTCTACGCATTGGGTGTTGGTCTTTTTTTAAAGATTGGGTCCTTTCGGGTTTCTTGTTTGGTAGGTACCTGTAAGGAGACGAATCACAAGACTGTATAATTTATACATACTTTGATAATAAATGTATTTTGAACTCTGGTGCCACTAGTGGGCTGCCCCTATCCCAGCGGACAATCCTTGGTCCATGCAGTTCACAGACTCAAACAACGCATTTCTCTGTTTGTGTTGATGCACGAGACAAATAAAGCTTTCTTCAACAAGCCAGTGAAGCAACGCTGGAGTTCTCTTCCAAGCCAGCAACCTCAGCACCTACTCTCAGCTTGCACATTGGACTGGTTATGTCCTCCACGAGCCCACAGTCCTGAACACACACACTCTTGGGAAGGATGCCGGACAGAAAAGATTCAAGGAAGATCTCAAAGCCACTTTGAAGGAATGCAATGCCCCCCACCACCCTGACTCCTGCCAGTCTCTGGGCCACCGCTTCTCAAAGTGGTGGAGGAATATTCGTTATGGGATTGGGAGGTGCGAGACTTGTACACTGGTGACACACAGAGGCCCTGTGGGAGGAGGCAGAGGGAGCACAGCCACTCACAAACTACCGGGTCGTTGTTGCTATTAGGCAGGAGGTGCAGGAGGGTGAAGACCCACACCTCAGGGTTCAATGACAGCTTCTTCCCCACCTCCATCAGGTTCTTACACCATAAGCTATGTGAACAGAATTAGGCCATTCAGCCCATTGCATCTGCTTGGCCATTCAATAATGGTTGAATGTTTTTCCTAAACCCTGTTCTGACCACCCAGTAACCTCCAACCCCCTCACCAATCAGAAACCTATCAATCTTTGCCTTAACTACACCAAATAACGTGGTTTCCATGGCACCCCCACCCCCCCACACCAAGGCAGTGGACTCCACAGATTCGTCAGCATCCAACGAAAGAGATTTCTCCTTGATCCTTTATTCTGAGGCTGTGTCCTCAGATCAGAGATGCTCAAAGTTCATTTCTTATCAAAGTATGTGTAAGTTACACAACCTTGAGATTTGCCTGCTTACAGGCAGCCACAAAACAAGAAACGTGAAATAACTCAATTAAAAAAAAGAGCAACACCGAATGTGCAGGGAGAGAAGAAAGCACGGATCGTGCAAACTATAGAAGCAAGCAACGGCATTCAGAGCGAAAGTGACTTGCAGCCTGGCGCAGGCCCATCGCCTCAGCCTCTGTTCATCACAGTGGGGCAAATCATCGTGGAGGAGCTGGAACAGGACACAACCTCAGCACCACAGACAGCAAAGTAAATGTCGTGGAAGAGCAAGCAGAGATGGCCTGGCCCTCGGCTCCGGTCCCAACACCCTGCTTTTTCAGTCCATCTGGCCTGGCATTTAAATTGTCCAACTGCCGGCACACCCCCGGCTCTAGGACCCGGTACTTGGACGCATCGATACGCTTCGGGCCTGGATCCTGCTCATGGAAACATCCTCTCCGTGTCCACTCTATCCAGGCCTTTCAGCCTATGGTAAGTTCCCATAGATCCCTCTTCTCATCCTTCTGAATTGGATCCGGGGCGGCACAGTTCAATTCCGGACCTGGCTTCAATTCCGGACCTGGGTTCAATTCCCGCCAGTGTCTGAAGGGTCGTGTTCTCCCCATGACCACATCGGTATTCTCCATGTGCTCCAGTTTCCTCCCTCATTCGAAGGATGTACAGGTTGCTAGGTTAATTGATCACATGGGTGTAAAAGGCATTGACGGATCATTGGGACTGTTACCACAGCGTGTCACCAGAATGCAAATGGAATCTATAAAATGCAGGCGAAAATTTTGGATGAACTGGTTATACTTGCTGAGAAACCTGTGTGTGACGTGCACGGGGAATGCAATTTTAACATCGTCAGCACTACAGGTACCCAGCTATGTGAAGGTAGGAAGGAGTCTATTCAGCCCATCAAGGCTATCAGAGAACTTTAAAAATAAAGCCTGAGACCAGACTTCCAAGTGGTGAATCTTTTATTTTAGCATGATACGGGGAGTCCAGATGTGTGGAACTCTGAGTTATAGGAACATCAGCTTGTGTTTATCTCTAGTAGCACCCAACTGAATGAAACCTTGGATGTCAAAGAGTTGACAGTTCCTAGAATCTCTTCTCATGACTTATCGCACCTCTGCCTACCCCTGTCTTCTTTATGCAGGAGTAATATTAGTGCCTAGCACAATAATCTTAGTTATGTAGATTTGCAACTTAATTGGAAAACACAGGATGTTCACAAGGTCACAAAAGTTCAGCAACGCTCAGCTCTTTTAACGCTATATTCGAAATTGTCTTCCTCAAGCCTCTACATAGAAAACTACAGCCTTGAAACAAGTGATTTTGCAGGTGCTGGAAACAGACATACACAAAATGCTGAAGGATGTCTCGACCTGAAACATCAACTGCTTGCTCCTCTCCAGTATGCCACCTGACGTGCTGATTTCCACTGGCATTTTGTGCGTGTGTGGCTTCAAAACAAGGGTGTGCACTCTGTTCCGGTCTCACTGCAAGCAACTTGGTGCAGATACCACATAGAGATAAAATGGCATGTTGATTTTCTGTACCACATGCCTCATTTGCACATAAGTGCACTATATAGCCCCTATCCCTGAGTGGCATGCCCTGTAAGTTGATGGTGCATGAGCGCTGTCGGCAAGAACAAGCAGTTCTCAGCAGTCTGCAGGTGAACGTAATCCAGCTTGTCTTCCACCGAGCGTACACTGGAGAGCAGCAGCGATGGGAGGAGCCAGTCCCCAATTCAACATGGACGTCTCCAGCCTCTTCCCTTCTGGACTGCTGCAACAGGCAAACCCGATCAGAACATAAGAAATAGGAGCAGGAGTAGGCTCGTCGACCATTCTCTGCCATTCAATAAGATCATGGCTGATCTGACCATGGACTCATCTCCACCTACCTGCCTTTGCCCAATAACCCTTAATTCCCCTACTATACAAAAATCTATCCAACCTTGTCTAAGTATATTTACTGCTTCATTGGGTAGAGAATTCCATAGGTTCACCACTCTTTGGGAAAAGCAGTTCCTCCTCATCTCCATCCTAAATTTACTCCCTGAATCTAGAGGCCTAGTTTTCATTACATCCGAGGCCTTACAGCCCCGCCGTTGGTCTCGACAATAAACCAGTGAACCGGTAATGTAAAATACTGCAAACCAACGTCTAACAAGGTCTTGTGGTTCTAAGAAAAATGTCCATGACAATCACTCGTTGTTAGATTGCACACCACCTTCACGCACCAACTCCAATGCCTTTCTGGAGCGGGCAGCCACACGGTCCGCACCAAGTCCAGCTCCTCCGCCAACGAGCAACTCACTGATAGGGTAGACCTTCAGTTCTTGAAACCGTTAATGCCCAGCATGCTCTTGCAATATAAAAAGACACTTAGAAAAAGACAAAAGCACCTTTGGCTGGCCCTAGAGAGACCGCTGCGTTCGAGCACGCCACCATCTTACTGGAAGCAAGATCATGTGATCAACTCCTGCACTTCTTTATGTTTTGGTTGAGACATAATCTGAGGTTCTACTTGCCCTGTTAGAGAGAAAATAATCCCCTTCCTCGCCCCCCCCCCCCTTTGCAATTGCATCCTTGACCTCCTGACCAACGGGCTTCAATCTGATAGGCAGCAACATCTCTGCCACAATTACTCTCAGTACTGGCACCCCACAGGGCGGTGTCCTCAGCCCTCCCCCCCCCACTCTACTCCCTGTACTCGCACGATAGTGTGGTCAGATTCCATCTACAGGTTTTCAGATGCCCACACTGTCGTGGAGCATATCTCAGGTAATGAAGAGTTGGAGATAGAGACAACACCATTCCCTCACTGTCAGCCAAACAAAAGAGTGAGTCACTGACATTAGGATGCGGGGGTGGGGGGTGCAGACAGTACTGTTTACATTAATGATACTGAGGTTGAGAGGCTTAGAAGTCCTCAAGTTCACAGTCTGAACTGGTGTCACAGGTAGATAGGGTCGTAAAGAAAGGTTTTGGCACGTTAGCCTTCATAAATCAAACTACTGAATACAGGAGATGGTTGAAGTTATATCAAATGTGAGGCCTAATTTGCAGTATTGTGTGCAGTTCTGGTCACCAACCTACAGGAAAGATGTAAATAAGGTTGAAAGAGTAAAGAGAAAATTCACAAGGAGGTTGCCAGGTCTGACGGACCTGAGTTATAAAAGATTGAATAGGTTAGGACTTTATTCTTTGGAACGTAGAAGGTTGGGAGATTTGATAGAGGTATACAAAATTACGAGGGGTATAGATAGGGTAAATGAAAGCAGGCTTTTTTCACTGAGGCTGGGTAGGACCACAACTAGAGAGTTAAGGTGAAAGGTGAAAAGTTTAAGAGGAACATGAAGGGCAACTTCTTCACACAGAGGGTCTTAAAAGTGGAATGAGCTACCAGCACAAGTGGTGCGTGCAAGTTTGATTTCAACGTTTAAGCGAAGTTTGGATGACAGGGATATGGAGGGCTATTGTCCGGATGCCGGTCAATGGGAGGAGGCAGTTTAAATGTTTCAGCACGGATTAAATAAGCCAAAGGGCCTATTTCTGAGCTGTACTTTTCTATGACTTTATAACATCACCAATATTACATTGCAGCCAAACCACATCACCACTACAGCGAAGAAAGCTACCAGCACCTCCAGTTTCTCAGGAAGTTAAAGAACTTTGTCTTGGGCCCCTTTGTTCCTCACCAACTTTCAATCGATACATCATAGAAAGCATCCAGTCTGGATGCATTACGGCTTCGTATAGGAGCAGCAGTGCCCAAGACTGTAAGAAACAACAGAGAGTTGTTCAAACTTCAAAGTACATTTATTATCGAAGTATGTACAGTGCCTATAGATAGTGTTCATTACCCCCTTGAAAGTTTTCAGGTTTTAATGTTTTACAATGTTGAATCACAGTGGATTTAATTTGGCTTTTTTGACACTGATCCACAGAAAAAGACTGTTTCATGTCAAAGTGAAAACTGATCTCTGCAAAGTGGTCTCAATTAATTACAAATATAAAACACAAAAAAATTGATTCCATATGTATTCACCCCCCCGCCCCCACTTTTAATATGACACACCAAATCATCCCTGGTGCAGCCAATGGGTTTTAGAAGTCACGTGATTAGTTAAATGGAGTTCTCTTTTTGGAGACCTGTGTGCAGTCAAGGTGTTTCAACTGACCGTAGTAAAAATACACCTGTATCTGGAAGGTCCAACTGCTGGTGAGTCAGTATCCTGGCAAAATCTACACCACGAAGACAAAAGAACACTCCAAAAGGTGACAAAAGGTGATTGAAAAGCACAAGTCAGGAGAAGGATACAAGAAAATTTCCAAGTCACTCCCTCGGAGTACAATTAAGTCAATTATCAAGAAATGGAAAGAATATGGCACAGCTTTAGATCTGCCTAAAGCAGGCCTTCCTCAAAAACTGAGTGACCGTGCAAGAAGGGGACTAGTGAGAGAGGCCACCAAGAGACCTACGACAACTCTGGAGGAGTTACAAGCTTCAGTGGCTGAGACGGGAGAGACTGCGCTTACAACAACTGTTGCCCAAGTGCTGCACCAGGCACAACTTTATGGGAGAGTGGCAAAGAGAAAGCCACTGTTGACAAAAACACTTACATAAAATCTCAGCTAGAGTTTGCCAAAAGGGATGTGGGAAACTCTGAAGTCAGCTGGAAAAAGGTTCTATAGTCTAATGAAACCAAAATTGAGCTTATTGGCATAAGCCAAACACATCAAAAACACACCATCCCTACCATGAAGCATGGTGGTGGCTGCATCATGCTGTGGGGATGCTTCACTGCAGCAGGCCCTGGAAGGTTTGTGAAGGAAGAGGGTCAAATGAATGCAGAAAAATACAGGGAAATCCTGGAGGAAAGCCCGATGCAGTTTGCAAGAGAACTGCAACTTGGGAGGAAATTTGTTTTCCAGCAAGACAAGGATTCACTGCATAAAGCCAAAGCCACACAGCAATAGCTTAAAAATAACAAAGTTAACGTCCTGGAGAGGCCAAGTCAGAGTCTAGTCCTCAATCCAATTGAGAATTTGTGGCTGGACTTGAAAAGGGCTGTTCACCCATGATCCCTATGCAATCTGACAGACCTTGAGCAGTTTTGTAAAGAAGAATGGTGAAAAATTGCAGTGTTCAGATGTACAAAACTGATAGAGCCCTATCCACACAGACTCAAGGCTTAATTGCTGCCAAAGGTGCATCTACTAAATACTGACTTGAAGGGAGTGATTGCTTATGCAATCAATTATTTTGTGTTTTATATTTGTAATTAATTTAGATCACTTTGCAGAGATCTGTTTTCACTTTGACAAAAAGAGTCTTTTTCTGTTAATCAGTGTTAAAAAAGCCAAATTAAATCCACTCTGATTCCATATCATAAAACACTAAAACATAAAAACGTCCAATGTGGGTGAATACTTTTTATAGGCACTGTATACTACAAACCTCATTTCCAGAAAAGTTAGGATATTTTCCAAAATGCAATAAAAGCAAAAATCTCTGATAAATTAATTCAAGTGAACCTTTATTTAACTGACAAAAGTACAAAGAAAAGATTTTCAATGGTTTTACTGACCAACTTAATTGTATTTTGTAAATATACACAAATTTAGAATTTGATGGCTGCAACACACTCAACAAAAGTTGGGACAGAGGCATGTTTACCATTGTGTTACATCACCTTTCCTTTTAATAACACTTTTTAACCGTTTTGGAACTGAGGATACTAATTGTAGTAGATTTGCAATTGGAAATTTTGTCCATTCTTGCTTGATATAAGACTTCAGCTGCTCAACAGTCCGTGGTCTCCGTTGTCTGATTCTCCTCTTCATGATGCGCCATACATTTTCAATAGGAGATAGATCTGGCCTGGCAGCGGGCCAGTCAAGCACATGCACTCTGTGTCTACAAAGCCACGCTGTTGTAGCCCGTGCAGAATGTGGTCTGGCATTGTCCTGCTGAAATAAGCATGGACGTCCCAGGAAGTGACGTCGCCTTGATGGCAACATATGTCTCTCTAAAATCCTAATACACGCCTCAGAGTCAATGGTACCTTCACATACATGCAAGTCACCCATGCCATGGGCACTGATGCACCCCCATACCATCACAGATGCTGGCTTTTGCACCTTTCGCTGATAACAATCAGAATGGTCGTTTTCATCTTTGGCACGGAGAACTCGATGCCCATTTTTTCCGAAAACTAGCTGAAATATGGACTCATCTGACCACAGCACACGGTTCCACAGTCTTTCGGTCCATCTGAGATGAGCTCGGGCCCAGAGAACTCGCCGGCGTTTCTGCATAGAGTTGATGTTTGGCTTCCTCCTTGCGTAATACAGTTTCAAGTTGCATTTCTGGATGCAGCGGTGGACTGTGTTAAGTGACAATGGTTTTCTGAAGTACTCCCAAGCCCAGGTGGCTATAATTGTCACAGTAGCATGACGGTTTCTTAGGCAGTGCTGCTTGAGGGCTCGAAGATCATGCGCATTCAACAGCGGTTTCCGACCTTGCCCTTTACGCACTGAGATGCCTGTGAATTCTCTGAATCTTTTCACAATATTATGTACTGTAGATGTTGAAAGACCTAAATTCTCTGCAATCCTGCGTTGGGAAATGTTCCTTTTGAACTGACTAACAATTCTCTCACGCATTTTGGCACAAAGGGGTGAGCCATGACCCATCCTTGCTTGCAAAGACTGAGCCTTTGATGGACGCTACTTTTATACCCAGTCATGATACCTCACCTGCTACCAATTAGCCTGTTTAATGTGGAGTCTTCCAAAACGGTGTTACTTGAATATTCTGTGCACTTTTCAATCTTATTTTAACTCTGTCCCAACTTTTGCTGAGTGTGTTGCAGCCATCAAATTCTAAATTTGTGTATATTTACAAAATACAATTAAGTTGGTCAGTAAAACTATTGAAAATCTTTTCTTTGTACTTTTGTTAGTTAAATAAGGGTTCACATGAATTAACATATCACAGATTTTTGTTTTTATTGCACTTTGGAAAATATCCCAACTTTTCTGGAAATGGGGTTTGTATATACAACCTTGAGAATTTGTCTCCTTACAGGCAGCCACAGAATAAAAAAAAGCACAGCAGAACGTATTTTTAAAAAGACCGTCCAACACCCAACGTGCAGGAAAAAAAAAGCAAATCAAGCGAACAATACAAGTAAGCAAACAACATTTAGAAGTGAAACTCTCAGCCACGAAGTGGGTCATCACTGAAGCTGATTCAGGAGCCCGTTAGTTACAGGCCCCAGCCTCAGTTCAGCACAGAGGTGAGTAAACCTCGAGGAGCAGTGAGCTGAACTGGCCCGTCAGTTGTGGACACAGTTCAGCATATCACAGAAACCAGCCTCTGTCTACACTTCTCACTGCCCTGGTAAAGCATCCAAAATAATCAAAGACCCCAGCCACCCTGAACATTCTCTCTTCCCCCGCTTTTCTTCCTTCATCCTGTCAGTAGCTTCCTCTCGGTTTTCACTAACTGTCAGTCACACAAGTCCCGGGTGGAGACTCAGGAATACCGTCACACTCAGATGTAGAAGGATTCTTCGTTGCTGTTTCTGTAACAATTTTGTTTGACCAGTCAGGGTTGTTAGCCCCGAGCTGTACCCCCAAACCTGGAGGACCAGTGTACCACTCTTAGTCTGGCCTCTACCCTTTGACCTGTTTGGCATGGTGACCCTACCAAGAGCCAAAGCAGAAGATCCCGACTCCAGCCTATGTCACTCTCCGGGTCATTGAGGCACACACTCCTCCAAACCATGACAAGGTTGTGGTCCTCTCGGAGGACAGCTTCTATCCTGCTGTATAAAACTATCGAGCAGTTTTTTTGGTATGATGAGATAGTCTTATACCCTGACCATCTATCTCATTATAGCCTTCCACCTTACTGTCCAACCGCACTGCACTCTCTCAGTAACTGGAACTTTATTCTGCATTCTGTAATTGCTTGCCTTTGTACTAACTCACTACGCTGTTGTAATGAAATGAGCTGTCCGGACAGCCTGCAGAAAAAAGGTATTCACTATACCTCAGTACACAGTGAACAAAGTTTACCAATTTTACCATAACACTGCAGAGAATTGTAAACATCAGCTCCATCGTGGGCACTAGCCTCTGCAGTATCCAGGACATCTTCAAGGAGCGATGCCTCAAAAGGCGGCATCCATCACTAAGGACCCCCGTCACCCAGTCATGCCTTGTTCTTACTGTTACCATCAGGGAGGAGGTACAGAAACCTGAAGACACACACTCAATGATTCAGGAACAGCTTCTTCCCCTCTGCCATACAACTTCGAAATGGACATTAAGTCCTTGAACACTACCTCACAATTTTTGCAATTCACCGTGTTATTTCTCTATTATCATGTATTGCGCTGTACTGCGGCCACAAAGCTAACAAATTTCACAACAGATGTTCGTGATACTAAACCTGATTCTGACCACTGGAAGAATCTGAAGAATGCTGATTGGACAGCCTCCGTTGCCCTGGTCAATGCCGTCAGCAGGAGATGACTGTGCACAAACCATGTGCCAAATTTTGAGCATCATTGCATGAACTACACTCCCAAACAAAGTAGTGTTTGACTATGCAAAATTTACTCAGTGGCCACTTTATTGGGTACAACCGTACACCTGCTTATTAATGCAAATATCTAATCAGCAACTCAATGCGTAAAAGCATTCAGGCATACTCAAGAGTGTCAGTTGTTGCTCAGACCAACTAGCTGAATGGGGAAAAATTGAGATCTGAAAACTTATTTTTCATATTGAGATTCTGTGTGGAATGGGCCCTTCCAGCCCAGAAATCCCCTCAATTTAACCCTACCCTAATCACGGGACGATTTACAATGACCAATTAACCTACCAAATGTACGCCTTTGGACTGTGGGAGAAAACCAGAGCACCCGAAGGAAACCCACTTGCTCACAGGGAGAGCGTACAAACTCCTTACAGACAGCAGTGGGAATCGAACCCGTGTTGCCTGCACTGTAAAGCATTGTGCTAACCACTGCGCCACCGATCTCAGGTAACACAACTATAAAGGAACATGCAAATCTAGAGAAATTTCCCGTGTGCTAAATTATTAGATTCCAAGTAACCTGAAGTTTCTACTTCCCCATACCCTGAAGGCCATAACTGTAGTGTTGATGCCTCACAGCGCCAGAGACCCCGGTTCGATCCCGACATCCGGCACTGTCTATGTATGGAGTTTACTCGTTCTTCCTTGCACTGTGTGGGTTTCCCCCCGCATTCAAATTGACATCCGCTGGGTTAACTGGCCACGGTAAATTGCCCAACTCGTGTGGGTGAGGGGGTAGAATCGGGGGGTGTTGATGGGAATGCAGGTGGAATAAATGAAAAGGGAATAACACAGGATTTGGTGTAAATAATTGGCAGATGGCTAGTGGTTCAAATAGGCTAAAGAGCCTCCTTCCATGCTGTCTCTATCAGCAGCTTGGCAGCTGAAACCACTGTTCATAGCAGAAGAGATTTGATTTGATCCCCTGACCTCTGGTGCTGTGTGTGTGGAGTTTGCACGTTCTACTGAGGGAGTCTATGACTCATAAAGGCCAGATGTAAAAGCTGGTTATCTCCAATATGAACCTCACGGACTCATAGAAGACCCGTTGACCAATGAAACAACTCCCTAATCCTACATTTGGGTGGCGGGGTGGAGATGCATCTCTACCAAAGGAGGTGTAAGGCTGTCCTTCCCTCCACCAGCCTGCAGGTCACCCTTGGGCAAGGTGTAGCCCCTGCTTAGCCCCCCCTCCTATCAGGGCCGCATGAAGCCATGGGAGCAGGTGGTGGATGGTCGTATGAGCAGCCGGTGCAGATCACAAGTCCTGGTTATGTGACCACTGACGCCAGGCAGACAAACTCTGAAGAGTATTGATGATGGCTGGGGTCACCCGTCTTGTAAAGACACTGCCCAGAAGAAGGCAATGGCAAACCACTTCTGTTGAAAAATATGCCGAGAACAATTGTGGTCATGGAAAGACCATTATCACCCACGTCATACGACACGGCACATAATGATGATGACGATAAAGAATCCTACCTTAAAATGTTTCTCTCAATCCTCATTCACCCAGCCAAAGGGGTTTCCCAGTTGCATCTTCAAGTTATAGTTAGAAATTGAAAACTCAACTGGTCAGGCAGCATCTGTAGAGAGATAAACAGAGTTAATACTATGAGTGAGGCACGTTTTCTCTTAGCAGGGAAGCCTTGTAACCCTGGTGAGTAGGTCCAACATTCTGTGGTTCCTACTTGTGACGCATAAGACCTTAGAAGTTGTTGGGGTCCAAGTCTATGAAGAGGGCAGTGGGAAGTGGGACTATTCGAAAAACATGTTACAAAGAGCTGACAGGGTGGAATCAAAGCTCTTAATTCCTGCTGCATGATTTGGTTTTTCTAGACATGTCAGGGAATTTTAAAATATTGATGGTGGAGGGGCTTTGGCACTTTTTGTTGGCTTTTCAATCCTTGGCCATTGTTTTTTCCATTCCAGGAAGGGTACTCGCCACTGTTGCATCTGTAGAAGTTTGTTGAAGTTTTAAATGACATGCCAAATCTTTGCAAACTTCCAAGAAAATCACAAACAAGGGAAAAATCTGTAGTCGCTGGAAATCCGAGCAACACACACAAAATGCTGGAGGAACTCAGCAGGCCAGGCAACATCTAGGAAAAGAGTACAGTTGACATTTCGGGCCGAAATCTTTCGGCAGGAACCCTCAGGGTTGTATATGGTGACATATATGTACGACTGTAATGAATTTACTTTGAATTTTGAACCTTGTCTCTAGATAGATAGATAGATAGATACTATATTATTATAGTATATGACACCGCATACTACCCTGAGATTCATTTTCTTGCAGGCGTTCACAATAGATACAAAGCAATACAATAGAATCAATGAAAAACTACCACAAAAACTGAAATGTCAACTGTTTACTCTTTTCCTAGCTGATGCCTGGGCTGCTGAGTTCCTCCAGCAATTTGTGAGAGTTAACGCTAACCCGTACATCTTTGGAACGTGGTAGGAAACCGAAGCACCCGGAGCAAAAGCCATGTCATCACAGAGAGAATTCCCTATAGATGGTGTCATTTGAACCCCAGAACTGTCATGTAAAGTGTTTCGCTAACCGCTACAGAACCGTGCCCTGGCATTGAGCTATTCAGTGATCTGTCTCCCACTGTCTCCAAGGTGGCTCAAAGTATTCTCCCAATTGATCATAACAATTCCGACCGGCATGCCAACTCTGAACTGAGGGTGTCCTGCTCTGTCACAGAACGCCATTCCCTTTCAACCTTCAATACACCCCACCCCCCAGGACTGGGTCCACCATTTTTCATTCTTTTGTGATTCATATCATGCTGTTAAGTGTTGTGAGACTCACAGGTAAAGCCCTCCCAACCACTGAGCACATCGACACAAAACAATGTTGCAGGAAAGCAGCATCCATCATCAGGGACCCCCACCACCCAGGCCATGCTCTCTCCTCACTGCCGCCATCAGGAAGAAGGTGCAGGAGCCTCAGGACTTGCACCACCAGGATCAGGAACAGTTACTACCCCTCGACCATCAGGCTCTTGAACCAGAGGAGATCAGCTCACTTGCCCCATTATTGAAATGTTTCCACAACCAGTGGACTCACTTTCAAGGACTCTCCATTGCACGTTCTCAATACATTGTTCATTTTTTATTTTATTTCTTTCTTTTTGTATTTGCACAGTTTGTTGTCTTCTGCACTCTGGTTGAACTCCCTAGTAGGCCAGTCTTTCATTGATTCTGTTACGGTTATTATTCGATAGATATATTGAGTATGCCTGCAAGGAAATTAATCTCAGGGTTGTATATGGTGGTATATATGTCCAACTATAATACACTTACTTTGAACTTTGCCTCCACCACCTCAAAGTGCAAAGACCACTTATTATCAAAGTACGTATATGTCACCATGTACTACCCTGAGATTCATTTTCTTGCAGGCATTCACAGAAATACAACCGAATCAATGAAAAACTACACACAAAGACTGACAAACAACCAATGTGCAAAAGAAGACAAACTGTGCAAATTAATAATAAGTAATGAAATAATACTGAGAACATGAGTTGTAGAGTCTTTGAAAGAGAGTCCATATGTTGTGGCATCAGTTCAGAGTTGAGGTGAGTGAAGTTATCCACACTGGTTTGTCAGCCTGATGACTGAAGGGTAATGACTGAAAGGTTCCTGAACCTGGCAGTGTGGGACCTGAGGCTCCTGTACCTTCTTCCTGACGGCAGCAGCGAGGTTAGACCATGGCGGAGGTTGTTACGTTCCAGATTTAGAATGAAGAAGGTTCTTCCCCATGTAACCCCTCTCAATAATTTATCTCCTGCCTTATAGTTCTAGACTGTTCTAAGATGTTGAAAAGGTTCTACCCTATCTGTGCTTCTCTCTTTCACGTCCCTCCTCTGCTCCAAGGAAGACCCATCCAGTGTTGTCTTCCTCCACGACAGTAGTAATCCATCCCAGGCAGTGTCCTGGTGAACGTCCTCTGCATCCTCTCCAGCTCGATCACATCCTTCCTATAGAATGGTGACCAGAACTGCACGTAGTACTCCAGCTGGGACATATTATGAAGTTGTTCCATATCCTTCCTGTTCTTCTGCGATGCCCCAGTAAAGGCCCTTTGTCATACATGACAGCAGCAGGATCTTCAGCCCTTTGAGTCCATACTGACCACAAAATGACTGATCCCATTTTGTTCACCCGGTATTCCCATTCAGATTTGAGATACCCAGCCCTTAAACATGGACTCTTAAGATTTGTAGACCCCCCTCAGTGGAATGTGCAAACTCTACACTATCGGACCAAAGGTAATGTCCTTCAGGCAGCACAAAACTGGTTCTTTTACTTCTTCTTCTTTTAAATATGATTCTGCTGCTCCTGGAACCTGTGATTTACATTCCGATTGTGTGTTTGAGGGCCGATTGTGTGATCTGGCTCTTTGCTGTCTCTGAGGGAGTTCAGAGAGGTTTCGAGCGGAGTACACGGCCCGGAGGCTCCATTTCTCGCTGTCTCTGAGGGAGTTCAGAGAGGTTTCGAGCGGAGTACACGGCCTGGAGGCTCCATTTCTCGCTGATCTTCTTGATTAAAGCACGGAGCAAGATTGAAATCAATGAGGACAAAAGCAGAAGACAATCGTGTCTTCAGCACCGTCTGCCTGTGTTTTACCAGTCTCCCTCTTTCCCTCTTGCTCGCTGTTGCTGGAGGCAGGTGCCTGTGTGTGACCAATATCTATCTCTCTCTCCCCCAATCTCTCCCCGCCCCCTCGCTGCTCCCGGAGGAATGTCCCAGTGTTTGAACTAGTCTCTCTTTCCCTCCCGCTCGCTGCTGCCAGAGGAAGGTGCTGGAATATTGGGTCTTAGGCAAGGTTTAATCGACGTGGTGTGTAGATTGGACTCTGTGGTTCACATGATGATGAGTTTCTGATTTCTGATTGCTTTGTTGCTGTTTTGTGTGATTTTAATCAGGGCGGACTGGCTCTGCGGCCTGCGGTCAATAAATGCACTAAATTGAACAGAACGGAACTAAACTGAACAGTCCCGGGCTGTTTCGGTGACTCTGTGGTTTGATGTTTTATATTCTGAGTTTTTCACTTGTTTGCACGATTTGTTCTTTCTTTGTGCTTTGGGTGTTTGATGTTCTCTTTGAACGGTGTTTCTTTGTTTCGTGACTGTCTGTGGGGATGACGAATCCCAGGGTTCTGTTCTGCAGACAACATACAACCCATTTCTCTGCCACTGTGACCAGCAGCTTTACCCAGCTGTGCCACTGACAGAGGCAGAGTGGAAACAGGTCACCGCCCACTTACACCAATGCTACATTATTCTCCCCACACTCTCGTCAACTGCCCCAGGTTCTATCCCTCACCCACACACCGAGGGCAACTGACACCGACCCTGCACTCGTTGGGATGAGGCAGGAAGCTGGAGTGCACAGCTGAGGGGAGGGGGGAATCCCCAGTGTTCTCAGGGAGAACATGTGAATGAGCGACAAATTGTGGGGTAGACATAGGGAAGGACACACAAGGTCGAAGGTCGGGATCGAACCCACGACTCTGAAGCTGTGTGGCAGCAGCTTACCCACTGTGCTACTGTTCCACCCCCGTGAAGGCAGGTACTCCGTACACTTCTTATCTTTAGTACTAGATAATACTTCATCATCATCATCATTACGTGCCATGTTGTATGACATGGGCGATCATGGTCGTTCCCTGGACCATGATTGTTCTGCAAATTTTTCTACAGAAGTGGTTTGCCATTGCCTTCTTCTGGACAGTGTCTTTACAAGACGGGTGACCCCAGCCACTATCAATACTCTTCAGAGTTTGCCTGCCTGGTGTCAGTGGTCACATAACCAGGACTTGTGATCTGCACCGGCTGCTCATACGACCATCCACCACCTGCTCCCGTGGTGACCCTGATCAGAGGCTAAGCAGGTGCTACACTTTGTCCAAGGCTGGCGGAGGGAAGGAGCACCTTACATCTCCTTTGGTGGAGACGCATCTCCACCCTGCCACCCAGGATAATACTTAAACCGACTTAATAGCCTCAGCTGGACATAAAATTACTGTATCAGTCTTACCTGATATTTAGCATCATCAAAATTTTAAAAAATTAAGGTTGTTTATTGTCATTCTTCAGAACACTAGTGTAAAGGAGAATGAAATGATTGTTACTCCAGATCCGATGCAGCATAATAAGCAGAAAGGGCACAAGACAAAATCAACATAAATATAAAAGCAATCTTATAAAGCACAATGTACAGGCAGCTCTTTGGGCATGGCTGTATATACAGTACATAAGACCAACTTATAGACCGGGTGTCGGGGCTGGAGGCGAAGACGGACTGGATCAGCTCGTTGCTCCATGAGGTTTACTCGTCTCTGCGCTGTGACCTGCAACTAACCGGCTTCTGATTCAGCTGTAGATTCATTTTTGTGACCTTCAGTTCTGACCAGAATCGGGTTTAATATCACCAGCATATGTTGTGGAATTTGTTAACTTTGTGGCAGCAGTGCAATGCAATACATGATATTACAGAGAAAATAATGCTAAATTTCAGAAAGCATATTTGTTTGTATTTAAGTTCAATTAAATAAGTTGTGCAAAAATAGAAATGAAAAGTAGTGAGGTAGCGTTCACGGGTTCAATGTCCATTCAGAAATCGGATGGCAGAAGGGAAGAAACTGTTCCTGATTTGTGAGTGTGTGTCTTCAGGCTTCTGTACCTCCATCCTGATGGTAGCAATGAGAATAAGGCATGTCCTGGATGTGGAGGTCCTTGGTGATGGACGACGCCTTTTTAAGGCATCACTCCCGGATGCCATGGTGCCTATGATGGAGCTGACTAATTATACAACTCTCTGCTGCTTATTTTCATCCTGTGCAGTAGCCTCCCCCACCCCCCCAATCCCAAGAGACAAATCATAAAAAGCCCTGACTCCAGCCAGTGTAGCTCTCCAGGCCATTGACACAGTTATTGTTTGCATCATTTTTTTTTCTTTCCTCTGAAATTCGTGTGTTTGACGGTCTTGTTTTAATGGGTTCTCTTGGGTTGCTTTGTTTTGTGGCTGCCTGTTAGGAAACAAATCCCAAGGAGGCACTATGTATACATACTTTGATAACAAATGAACAACTGCTTATTCCCTTCCATAGGTGAGTTCCTCTATGTTCCTGCTGAGTTCCTCCTGCACCTTGTGTGGGTTCCTTAAGATTTCCAGCATTTTGACTTGCATGTAAGCTACTGGAAGTCAGAACTAAGAGCCTCCAAACGGAGAATAATAGGTATATTGAAATTAGAAAACACTAAACTAAGCAGTACTGTTGTGATCCTCCAAGAGGATCACATCCTTGTCATAGGGGTTGGAAGCTTGCGTGCCTCAGTGACCCAGAGAGCCATGTTGGCTGAAGTCAGGGCTTTATGCTTTGGCTCTTGGTAGGGTCACCCATGCCAAACAGGTCGAAGGGGAGAGGCCAGACTAAGGTAAACAACCCTGACCAGTCAAACAAAATTGTGATCGAAACAGCAATGAGGAATACTTCTACATCTTAGAATTAGAATTTTTTTTTCTTACATCCATCTCACAACATGAGGGAGTACAAATCTTTATGTTGCAACACCGACACAATGTACAAGCGGTAAGGAAGGGAAATGTGGGCGGATATTGCCCAGACACTAAGATTATATACATAATTGTTTTGTACACGTGTGTACAGTCGGATATGGAATTAGATCAATGTGTATTGATAAATCTGACGGGCTGCTGAAAGAAGCCGTCCCGTAATGCTGCGGTACCGTTTGCCAGACGGAAGCAGCTGAGGCAGTTTGTGGTTGGGGTGGCTGGAGTCCCTGATGATCCTCCGGGCCCTTTCTACGCATCCGTCCGTAGCTGTAGGTGTCCTGAATAGGGGAAGGTTGACATCCACAG
The DNA here is from genome assembly GCF_048418815.1 of Hemitrygon akajei. Lineage (NCBI taxonomy): Eukaryota > Metazoa > Chordata > Chondrichthyes > Myliobatiformes > Dasyatidae > Hemitrygon > Hemitrygon akajei. The sequence goes on along the minus strand of NC_133129.1, from coordinate 92,065,750 downwards.
ATGTGCTGTGCTGTCCGCACCACTCTCTGCAGTTCCCGTACCAGGCGGTGACACGGCCAGTCAGGATGCTCTCGATGGTGCCCCCGTAGAAGGTCCTGAGGATCTGGGGACTCATGGCAAACTTCAACAGCCATCTAAGGTGAAAGGTGCTTTTCTCACCACACAGATGGTACGTACAGACCGAGTGAGATCCTCGGTGATGTGTATAATCGAGGAACTTGAAACTACTCACCCTCTCAACTACAGTCCCATTGATGCCAATAGGGGCTAGTTTGTCTCCATTCCTCCTGTAATCCGTGATCAACTCCTTTGTTCTCTCGACATTGAGGGAGAGGGTGTTTTCTTGGCACCACTGTGTCAGGGTGTTGACTTCTCCTCTGCAGGGTTTCTCATCAATGTTGGAAATAAAGACTTATCAATGTTGCGTCGTCTGCAAATTTGATCAGCAGATTGGAGCTGGGCGTGGCAACACAGTCATGGTGTATAGGGAGTTGAGGAGGGGGCTCAGGACACAACCTTGGAGGCTCCTGTTAGTGATCTGACAGAAAGTCCAGGATCCAGCTGCACAAGGCAGGGTGTAGGCCGAGAACTTCTGAGTCTCCATCCAGAACTTGCATGAGTGAAAACCGACGGGAAGCTACTGACATGATGAAGGAAGCCCTGAACACCGCTGGAGATGGAGGACTTTCAGTGCTGCCCTAAATGCCAGCAGCATAATAGGCAGTGAGTATGTACTGCTACAATGTTGATGCAAACCCACCGTTATGCAAGTGGAGACCATTGTTCAAGTGTAAACACCACCCCTCCCCACCCTCCATTTTCCAAAGGGATCGTATCCTCCGTGATTCCTTTGTCCCTCCCCACTAATCTTCTTCCCAGCACTTATATCTGCAAGTGGAATAAATGTTCCACCTGCCCATTTACCTCCATTCAGGGCCCCAAAACAAATGTTCTGTTGGGGTCATCTGGTGACCCCACTGTGGCTTCCTCTACACTGGTAAGACCTGAGGTAGATTGGGGGAGGGGGGCACGTTACCGAGCCCCTTCACTCCATTCACAAAAAGCAGGATTTCCCAATGGCCAACCATCTTAATTCCAATCCCCATTCCCATTCCAACTAGTCAGACATTGGCCCCCTCGCTTGCTACTTTGAGGCCACTCTCAATTTCGAGGAGCAACACCTCATCGTCTGTCTGGGTAGCCTCCAACCTGATGACGTGAACAGCAATCTCTCTAACCTTTGGTTATTTCTCCACTCCCCCTTCCCTCTTCTTCCATTCCCCACTATGGCTCCCCTCTTACCTCTTCCTTTCTCCTCACCTGCCTATCACATCCCCCTGGTGCCCCTCCTCCTTCCCACTTATCCATGCTCCACTCTCCTGTCCTACAAGAGTCCTTCAATCCTTCACCTTTTCTACCTATCACATTCCAGCTTCTTACTCCATCACCCCTCCCCCACCCACATGGTTTCCCCTATCACTTTCCAGCTTGTTCTCCTTCCCCTCCTCCAACCTTCTTATCCTGGCTTCTCCTCCCTTCTTTTCCAGTTCCGATGAAGGGTCTTGGCCTGAAACATCGACTGTCTATCCCCCTCCATAGATGCTGCTTGACCTACTAAGTTCTTCCACCATTTTGTGTGTGTTGTGCAAGACCCGCCTCTTCTATTTCATACATTCAATGGTCACTTTATTAGGTTATGTAAGTTCCTCCACTAGGTGTACATGGTCTTCTGCTGCTGTTGCCCATCCACTTCAAGGTTAGACACGATGTGCATTCAGAGATACTCTTCTGCACACCACTGTTGTAATGCATTACAGTCGGCCCTCCTTATCCGTGGGGGATTGGTTCCGGGACCCCTCGCGGATACCAAAATTCGTGGATGCTCAAGTCCCTTATTCAACCTGTCTCAATGAGCTGGACCAGCAGAACCCCAGACCTTATTTAACCTGTCTCAGTGCGGTGGACATTAGGACCCGGTGGCAGAGATCTGAATCCGCGGTGTTTCTGTTCATGAAAATAATCACGATCGCAATTGAAAATAAAGTGGAAATAATAAACCGATCGGAAAGAGGTGAAACACCATCGGTCATTGGAAAAGCGTGAGGCTAGGTCGGTCAACGATCGGAACAATTTTAGAGGACAAAGTGAGAAAGGCTCTGCCCCGATGAAAGCTACAATTATTACTAAGCAACGCAGTGGTTTAATTATTGGGTTTTGGGGTTTTGAGTTTTTGATTCTCCACATCAACCCGGCACGGTGGACAGCGCACTAAGGAGCAATCTGTCCCAAGTCCCGAGAACCTCCATTCCCGAGCCCGGCGCTGAAACATACGTTCTTAAGTGTTTTATATGTATAGAGAGATAAAATATATACTATATACTAAGATAAACGTTTGACTAACTGACACTAAATAATACCGGATGTACCTGTTCCGACTTACTTAGTAAGAGAACTTCAGATTCTTTTTTGATCCCGATCCACAATAACCCACGCACATCCTACCATATACTTTAAATCATCTCTAGATTACTTATAACACCTAATACAATGTAAATGCTATGTAAAATAGTTGTTATACTACATTGTTTAAGGAATAATGACAAGAAAAAAATCTGTACATGCTCGAACAAGTGCTGGAAGAGCAGTTCCAGGTTTTCGCGATTCACGGTCGGTTGAATTCATGCATGCGGAATCAGCGGATAAAGAGGGCCGACTGTATTATTTGAGTTACTGTCGCCTTCCTGACAGTTTGAACCAGTCTGGCCATTCTCCTCTGATCTCTCTCATTAACAAGGCATTTTTGCCCACAGAACTGCTGCTCACTGGGTTGTTTTTGATTTTCACACCATTCACTGTAAACTCTAGAGCAGGAGTTCCCAACCTTTTTTGTGCCACTAACTGAGGGGTCTGTGGACCCCAGATTGGGAACCCCTACTCTAGAGACTATTATGTGTGAAAATCACAGGAGATGAGCAGTTTCTCAGATACTCAAACCATGTCTAGCAACAAAAATCACTCCATAGTCACAGTCACTTAAATCACATTTTCTCCTCCATTCTGAAGCTTGATCTGACCATCAACTGAACCTCTTGACCATCTCTGCAAGTTTTTATGCATTGAGTTGCTCAAAGTCAAAGTTCAAAGTCAATTTTATTATCAAAGTACATATATGTCACCATATACAACCCTGAGATTCATTTTCCTGCAGGCATACTCAGCAAATCTGTAGAATACTAAGTATAACAGGATCAATGAAAGATCAACCAGAGTGCAGAAGACAACAATCTGTGCAAGCACAAATATAAATAAATAGCAATAAATAATGAGAACATGAGATAATGAGACAAAGAGTCCTTAAAGTGAGATAATTGATTGTGGGAACATCTCAATGGATGGGCAAATGAGTGTAGTTATCCCCTTTGCTCAAGAGCCTGATTGTTGAGGGGTAGCAACTGTTCTTGAACCTGGTACTGTCAGTCCTGAGGGTCTTGTACCTCCTACCTGATGGTAGCAGTAAGAAAAGAACATAAACCTGGGTGGTGGGGATCTCTGTTGGTTGACGCTGCTTTCCTATGACGACTTTTCATGTAGATGTGCTCAATGCTTGGGAGTGCTTTAACCGTGATGTATTGGGCCAAACCCACTACCTTTTGTAGGATTTTTCTGTTCAAGGGCATTGGCGTTCCTGTACCAGGCTGTGATGCAGCCAGTCGATACACTCTCCACTACACATCTATAGAAGTTTGTCAAAATTTAAGACGTCAAGCCGAATCTCCGCAGACTCCTAATGAGCACTCTCGTACTTTCTTCACAATTGCACTTACTTGCTGGGTCCTGGAAAGATCCACAAAATAGTAACACCCACAAGTCATTAACCCTCTCCACCTCTGATCCTGCTATAAGGTCTGGCTCATGGACCTCTCCTGAAGTCTACAATCAGTTCCTTGGTCTTGCTGACATTGTGTGAGAGGTAGTTAACTCAGCCAAGTTTTCAATCTCCCTTTGGCATGCTGATTCATCAACTCCTTCGATTCAGCCCACGACTGTGGTATCATCAGCAAACTTGAGTATGGTATTGGAGCTGTGCATAGCCACACAAGGTAAAGGGGTGATAAACACACAGCCCTGTGGTGCACCTGTGCTGATGGAGGTCACGGAGAAGGTGCTGTTGCCAATCTGAACTGATGAAGACCATAAGACCATTAAGATATGGGAGCAGAATTAGGCCATTTGGCCCATTGTGTCTGCTCTGCCATTTTATCATGGCTGATCCAATCTTCCTTCTCCACCCCAAACTCCTGCCTTCTCCCCATATCCCTTCATGCCCCGACTAATCCAGAACCTATCAACCTCCGCCTTAAATACACCCAATGGCATCGCCTCCACAGCCACCAGTGGCAATGAATTCTATAGATTCACCACTCTCCAGCTAAAAGGTCACCCCTCTATTCTGAGGCTGCGTCCTCTGGTCTTGGACTCCCCCACCACAGAAACATCCTCTCCATATCCACTCTACCGAGGCCTTTCAACATTCGATAGGTTTCAATGAAGTCACCCCCATTCTTCTGAATTCCGGTGAGTACAGGCCCAGAGCCATCGACTGCCCTTCACATGACGAGCCTGTCAATCCCAGAATCATTTTCGTGAACCTCCTCTGAACCCTCTTCAAGGTCTGCACATCCTTTCTGAGTTAAGGAGCCCAACACTGCTCACAATACTCCAAGTGAGGCCTCACCAGAGTTTTATAAAGCCTTAACATTACATCCTTGCTTTTATATTCTAGTCCTCTTGAAATGAATGCTAGCTTCACATTTGTCTTCCTCACCACCAACTCAATCTGCAAATTAACTTTTAGGAAATTCTGCACGAGGACTCCCAAGTCCTTCTGTACCTCAGATTTTTGAATATTTTCTCCATTTAGAAAATAGTCTATCCTTTTTGTTTCTTCTACCAAGGTGCATTACCGTCACTTCATTCTATCTGACACTTCTTCACCCATTCTCCTAATCTATCTAAACCCTTCTGTAGCCTCTCTACTTCCTCAAAACTACCTGCTCCTTCATCCAGCTTTGTATCATCAGCAAACTTTGCCACAAGGCCATTACTGCCTTTATCCAAGCCATTGATATGTATAACGTAAAAAGCAGTCCGAACACAGACCCCTCTGGACAGGAATCTACAAGTGAGGAAATCCAGGATCCAACAGCACAAGGTGGCAGAGAGGCCGAGGTCCTGGAGCTCATTGGTTAGTTTTGGAACTGAATGCTGCACTGTAGTCATGAAGAACATCCTGATGTATGGATCTTTGCTGTCCTGTTCCTCCTGGATTGAGTGAAGACTGTGGACCTGTTGGTCCGGTAGGCAAACTGGAGTGGATCCCAGTCACCCCTCAGGCAGGAGCTGATGTGTTTCATCACCAGCCTCTCAAAACACTTCATCACTGTGGATGTAAGAGCGACTGCCATATGATTGGCTGATGAGATATTTGAAGTAACAAGCAGGTGTACAGGTGTAGCCGATGAAAAGGTTTGTACACGTACAGAACAGACTCGATGAGTTGATTTGTCCCCTCCTGTTTCGGGTTTTTCACTTAATTCTGGGTGGAGATTACATTGCACCGGGCACGAATGTTTGAGCAATCCGTCCCAAAACATGTTCAGACTTGGAGCTTGCAGCTAAAATTCCCAACCTAAACCAAGATCCCACAGGGAATGGGCTCATCGGCACCAATAAGTCAACAGTTGTGGCTTTGCTTGCAGATTCGTGCAGCATTCTAGTTGTCTTCAGATTCAGATTTAATATCACCAGCATATTAAGCTGTTCCTGAATCACTGAGTGTGTGCCTTCAGGCTCCTGTACCTTCTTCCTGATTGTAGCAATGAGAACAGGACATGTCCTGCGTGACGGGGATCCTTAATGTCAGGCACTGCTCCTTGAAGTTGTCTTGGATACTAAGGAGGCTGGTGCCCAAGATGGAACTGACTGATTTTACAATTTTCTGCAGCTTCTTTTTGGTCCTGTGCAGTGGCCGTCACCCGCCCGCCCCCTTCACCCCCATACCAGTGATGCAGCCTGTCAGAATGCTCTCCACGGTACATCTGTAGAAGTTTTTCAAGTGTTTTAGGTGACAAAAACAAATATTGCAATACCATCTTGAACTTCTCTAAAAGCAACACTGGTGACTGAATGCAGGGGACTGGTTAAAAAAAAGGAATTGATTGTGGACTTCAAGGAAGGGAAAGTCAAAGGAACTCATGCAGTTCTCATCAATCAGAGAGCGTGAGGAGCTTTAAGTTCCCGGGCTTCAACATATCTGAGCCCAGCATATTGATGCAATTGCAAAGATTACCTGGGCCTCTGTACCTCTCACTCCAACTGGATCCTTGACTTCCTCATTGTGAAACCATGCTCAGTGCACATCAGAAATAACATCTCCTCACTGACAATCAACACTGGCACACCTCAAGGACACAAGCTTAGCCCACTAATCTACTCTCTCCATACCCATGACTGTGTGGCTAGGCACAGCTCAAATGCCAAATATAAACTTGCTGATGACACAACTAATGTTGCTAGAATTTTGGCAGCTAACAACACAACCAAGGGCTTCATCCTTCAGACAGTTCACAAAATGACTTCTTTTACTTCTTCTTCTTCTTTTAATTATGATTCAGTTACTCTAAGACAATAGGACCAAAAAAATATAGGAGCAGAACAAGGTCGTTTGGCACATCATGGCTGATCCAATTTTCCTCTCAGCCGCATTCTCTTACCTTCTCCCCGTATCCTTCATGCCCTGACCAATCAACCTCTGCCTTAAATATACATAAAGACTTGGCATCTACAGCTGCCTGTGGCAAAGAATTCTACAGATTCACCTCTCTCTGGCTAAAGAAATTCCTCCTCATCTCCTTTCTAAAGGGATCCCCCTCTATTCTGAGGCTGTGTCCTCTGGTCTTGGATTCCCCCACCACAGTAAACGTCCTCTCCATATCCACCCTATCAAGACCTTTCACCATCCGCTAAGTTTCAGTGAGATCACCACTCATTCTTCTGAATTCTGGTGATTACAGGCCAGAGCCATTAAACGCTCTTCATTTGACAAGCCATTCAATCCTGGAATCATTTTTGTGAACTTCCTTTGAACCCTCTCCAGTTTCAGCACATCCTTTCTAAGATAAGGGGCCCAAACCCGCTCATGATACTCCAAGTGAGGCCTCACCAGTGTTTTATAAAGTCTCAATATTACATCCTTGTTTTTATTTTCTAGTCCTGTGGAAATGAATGCTAACATCGCATTTGCCTTCCTCACCACAGACTCAACCTGAAAATTAATCCTGCACAAGGACTCTCAAGTCCTTTTGTGCCCCAGTTGTTTTGCATTTTCTCTCCATTTAGAAAATAGTCAAGACTTCAATATCTTCTACCAAAATGCATGACCATACACTTCTCGACACTGTATTCCATCTTCCATTATTTTGCCCATTCTCCTAATCTGTTTAAATTCTTCAGTATCTCTCTACTTCCTCAAAACTACCTGCTACTCCACCTATCTTCATATCATCTGCAAACTTTGCAACGAAGCCGTTAATTCCATCATCTAAATTATTGAAATATAACGTAAACAGTATTGGTCCCAACACAGACCCGTGGAACACCACTAGTCACCGACAGCCAGCCAGAAAAGGCTCCCTTTATTCCCACTCTCTGCATCCTGCCAATGAGCCACTGCTTTATCCATGCTAGAATCTTCCTTCTAATACCATGGGCTCACAGCCTGTTAAGCAGCCTCATGTGTGGCACCTTGTCAAGGGCCTTCTGAAACCCAAGTACACAACATCCACCGATCCTCTTTTGTCTATCCTGTTTGTTATTTCTTCAAAGAATTCCAACATATTTGTCAGGCAACATTTTCCCTTGAAGAAACCATGTTGACTACAGCCTGTTTTACCATGTGCCTCCAAGTACCCTGAGACCTCATCCTTACTGATGGACTCCAACAGCTTCCCAACCACTGAGGTCAAACTAACTGGCATATAGTTTCCTTTCTTCTGCTTCTGTCTTTTCTTGAAGAGTGGAGTGACATTTGCAATTTTCCAGTTTTCCAGAACCATTCCAGGATCCAGTGATTCTTGAAAGATCTTTACTAATGCCTCCACAATCTCTTCAGTCATCTCTTTCAGAACTTTGAGATATACACCACCAGTTTGGGTGACTTATCTACCTTCAGACCTTTCAGTTTCCCAAAAAGCTTCTCTCTAGTAATGGTACCTTCAGACACTTCATGACCCCTGACACCTGGCACTTCCACCATACTGCTAGTGCCTTCCACAGTGAAGACTGATACAAAATACTTATTAAATTCGTCCACCATCTCCTTGTCCCTCACTACTACATCCCAGGCATTGTCTTCCAGCGATCTGATATCCAGTGGTCCGATATCCACTCTCACCTATCTTTTACACTTTATGTATCTGAAGAAACTTCAGGTGTCCTCTATTGGAGCCTATAATCGACATTTTGTTTTTGGGCCGATTGTGCAATCTGATGATTTGCCGTCTCCCAGGGAGTTTGATGAGGTTTCAAGCGAAATGTGGAGCCTAGACCCAAGAAGCCTGGAAAGCCCACTATCGACTTCATTTCTCGCCAATCAAAGCTTCAAGGAAGATTGAAATCAACAAGAGCGCAAGGCAACTGGGTGTTCAGCATCATCTGCATTTGAATGGCCTCTCTCTCACTTTCTAGTCCTGGAGGAAGGTGCCTGTGTTTGACTGGTCTCTCTTGTGCTCTCACTCGTTGCTGCCGAAATCTTGGGTCTTGGGCGAGGTTTAATTGATGCGGTTTGCGGATTGGAATCTGTAGTTCATGTTTTGATATGTTTTTTGTTGGTAGTTGCAACTTTTTTTGTTGCTATTTTCGATCAGGGCGGACTGCCTCTGCGGCCTGCGGTCAGCAAATGATGGCGCTAAATTGAATTGAACTGAGCTGAAACTGAGCGTTCCTGGACTGTTTTGTTGATTTTGTGATTGGATGTTTTACATTGTGTTTTTTGCTCTTTTTTCGCCATTTGCGTGATCTGTCCTTTTTTTTTGCACATTGGATTTTGATATTTTTCTTTGAACGGTATCCATGGTTGTCTTTGTTTCATGGGTGTGTGTGGTAAGACAGAATCTCATAAATAGTTTAATAATAAATGTGCTTTGACATTTTGAACCAGATGGGTGACAAGGTGGCATACAGGAGTGAGGTAGATCAGCTGATTGAGTGGTGTCGCAACAACAACTCTGCACTCTACATTTGCAAGACCAAGGAATTGAATTGATTGTGGACTTCAGGAAGGGAAAGTCGAGGGAACACGCACCAATCCTCACGGAGGGATGAGCAGTGGAAAGGGTGAGCAGTTTCAGGTTCCTGGGCCCCAACATCTCTGCAGATCTTCCACGGCCCAACATGTTGATGAAATTACAAAGAAGGAACAGTGGTGGCTATATTTCATTAGGAGTTTGAGGAGACTCTAACAAATTTCAACAGGGAGCATTCTAACTGGTCTCATCACCGTCTAATGTGGAAGGGCCACTCCGCAGGATCAGAGGGTTTCAAACTCAGCCAGCTCCATCATGGGCACTAGCCTCTCCAGCAATAAGGACATCTCCAAAAAGGCAATGCTTCATAAAGGTGGCATCCATCATTAAGACCAGCATCACCCAGGACGTGTCCTCTTGTTATTACCACCATCAGGGAGGAGGTACAGCAGCCTGAAGACACACATTCAATGTTTTAAGAGCAGTTTCTTTCCCTCTCCAGTCAGATTTCTACCTCACTACTTTTGCTCTCTTTTTTAAACGAATATAGACGATACTATGCAAAAGTCTAAGGCACATATATATAGCTAGGGTGCCTAAGAGCTTTGCACAGTTCTGTAGCAGCTTTACGTATTGCATTGTATCACTGCAAAAGAAACAAATTTCATGACATATGTGAGCGATGATAAATCTGATTCTGATACGGGTCTCTATTGTGGACTGAGAGTGGGAAGGGGGCAGAGAGAGGGGAATCATGGTTGGGAAAGGGGAAGGGAGGGGGAGGGAGTGGGAAGCACCACAGAAAAGTTCTGTAATGATCAATAAACCAATTGTTTGGAATTAAATTACCTTTCCTGGTGTCTCAGGACTGGGTATGTCCCCACCCACGCCACCCCCACCTGGCATTCCTTCTCTGCCACCTGTCCCACACCCCTCCCACTGTGCTCTGTCCTCGTCATTTCCAACATTCTTTTCTCCCGCCAGATTTACAAAAGGACATTTGTCAGTGATGTTAACCTGATTCTGATGCTATCTCACGTCAGACTCTAAACATCAATCAACAAGTTAATTTTCATTGGTATGCAGTCCGTTAAATTTCTTTATTTGAAAATGTCACGCTTTCTGATCTTGCTTTCATCTCTCCATGTCTCTGTGACTGTCTCCTACAACATGAGTTATCTGCCCTCCCCTGGCCTCTTGAGCCCCAGGGGAGATTAACTGGCTTCAGCTACAAGACTTGGCACCTCCAGTTCTATCTCCAAAACCCTCCTTTCAAGATTTGAAGTACAGTTGGCCCTCCTTATCCATGGGGAATTGGTTCCAGGACCCCCCGCGGATATTAAAATTCGCGGATGCTCAAGTCCCTTATTTAACAGTGTGGTGGTCTTTAGGACCCAGCGGAACCCCGGACTTTATTTAACGTGTCTCCGTGCGCTGGACATTAGGACCTGTCGGCGCAGCTCTGAATCCGCAGTGTTTCTGTTCACGAAAATAATCACAATCGCGATTGAAAATAAGGTGGAAGTAATAACGCAATCGGAAAGAAGTGAGACGCGATCGGTCATTGGAAAAGCGTTAGGCTACAATTGGTCAACAATCGGAACACTTTTCATGGAGCATGTGAAAGGCTCTGCCCCGATGAAAGCTACAATTATTACTAAGCAACGCAGTGGTTAAATTATTGAAATACATATGTTTCTTAAGTGTTTTATATGAACAGAACTCATTCATAACCCGAGGACTGCCTGTACTTCAATACCTAATACAATGTAAATGCTATGTAAATATTTGTTATACTGTATTGTTTAGAGAATAATGACAAGAAAAATTAGTCTGTATGTGCTCAAGCAATGAGTGCTGGAGACAGAACTTCCGGGTTTTCCCAATCTGCGGTTGGTTGACTCCACGCATACGGACCGACTGTACATTTATCATCAAAGAATGTATAAACGATACAACCTTGAGATTTGTCTACTTACAGGCAGCCACAAAGCAAGAAACCCTAAAGAACCCAATTAAAAACCCGATAGGCAGACAAAGGGGGAGAAAAAACAAATCATGCAAACAATAGAAGCAAGCAACAACATTCCGAACGAAAGAGAGTCTTTATAGCCAAACCCCGGAGCAGGCCAGAGTAGGCCAAAGCACTGGTATCAGTCCATCATATTAGCGGGCATGGAGCATAGTAACCAGGACAGTGTTCATAGCCCAGCGCCATGGAGTGAGAGTGAACATCAGGGGAGAGCGAGCGAAATCGGCTCTCGCCTCAGATCCCGACATCCAGTCGACCTGGGCCAGTGTTTAAATTGTCCAAACAGCATATCATACCTGGTGCCAGGACCCAGGCACTGCCACAGCGAAAGGCTCCAGGCCTAGTCCACATCACCTAGCGACGTGCTCCGGGCTCAGATTTCACCACCCAGCCTGAAGCACTCTCGATTTCCCCACATCAGCTTGGCACCCAGAGTAATCCTACCCCGCAGCCGGGCCAGTTGTTCCGCAAGTGAAACCCCACTGCCTCAACTTCTCCTCTCCAAATCGCTCCAACCACCTGGGGCGATTCTGCAGTGTACCAATGCGGCTCATCCCTCGAATTCGCTTCACCTTCGCTCCCACCTCATTGCTTGCAGTGATAATTTACCACAATTCACTTTAGTAAAGGTGCTATTAGTTATGTTTTTAGTTGAATTCTTAGCCTCTTGAACTGTTGCACGTGTTCGTAGCACCATCTTAAACCGGAAGATTCATGTTTATTTATTACGTGTAAATCAAAACATACAGTGACATGGGTCGTTTACGTTAACAATCAACACACCCATTGTGGCACCAACATTACATGCCCACAATGCTCGACGGGACAACACAGAACACTACAAAAATGGCAATACTTGTGGGCGTTACTTAGCGCATCCTCAGCTTGGAAGTTCAATTGTGAAGAAAGCATGACAGCGCCTCTACTTCCTGAGGAGTCTGCAGAGATTCAGCGTGACAACTAAAACTTCAACAAACTTCTACAACTGCATAGAGGAGAGTGTATGGACTGGCTGCAGCACGGTCTGGTATGGAAACACCAATGACTTTGAACAGAAAATCCGACGAAAGGCAGAGGCTCCGACCCAGTCCATCACAGGTAAAGCCCCTCCATTGAGCACATCTACATGAAGCGCTGTCGTAGGAAAGCAGCTTCCATCACCAAGGCTGTGCTCTCTTCTCGCTGCTGCCATGGTAGAGGGTACAAGAGCCTCAGGACTCGCACCACCAGGTTCAAAAACAATTACTACCCCAGAAGCATCAGGCTCTTGAACAAAGGGGTTAACTACACTAAGCTGCCCCATCATTGAGATGTTTCTACAACCAATAATCTCACTTTACGGACTCTGTATCTAATGTTCTTGTTGTTGATTGCTATTTGCATTCATATCTGCATTTGGACAGTTTGTTGTCTTCTGCACCCTGGCTGATCTTTCATTGATACTGTTATAGTCACTATTCTATAGATTTGCTGAGCATGCCCAAAAGAAAATGAATCTCGGGGTTGTATATGGTGACATATACATACTTTGATAATAAAATTTACTTTGAACTTCGAGTTGATTGTTAATGCATATGATGCATTTCATGTTTGGATGCACATGTGATAAATAAATGAATCTGAAACCAGAAGAGGCTTCCTGAGGATAAACATCGTCTCAATATCCCCTCACTCAAACGATTCTCAACACCTGTTAGACTACTCTTAAGAAAACTTTACTAACTTAGAACGAAAGCAAGTGATAGTTGAGACACAAGATCATAAGATATAGGAGCAGAATTAAGCTACTTGGCCCTCTGAGTCACCAGTTCATCATGACTGATCCATGTCCCCTTCATGCCCCAATCTGCTACCTGCTCCCTAAACCCCTTCATGCCCTTACTAATCAAGAATCTATCAACTTATGCCTTAAATATACATGAAGACTTGGTATCCACAGCTGCTTGTGGCAACAAATTCCACAGATTCACAACTCTCTGGCTAAAGTAATTCCTCCTCACCTCCTTTCTAAAAGGAAACCCCTCTATTCTGAGGCTGTGTCCTCTAGTCTTGGACTCTCCCACCACAGGAACATCCTCTCTACATCCACTCGATCATGACCTTTCAGCATTCAATGAAGTCATCCCTCATTCTTCCGAAATCTAGTAAATACAGGCCCAGAGCCATCAAATACTCTTCAGATGACAAGCTGTTTAATCTTGGAATTGTTTTCTTTAATCTCTTTTGAACCTTCAACAAGATCAGCTCATCCTTTCTAAGCGGCCCAAAACAGCTCACAATACTCCAAGTGAGACCTCACCAGTTCTTTCTAAAGTCTCAACAGTACATTATGTGTATTAGAACTTAGGGAAGGCCATTTGTCCCATCGTCTCTGTGCTAGCTCACAGAGATACCATTCACCACCAACTTTCCTGGTGACCTATTCATGCGTCAGGATGTAATGGTAAAGAGCTGGAACGACTAGACAGGATGCTGGTGAGACCGCAGGACTTCAGTGTTCTGGTTGCTGAGTTACAGGAAGGATGTCAATTCTTTGGAAAGGATGCAGGAAAGATTAGCAAGACTGAAGTGCCTAACTTACAAGGACAGACTGGAGGAAGAAGCCAGTCGTCATAAGGGGTTTGGTGGTGGAGAGTGTCAGTAACTTTAAATTCTTTGATGTTATCTTATCAGCGAATGACCCCGTTGGACAATTTGTGCTGGGCCAGATTGAAAACGTCAGGGTGTCAGGGCTAGAGGCGAGGGATGGACCAGTTCAGCTTACTCCATTTGGTTTACTCGACTCTGCACTGAACTCAGGCTGTGGGCTGCAACTATTGGGCTCCTGGATCAGCTGCAGTGATGACTGACTCTGTGGCTGTGAACTCACTTTTGTGAACTTCAGTTCTTTACACAATTTGTTTATTTTCTGCACATCGGGTGTTTGGCGATCTTTTTTAAAAAATGGGTTCTATTGGGTTTCTTTGTTTTGTGGCTGCCTGTGAGGAGACGAAACTCAAGGTTGTATAAAGTACACATGCTTTGATAATAAATGTACTTTGATTTTCTCCTGGGCCCGGCATAAAAATACCATTACAAAGTAGACACACAGCACCTCTACTTCCTTAGAAGTTTGCAAAGATTCGGCACATCATCTGAAACTTTGACAAAGTGGACAATGGAATGTATCTGAACTGGTTGCACCACGGCCTGGGATGGAAACACCAGTGTCCAGATATAGAAAGTGGTGGATACAGTCCAGCCCATCACAAGCAAAGCCCTACCCACCACTGAGCATACTTGCAAGCATAGCCACAAGAAGGCTTTATAAGGCATTAGTCAGCTGGCACTTGGAATACAGGGAGCAGTCTTGGGCCCCTTATCTCAGAAAGGATGCGCTGGCATCGGAGAGGGTCCAGAGGAGATTCATGAGAGTGATCCAGGGAATGGGTAGTTAACGCGTGAGGAGCGCTCGTTGGCCCTGGGCCTGTACTCGCTGGAGTTTAGAAGAACGTTGGAATACTGAAAGGCCAGGATGGAGTGGACGTGGAAAGCATGCAGTGGAACCCGCACACAAGCGCCGGGACAAAGAAAACACGGCAGCACCTCTACCTTCTTACAAGTTTGCGCAGATTCACCGTTACCTAAAGCTTTGTCACCCTCTACAGATTGTATCCTAACTGGTTGCATCACGGCCTGGTATGGAAATATGCCCAGGAATGGGGTGGAATACGCCCATTCCACCACAGGACAAGCCGTCCCCAGCACTGAGCACCTCTGCAAGGAGCACCGCCACACGAAAGAAGAATCCATCATCAAGGACGCCCCACCATGGTCTCTTCTCACTACTACCATCAGGCAAGTGGGTACAGGAGCCTTAGGTCCCACACCACCAGGATCAGGAACAGTTAATACTCTACAATGGTCAGGCTCCTGAACCAGGGTGGATAACTTCACTGGAGTACTCTGAACTGATTCCACAACCTCACTTTCTACAACTCGTGTTCTTGTCTTATTTATTTATTTTTAGTATTTAAATAATTTGTCTTATTTTGTTTGTCACTCTTTATGTATACTTTCCCATAAATTCTACAGTATTTCTTTATTTTCCTGTGAATGTCTGCAAGAAAATTAATCTCAGGGTAGCATTTGGCAACATATACATACTTTGATAATGAATTGACTTTGAAGTTTGACAAGAGTGGGGCTTCTTCCCCCGGAGCACGAGGCTGAGGGATGGTTTAGAGACTCGTGAGCTGATTGGTCACACTCAATTTGATGGGTAGGAGAGTCTCAAAATGGAGAGTTTAGTGTTAGAACCGGTGCTGAGATCAGAGTCCGGATCAGGTACAGGTCACCAGTACAGATCGTGAAACTTGTTGTCTTTGTGCCAGCAGTACAATGCATTGAATAATAATTGAAAAAAAAATAAATTCAGTAAGTATGTATATAAAATAGTTAAATTAAATAAGAAGTGTAAAAATAGAAAAAAAGTAGTGAGATAGTGTTTATGGGTTCAATGTCCATTCAGAAATCAGATGGCCGAGGGGAAGAAGCTGTTCCTGTATCGCTGAGTTTGTGCCTTCAGGCTTCTGTACCTCCTCCCTGATGGTAGCAATGAGAACAAGGCATGACCTGGACAATGGGGGGGGTCCTTAATGACGGACTCCGCCGTTTTGATGCGTCACTCCTTTATGTCCTGGATACTACGGAGGTGAGTGCCTATGATGGAACTGACTAAGTTTACAACTCCCTGCTGATTATTTTGATTCTGTGCACAGCCACCGCCAAACCCCCCCCCCCCCCCGCCCCCATACCAGATGTTGATGCAGCCGGTCAGAATGCTCTCCACAGTACCCTGTTGAAAATTTGCAAGTGTTTTTGGAGCCATACTAAATCTCAAACTCCTAATGAAATATAGGTGTTGTTGTGACTTTGTAGCTGCATCAATATGTTGGGTCCAGGATAGATCACAATCAGGCTTATTATCACTAACATACGTGATTAAATTTGTTGTTTTGCAGCAGCAGGACAGTGCAAGACATCCACTGCCATGAGGTAGAATAAGTATTAAAGATAAATAAGTAGTACAACGAGAGCAAAATGCTGAGGTAGAGCTCATGGACCTTTCAGAAATCTGATAGCAGACAGGAAGATGCTCTTCCTAAAATGTAGAGTAAGGGTCTTCAGACTCCTGTACCTCCTCCTACTGGTAGAAATGTGAAGAGGACACGTCCTGGGTTCCGAAGGTCCTTAATGATGGGTGATGCCTTCTTGAGGCACCCTGCAGTTTCCTGCAGTCTTGAGCACAGCCCCTCCATGACCAGCAACGCTGCATCCAGAAACAATGCTTCCTTTGGCACACCAATTAAATTAAATTGATACCCCCTCACCAGGTCTCACGAGTCACCTGTCAGCATCCTCACCCTCCTACCAACTTCTCATTCTGGCATAGACCCCTCTTGTCCATGTACTTATCCAAACTTCTCTTAAATGTTGCAATCAAACCCACATCCACTATTTCCACTGGCAGCTCGTTCCACTCTCACCATCACCTGAGTGAAGGAGATTCCCCTCATATTCCCCCTTTAAATATTTCACCTTTCACCTCTAATTCTAGTCTCACCTAATCAGAGGGGAAACTTCTTCACTCAGAGAGTGGAACGAGCTGCCAGCGGCAGCGCTGAATGTGGGTCGATTGCAACATTTAGAAGAAGTCTAGATAGGTACATGGACAGGAGGAGTATGGAGGGTTATGGTCCAGGTGCAGATCAATGGGACTAGGCAGAATAATGGTCCAGCATGGACTGGATGGGCTGTAAGGCCTGTTTCTGTGCTGTTGTGCCCTATGACTTTATCACCTCAGTGACCTTCCATCCATAGAAGTGAGATCTGGGTATGTTGACGTGTTGGGATGGACAGTAGTTTTTGATGGACTCTAGATCATGGTCTCTGGGGACCCTGCTGTTGCTTGGATGGTGGCTGGTGGAGGGAGAGGGGTCGATGCTAAGCTGGAGCAACTGGGGGGAGGGGGAGGGGGACGGTTGCTGCTTTTGCTGCTGCTTGTGCATGGCAGGGGGGCTTTGGGGCTCTAACATTTTCCTATCATTCATTCTTTGGGGTTTTTCTTCTGTTTCATGGATGTCTGGGAAGAGTAAGAATTTCAGGATTTAGACTGTATACATACACTGATATTAAGTGGAATGATTGAATGACCACTGAGATCACCACTGACACATCTGAACCCCACACACACACGCAATGTGGTCAGAAGAGCAGCTTTTGTGGCTCAGATATCTTGTGGAGAGTGACTCGCCTCCTATTCAGTTCTGCTACTTTCAAGCGATGAGTCATAAGTGGGAAAGAATATGAGGTAGTCGGCTGGATGAGCCAACACCATTCTAGGACATGTTCAAAGTAAATTTATCAAAGTACCTATCTGTCACTATATGCTACCATGAGATCCATTTTCTTGCAGGCATTCACAGTAGAAAAGAGAAAGGCAATAGGATCAATGATAAACTACACTCAAAGACTAGTAAACAATAGGTAGATCTGAGACAATGAAAAGTTCAAAGTAAATTTTGATATCAGTGTACATATATATATATATCTCCATATACAATCCTGAGATTCACTTTCCTGTGGGTGTAACTCAGCAAATCTATAGAATAGTAACTATAACATGGTCAATGAAAGATCAACCACAGAGTGCAGAAGATAACAAACTGTGCAAACGCAAATATAAAAAAAAGCAATAAATAACGAGAAGATTAGATAGAGAGATCATTGGTTGTGAGAAACATCTCAGTGGATGGGCAAGTGGGTGTAGTTATCCCCCTTTGTTCAGGAGTCTGATGGTTGAGGGGTCAATGAACCTGGTGGTGTAAGTCCAGAGGCTCTTGTACCACCTATCTGACGGCAGCAGCAAGAAAAATGCATGGCCTGGCTGGTGGGGATCTCTGATGAAGGAGTCCTTGAAAGTGAGTCTGTAGGTTGTGACATCAGTTCAGAGTTGAGGTGAAAGAAGTTTTCAATGTTGATTCAGGAGCCTGATGGTTGAAGGGTAATAACTGTTTCTGAACCTGGTGGGACCTAAGACTCCTCTCCCCCCTGCCTGATGGTAGTAGCGAGAACAGAGCATGGCCTGGATGGTAAATATATTTTCCCTCTGAACCCCATTCTCCTGCCTTCGTCCTGTATCTTTTCATGCCTTTACTAATCAAGGACCTATCCTGTACCTCCCATGCAAGGACAACACTGAGAAGAAAGCACAGCCTGACACAAACGATTCTGCAGATGCTGGAAATCTTCAGCAAAACACACAAAATGCTGAAGCAACTCAATAGGTCAGGCAGCATCTATGGAGGGACATAAACAGATGACACTTCATCAGTCCTGAAGAAGGGTCTCCGTTTCCCCTCCATAGATGCTGCCTGACTTGCTGAGTTCTTCCAGCATTTTTGTGTGTGTTGCTCAAGGTGATACATCCAACTGCTTCCAGATATCCAAACCTAAATGTTCACCATCTCCACCACTAGGGTGCCTGCCTACAATATTCATACTAGCCACTCACTGGGGTAACCTAACAGCACCTTCTGGGACAGGTGCAGCAGAGCAGCACCACCACCCACAGGTTCATCACCTTGCTGGCCTAGAAATCTGTCAGTCGTGGCCTCGCCTACTGCCACAATGAGGGCATACTCAGGTTAGAGGAGCAACACCTTATGTTCCGTTGGGTAGCCTCCAACCTGATGGCACAAACATCGATTTCTCAAACTTCTGGCAAGGGCCCCACACCCCCTTCACCATTCCTGTTTCCCTCCCTCACCTTTCTTACCTGCCCATCAACTCCCTCTGGTGCTTCACCCCTTCCTTTTCTTCCATCGTCTTCTGCCCTCTCCTTTCAGACAGCTCCTTCTTCAGCCCTCTCTCTCTCCTTCACCAATCATCTTGGCAGCTCTTTACTTCACCCCTCCTCCTCTCCCGGCTTCACCTATCACCTGCCACCTTGTACTTCCTCCCCCCCCCCCCCCTTCTTATTGTGGCTCCTTCCTTCCTGTCTAGTCCTGATGAAGAGTCTCGGCCCAAAACTCCGACTGTTCACTCTTTTCCACAGATGCTGCCTGACCTGCTGAGTTCCTCCAGCGTTTGATGTGTGTTGCATCTGCAGATTTTCTGGCGCTAGTGAGCTGTAAATCTGTCGCCACTGTCCCTATGAATGGGTCTGAATCCTGGAACAGCTCAGAGGGAACCCCTTCACCAGAAGAACTGCGCTGGTTGGAGAAGGAAATTTACTCTCTCAACCCCCACCTTCTCAAGGGGCAGATGAGGGATGGGCAATAAACGGTGGTGCAGTCTAGATCGCAGTGAAGGATGCACGAAGCTCTGCTGGGACCCCTACATCTCCCCCAACATCCAACTTAACACAAACTCCCATCTCGTCATTCTGAACCCGCACAACTCAAGTGCGCGCACACCCGCCTTTCCACCTCCTCAAGTACGCGCGCTCCCCCGTCCCACCCCTCCTCAAATGTGCGCGCTCCCCCGTCCCACCCCTCCTCAAATGTGCGCGCTCCCTCCCTCAAACACCCATGCTCCCCTCCCTCCCGCCTTAGGGAACACCGACCCCGAGCCCCGGTGACTCCCCGCCCCTGCTGCCGAATAAGCTCGTCCGTCCGGCTGACAAACGATTTAATTAGCCTTCACCTCCTTGGACGGCCGTCCCTACCTTCTTCCGGCCCACCTCCCGGTGAAATGTGGAATCGCTCAGAGCGGAGCCAGGTCGCCGGGCCGGACTTCCCCAAGGCGGGGATCGGGACAGCGAGGCTGTGGGCGAAAACAGTCACTCCTTTTGGCAAGCGGGGCACTGAGCGCTGCTAGAACTGGGACAAGCCCAAACGCGATAGAAACCATTCCTGCCCAAAGATTCAGGCAGTTTGCAATTAATCTCGCACTTCCAAGGAACAAGTCACTTCGCAAAAGCTCTCAAACCCCCACAAAGTAACCTCACAAAAGATGCAACTTCAGTCCGCCTATGGTGGGGAAAGTTTAGTCAGTCCCACCCCATCGTTAAATCGCCCTAAAGAGAAACCGCCTGAAAAGGAAAAGCGAAATCAAAATTCCATCCTACCTCCCCACACTCGTTCCCGGAGTCTGAAACCGACCGGAATCTTCTTTAGAAACACAACCATTTCCCCTTAAGCCAGCGTATCCCCTTTCCTTTATCAATGGGAGGAAGTGAGATTCTGTGGGAACTGGTGTGGTTCTTTTTTTTTAAACGTATTTTAGAAGGACGTTAATTCAGGAGGAAGTCCATGGCGCAAGCTCCCCGGTTTGAGTGAACCCTGTTACCGCTCTCTGGCACAGGGAGGTGTGTTCCAGCGAAGCGCACACACCCTGACCATGTGATGTCTGTCTGAGAGAGTAACTTATTGTCGGATGGCTCACAGTTTTGAGGAGGTGGGTCACGGTTGTTCAGGTGGCGTAGCGAATAGAGCAGCTCAGCGACCACGGTCCGACCCCACCTTCGGCGCTGGCTGCGTGTGGGTGTGGAGTCTGGCGGATCCTGTGGATCGTTGTTTTTTCTCTCTAAAGTCACGCTCACGAGATGCTGGAGGAACTCAGCAGGTCAAGCAGCATCTATGGAAATGATTAGACTGTCGACGTTTCGGACAGAGACCCTTCTTCAGGACTGGAAAGGAAGGGGGAGAGGACAAAGGGGTAGTACAAGTGACCATGGGCTACAGCTGCTCCCACACCTCCTCCCTCACTGCCATTCAGGGCCCCAGACAGTCCTTCCAGGTAAGTCAAGGGGTTACCTACTCTCTCCTGTGCTCCTGGTGTGGCCCCCGGTGTGTTAGTGTGACCCGATGCAAATTGGGAGACGCTTCGCTGAGCACCTTCACTCCATCCGACACAAAAGCAGGATTTTCTGGTGGTCACCCATTTCAATTCTCCTTCCCATTCCGACATGTCAGTCCCTGGCCTCCTCTACCCCAGACTGAGGCCACACTCAGGTTGGAGGAGCAACACCTTATATTCCGCCTGGGTAGCCTCCAACTTGATGGCATGAACGTTGATTTCTCGAACATCTGGTAATGCCCCCACCATCCTTCACCATTTCCCCCTCTCACCTTATCTCCTCACCTGCCCATCACCTCCCTCTGGTGCTCCTCCACCTTCCCTTTCTTCCAAGGTCTTCTGTCCTCTCCTGTCAGATTCCCCCTTCTCCAGCCCTTTATTGCTTTCACCAATCGACTTCCCAGCTCTTCAGTTCACCTCTCCCGTTTTCACCTATCATCTGCCACCTTGTACTTCTTCCAACCCTCCCTCACATTCCTACCCTCCTTTCCAGTCCTGAAGAAGGGTCTTGGGCCAGACACATCGACTGTTTACTCTTTTCCAAAGATGCTGCCTGGCCTGCTGAGTTCCTCCAGCATTTTGTGAGTGTTGCTTTGGATGTCCAGCGTCTGCAGATTTTCTCGTCTTTGTACTGACACAAGAGATTCTGCAGATGCTGGAAATCCAGAGCAACACACACAACTTGCTGGAGACCCTTGGTCTGAAACGTTGACTATTTATTCCTCATCATGGATTCCGCCTGATCTGTTGAGTTCCTCTAGCATTGTGTATAAAATTATGTAAAGTTACAATAAATAGATAAATAAGTGTAGACAGAACGATAGATCTTCTGAGTTCCTCCTGCAAGTTGTGAGTGTTACTCTAGACGTCCAGCGTCTGCAGAATCTCTTGTAAACCCACCAGCCAATTAAAGACCAATTTATCTCTTTGCTCTTAATTCCTTTTGATCAATAAAAACACACGGCTAAAGGCTAAGAAAATATTTTTGGTTCGCAGATACAATTAAAAGATGTTTAGACAGATGCATGGATGGAAAGGTTCAGAGAGAGATGGTCAAATACAGGCGAGCAAATGGGATAAGTGTGGAGTCTTGGTCAAGTTTGATTGGCCTGAGGGTCTGTTCCTTGCAGTATTGACTCTCCGAAAATAACCCAAACACAAGGAAATCTGCAGATGCTGGAAATCCAAAGCAACACACGCAAAATGCTGGAGGAACTCAGCAGGCCAGGCAGAGTCTATGGAAAAAAGTAAACAGTTGACATTTTGGACCAAAACCCTTTAGAGCAAGAAGGCGGGGGAGGGAGGGGTAGAAGATAGGTGGAACTGGGAAAGGGGGAGGGTGAAGTAAAGAGCTGGGAAGTTGATTGCTGAAAGAGATGAAGGGATGCAGAAGGGAGATTCTGATAGGAGAGGATAGAAGACCATGGAAGAAAAGGAAGAGAGAGGAGGACCAGAGAGAGGTGATGGGCAGGTAAGGAGATCAGGTGAGAGAGAGAAATGGGAATCTTGTGTTAGTAATTTTTTAGATATCTTACGCAGTACTGTTACCACAAATTTCATGACGTGTCAGTGATAATAAAGCTGATTTCAATTCTGATATCCTCCATTAGGGAAGAGGAACAGTGCACAGTATGGAAATAGATTCTTTGCTCTGTTGTGTCCATGCCAAATATTAAGGACCCATCTCTGCTAACCTCATTTCCCAGCACCTGATCTAACTAAAATGAATCATATTTGTTTTTGATGGGAATGGGTGTGAGGCTGTTTGGGATTTGACAGCAGGTATGATCAATGTGTAGAGAGGAAGAGAGTAAATGTGTCAAGGAGGTGGAGCATCCGCACAGTAAGAGGAAACATGTCACAGCTTATCTGAGATTTCCAAGGAAAGATGTGACTAATAACTCTGTAAGGCATTACTACCTTGTACTGAATGCAATTTGCTTCATAATTGTGTCATGCTTCAGAATCTGAATCAGGTTTACTATCATTGGCATAAGTTGTGACATTTGTTAACTCAGAGGCAACAGTACAATACATGATAATATAGAAAAAATAAATTAATCAATTACATTAAGTGGTTATATGTATATTAAACAGTTAAATCAATAATACAATTACATTAAGTGGTTATATGTATATTAAATAGTTAAATCAATAATAATTTTTATCTCAGAAGTGATTTAAAAAAAGTGAGGTGGTGTTCATGGGTTCAATGTCCATTCAGAAATCGGATAGCAGAGGGGAAGAAGCTGTTCTGAGTCATTGAGTGTGTCCCTTCAGGCTCCTGTACCACCTCCTGGTAACAATGAGAAGAGGGCATGTCCTGGGTGGTGGGGGATCTTTAATAATGGACACCGCCTTTCTGAGGCACAGCTACTTGAAGATATCTTGGATACTATGACAGAGCTGACTGATTTTACAACTTTCTGTCGCTGCTTTCAATGCTGTGCAGCAGCGCCTCCCCCCCACTCCAGACAGTAATGCAACTTGTCAGAACAATCCCGCAGTAGTTACATCTACTAAAATGAATCATATGTAGTTACATATGATTCTGTAGTTGTACATGCATCTGTAGTTACATGACGAACCAAAATTTCCTCAAGCTCCTAATGAAATATAGCCACCATCTTGCCTTCTTTGTAGTTGCATGTCAGTACCATGTTAGATCCTCAGAGGTCTTGCAATTGCTCACTCTCTCCACTTCTGATCCCTCTATGACGTACCTGTGAAAACAACACACAGATGAGCAAAGAAAGCAGGAGCTTTGTTCTTGTGTGTGTTGGGCCATATTCTGGAGTTAGGATATATAACCAATAATTAAATTCAACAACAGCCATTCTTCAGACATGAACATAGATACTTCATTGATCCCAAAGGAAATCCCAGTGTCACAGTAGCATTACATGGAGCAACTACCGCATGGAACGTCCCCGCAAACATACAGGATTGACCTCTGGCAACAAACAGAAGCCAGAACCCCACCAAACAATACAGTGCAAGACCCCGCAGAAACGTTGCCAGACCCCCGGGGGCACTGCTTGACAGATGGAAGTGGTGCACTCTCAACAGAGCGAGAGCGGGAGTTTGTAGGATGGGAGACAATATGGTGAAGTGGAGTTTAAAGACCAGCGAATCCTGTGAGTGTGGCGAAAGGGTGCCCAACATTGGACACGTTCTGCGCAACTGCCCCCTCTCACCCGATTCAGCTGACACTGACCTGCCCAACGTGAACCAAACAACACCAGAGTGGCTGGCTGTCTGGTGTAACAAGCTGTGATGATGATTGCAAGTACAATATTAGATTAGAAGAAAGAAGAATAAATAAGTTACCACCAAGACTCTAACAGGAGTGGATCGTCACTTCCCTGGCTATAGGTTGACTCATTATAGAGCCTAGTGGCTGAGGGTAAGATTGATTTCATATAGTGCTCTTTGGAGCAGCGCAGCTGTCTTAGTCATGGATTGTAGATTCAATTTAAGAACGCAGCTCTGAGAAACAGTATTCCTGGGGCTGAGGACACCAGTTGGTTGAAAACTAGACAGTGTTGATTAACATTCACTTTGGGTGTCTGGAGTGTGGGTGCAAAGAAGAAGGAGATGTGAAAACTATATGTAATTCAAAGGAAGCATTGTAGAGACATTGTAACTATAGAATTGTCCTGCTGTTACCTTTGATCTTTAGCATATAAAATGTGCTAAAGGTTGTCATGTAATACTGTCATGTAATACTGGGTCGAAGAGGCCTCTTCCTCAGGCAGTGTCTCATTTTGTTGTCTAGAACACTTCTGTATCCACTAGCTTCAGTGTCTCTCTGGTGACATCGTTTACATTACAACAAAGTGTCACGGAGAAGGCCATTCGGCCCCTCAAGCCTGCTACAACATTCAATGGTAGTGTAGCAGACAGCGTGATGCTATTGCAGATTGGGGCATCAGGGTTTGCTTCTGGCTCCAGCTGTAAGGAGTTTATATGGCTCCCCGTGACCGCATGGGTTTCTTCCATGTGCTCTGGTTTCCTCCCACAGTCCAAAGACGTACTGGACAATTGGTCTTTGTAAATTGACCTGGATTATGGTTGGTTAAATAGGTGTGTTGCTAGGCAGTGCCGCTCATTATGCCAGAAG
Organism: Hemitrygon akajei; assembly: GCF_048418815.1. Classification (NCBI taxonomy): domain Eukaryota; kingdom Metazoa; phylum Chordata; class Chondrichthyes; order Myliobatiformes; family Dasyatidae; genus Hemitrygon; species Hemitrygon akajei. The sequence goes on along the minus strand of NC_133129.1, from coordinate 92,040,450 downwards.
GGCCTGTTCCATGCTGTACCTCTAAATACAAAAAGATTTAAAAAAATAAGCCCATAAGACATAGCAGCAGAATTAGGCCATTTGGCCCATCGAGTCTCCACCATTCAATCATTTCAAAGTTAAAGTCAAAATAAATTTATTATCAAAGTACACATTTTTTACATATTTTACATTGAGACTCATTTTTAAGTAGGCACTTACAGGAAGGTAAAGAAATATGATAGAATTTTTGAAAAACTATACGTAAACATAGACTGACAAACAACCAATGTGCAAAAGACAATAAATTACACAAATAAAAAGTAAATAACTCTGAGAATAGGAGTTGTAGAATCTTTTTTTTAAATTAGTTTTCAAAACATTTTACAAATTAAAAACCCCAAATCCCAATGAGGAACATTAATACAGTGCAAAATTAAGCATACAATAACAATATGCTACAAAGGAAGAGAATTAACAAAAAAACACCTAAATTAAAGACAAGTAAGCTTAGTATCCTCCCCAAGCCCCACAACACAAGAAAAAACAACAACTCCAGACCAACCACAACACAATATAGAGAGTATAAGTCTGGACAGTCAAACTCCCAGACTGTGAATACACTTAGCAACAGAGGATAATAATGCCTACTACCAGAAAAAAAAGGGAGCTGAAAGCAAGGGACCGAAAAGAAGAAGAAAAAAAAACAAAAACCCTAGTCAAGAGGAAGGTTATGAAAGTACTCGATAAAAGGTCCCCAGACCTTATGGAACTTTAGATTCGAATTGAGAACTGAATAATGAATTTTTTCGAGGTCCAAGCAGGCCATAATGTCGTTAAGCCATTGCGCATGAGTGGGCGGGGCAACATCTCTCCATCTAAGGAGGATCAAGCGTCTAGCCAGGAGAGAGGCAAAGGATAATATTCGGCATTTGGTCGGACCCAGACATAAATTTGTCTCGCCCCAGAAACCGAACAGAGCAATTAAGGGGTTTGGTTCTAGGTGCTGATTCAGAATACACGATAACGTAGTGAAGACATCTTTCCAGAATTTCTCCAAACTAGCACAGAACCAGTACATATGAATGAGAGAGGCCACGCCCCTCTTGCATTTATCACAGAGCGGACTAACGCTAGGGTAGAATCGAGATAGTTTAGATTTAGACATATGGGCTCTATGAACAATCTTAAACTGTAAGAGACAATGGCGAGCACAAAGAGAGGTTGAGTTAACTGATTTGAGAACTGAGTCCCAGCTCTCCTCGGATAAGGATATATTTAAATCCTGTTCCCAGGCCATTTAAATTTTATCCACAGGGGCCCGTCGTAAGGCTGCTAGTTTATCTCGGATAATTGATATTAAACCTTTACCTAGTGGATTGATGGAAAGAAATAGGTCCATAGCATTTTTCGCAGGCATTTCAGGAAAGTTAGGAATTAAAGGAGCAATAAAGTGTCAGATTTGGAGATATCTGAAAAAAATGAGCGTTAGGCAGATTGAACTTAACAGAGAGCTGCTGAAAAGAGGCGAAGCGATTATCAATGAAAAGATCTTCAAAATGTCTAATGCCCTTCCTATACCAAACATGGAATGCTGAATCGTAAGTAGTAGGTAAAAAAAAGGTGATTATGTGCGACAGGGCTGGAAACGGAAAACCCCTGGAAGCCATAGCATTTCCTGAACTGAGCCCATATATGCAAAGTGTGTCTAACGAGAGGATTAGCTATTGATCTGGGCAGACTACTAGGGAGTGCAGAGCCAAGAAGTGCAGAGATAGATAATTCTTTAGTGGAGCTCAACTCCATTGCCACCCAGTTAGGGCACTTGGGTTGGCCGAGGAAGAAAGACCAAAAGGTAGCACAACGTATATTAGCTGCCCAATAATATAAGCGAAAGTTAGGTAAAGCCATGCCACCCTCTTTTTTAGATTTTTGGAGATGTATTTTATTAATTCTAGAATGCTTATTCTGCCACAAATATGACAAAATAATAGAGTCTAAGGAATCAAAAAAAGATTTAGGAATAAAAATTGGGATAGATTGAAATAAGTATAAAAATTTGGGGAGAACATACATTTTAACAACATTAATACGACCTAGAGTTGTAGAATCTTTGAAAGTGAGTCCATTGGCGGTGGAACCAGTTCAGAGGTGTGCTGAGCGAAGTTCTCCACACTGGTTCAGGAGCCTGCTGATCCTGTAACTGCTGTTTGATGTTAGCAGAGAGAAGAGAGCACCGTCTGGATGGATGGTGGATAGGTTTTTCCTCTCAACCCCATTCTTCTGCCTTCTCCTTGTAACATTTGTCGCCCTTACTAATCAAGAACCTATCAACTTCCACCATAAGTATACCCAATGACTTGGCCTCCACAGCTGTCTGTAGCAGTGAATTCCACAGATTCACCACCTCCTCATCTCTGTTTTAAAGGGACATCCTTTAGTTCTGAGGCCGTGCTCTCTTAAACTAGGCTCTTGCACCATTGGAAACACCAACTGCCCTTCCACTCTGTCAGGGCCTTTCAATATTCGTTAGGTTTCAATGAGATCCCCCTCCTGTTCTTCTAAACTCTGGTGAGTACAGACTCAGAGCCATCAAGCACTCCTCATATGTCCCCTTCATTCCCAGGATCCTTCTCATGAACTTTCTCTGAACCCTCTCCAATGCCAGCACATCCCAAAGCCACTCACGATATTCCGAGTGCGGTTTAACCAATGCCTTATGAAGTCTCAGAATTACATCTTTGCTTTTATATTCTAATCCTCTAAAATGAACACCACCAATACGTTTTCCTTCCTTCCTTACTACAGACTCAATCTGCAAGTTGACTTTTAGGGAATCCTGCACAAGGACTCCCAAATCCATTTGCAGCTCTGATTTCTGGTATTTTACCCTATTTAGAAAATAGTCCGTGCCTTTATTCCTTCTACCAAAGTGCATGACCGTATACTTCTCTACACTGTATCCCATCTGCCACTTTGCCCAATCCCAAATTGGTCCAAGTCCTTCTGCAGACTCCCTGTGCACCTTGACGCCCTTTGGTGCCGAACATGATCGCAGCTGATCTATGATGTTCTCGAATCCTCTTCTCTGCCAGTTCCCTGTACCTCCCTATTCCTCAATCTGTCAAATATGTGCTCACCTCCATTTGAATACATTTGCTGATCCAGCTTCCTTCATCCTCAGTGGCAGAGAGTCCCAGAGGTCCATGACCTCTGTGAAAATTAATTTCTATATGAGGCCTCCGTCAGTCAGAGTCGACCATGGATTTTGCCTCCTTGCTGTCTAGATACACAGGCTTCGGCTGTACGATATGGAGAGCAGCAGGCTGTCGCTTGTAGCAAGCTCCCTCTCTCCGTGCATCTGATGAACCCAAAGGAATGGCAGAGACCGATACAGGAGTTGCCAGTCAGTGTTGAACTCAACATAAGGAATTCAGCTCTAGGTTTCTCCCTCGGGGTTTACTCCCAAAGCCTTCCCACGAGTGGGTATAGCCGCAAAGCAGCAGAGGTTTGAGATCAGAGTTTTCCTTTTCCTGCATGAGCTGCCAACCACAGCTGACGAGTGACATTTGCCTGAAGTGACTGGTTTTAAGGCACCTGTAACCCACCTTTGCCCCGTCTCCTGCTAGTAGAAATGATACCGCTGGGCTTGGTAGCTAAGCCACGTGCGAAGGCCAGGAGCTGGGCCTGGTTGTCAGGTGCTGTTGGAGACCTACGCCATTGGGAACATTTGATAGGTAGTAGGAGCTTATCCCCACTACTACTGTTGTGACTGAATGAAGTCGCCAGAGAGACACTGAAGCTGGAGGATATACTGTAGATGTGTATTGAGCTTTGACCAGCAGCCAATCTGGACATCGGAAGCTTGGAGGGGAGGGGACTCCAAAAGGCAGGAGTGGATCACAGCAGCATAATAGAACTTTGACCAGGGACCAATCGATGTTTGGAATTGATTAGTAAGAGCAGATTAAGGGAAGGCCTGGGCAAGCACAGTGGCTGTTGTCCGAGTGGGCGTAGTCAGAGTGGTGATCTTAAAGCTTTAGCTCTTCGAGGCTTCCTTGAGGAGAAGCTTCACTCAGAGAAAGCAAAGAAAAGCTCAAGTATTTTCTTTCTCTTGATATCTGCACAGCTAGGACAGTAGAGGTGTCAGGCAGGAAAGTGAAAGGCTCCTCTTGGCAGGGCGGGGAAGGCAGGGAGACCTCCGGTGACCATGACAACCACAACTCGAGGTGCATCCAGCTGCAACTTCTAATAAACCACGTTGGAGAGCTAGAGCTGGAACTGGATGAACTCTAGATCATTTGGGAGGCTGAAAGGCTGATAGACAGGGCATTTAGAGAGGTAGTTACGTCCAAAGTGCAGTACATAGGAAACTGGGTGACAGTCAGGAAGGGGAAAGGGGTTAAAGAGCCTGTGGCAGAGTATCCCTGTGGCTAACCCCCTCAACAACAGGTACATTACTTTGTATACTGTCAGCGGGGATGACCTAACAGAGGTATCGCTCTCTCTCTCCCCCTTCCCTCTCTCTCTTCCTCTCTCTCACTGCCCTCATTGAGGGTGGGACGCTGAGCAGACAAGGAGGGTGGGAAACCAGCTGATCAGAACATGAGGTGCAGTTCCTCTTGTTTGCAATTCATCTCACTCTGCCTGCCTCCCCTCCCTTGTTCTGTTCCTCTCACCATCTCCCTCTCCCACCGTCCCCTCCCCTACAACTCTATGTTGCTCCACTTCCTACCTCCAAGCCTCTCCCCCCTCCTTGCCACGCCTGGAACTGTCGTGGTTTTTCGTGCCTCACAAATGACCAAGAGACGCAGAAGATTCTTCAAGAAGGGTTAAACTTTAATTTGCAAATCAAAGCTGAGACAGTCATTGAGCTAGTCGCTGATTGCCCCCCGACCCCCGGACACAACATTTTTTATAGCAATCTCCTGGTCCAATTGTATTAGCATATGTAATCGATCTATAGTTGCGTATTACACGTACATCATGTCCCTATTGTTTCTATCAATTGACTTAATCATGTTCTAATCTACATCTCTTAGCTACCCCTCATTAACATACCATTGTCTTCTACATTTTTAAGATTTCAGTCTCCTACCAAATTGGGTACATGCATAGCAAATAATAGTCCTAGGATTATGTGACTTAATTATGTTCTAATCTATATCTCTTAGCTACTTCTCATTAACACATCATTGTCTTCTACATTTTTAGGATACATGCATAGCAAATAGCAAGTTTCAAAACTGACTTCATAGTTTTGGTAAATTTATACTTTTATACGCCAATAGAACCAGCTGCCAATTACCCCCATTACCTGGATCCACCTATCACCTGCCAGCTCCTGCTGCAACCCTCCCCCTCACCTCTTTATACTGGCTGTCTTGCAACAGTGGGGTCTCGACCTGAAATATTTAGTGTCACAGATGCTGCGTGACCCGCTGAGTTCCTGCGGCAGATCGTCTTTCTGCTCCAGATCCCAGCATCTCATGTCGCTCGGACTGTTTGCAAGTTCGATAAGGAGCCAGCGGTGTTTTGGACTTGCTCTTGTTTGTGGAACGTTCTCCCTGTCACAGTAGTGACAGGCACTATCTCTACTCGGCAGGATGTTCTGTTTCATTGCTGTCAGAGACAGGAAAAGCAGCCAGTCTCTTAGAGTTCTGCTTAACTCTGATGGTTTAGCTGGTGGAGCCGCTGCCTCACAGTTCTAGAGACACCGGTTCGATCCCAGCCTCCGGCGCTGTGTTGAGTGTGTCTCTGTGGAGTTTTCATGTTCTCCCTGGTTTCCCCCGTTTCCTTTCCTGGGTCCTGATGGGGGTACTCAGCCTGAAACCGGGTGCAGAGAGCAAGTGAGTGTTCAACACTGTCTACTAGCCTCTCGCTCGCTGCTGCCGGAGAGGGTGTCTGTGTGTGGCGGTCTCTCACCTACTACTCCTGAGGAAAAGACCTTGAGTTGGAGTGATATGTGGAATTGTGTGGAATTCTCTGCCACAGGAAACAGTTGAGGCCGGTTCATTGGCTATATTTAAGAAGAAGTTAGATATGGCCCTTGTGGCTAAAGGGATCAGGGGTATGGAGAGAAAGCAGGTACAGGGTTCTGAGTTGGATGATCAGCCATGATCATACTGAATGGCGGTGCAGGCTCAAAGGGCAGAATGGCCTACTCCTGCATCTATTTTCTATGTTTCTATATCACTCCCCCTCCCCTCTCTCTCTCTCCCTCTTCTCCCTCTCCCCCTCCTCTCTCTCTCTCCTCTCTCTCCCTCTTCTCCCTCTCCCCTCCTCTCTCTTTCTCCCCCTCGCTCCTCTCTCCCCTCTCTCTCTTCCTCTCTCTTCTCCCTCTCCCCTCCTCTCTCCCTCCCCTCTCTCTCTCCCCCACCCCTCTCTCTCTCCCCCTCTCCTCTCTCTCTCTCTTTCCCCCTCTCTCTCTCACTCCCTCCCTCTTCCCCCCCCCCCTCCCTCAGTGCTGTTGACGAATGTGGCTGGAACCAGGTTTAATTGACGCAGATTGTAGATTTGGACTCTAATTCGGTTTTTAATGATGTGTTCTAGTTCTGGTCAGTTACTTTTTGTTACTACTTTTGGGTGAATTTTGAATCAGGGCAGGCTGCAGATAATGAACACTGAGCTGAACTGAACTGAAATATGCCTTTTGATTTTCTGTTTTACCTTCTGTATGTCCGCTCTTCTTTTGTTGCCATTTGTGGAATTTTTTTTTGCACGTGGGGGAAGCGGGTTTGATGTTTTTCTTTGAACAGGTCCCACGGCATTTCTTTGTTTCATGACTGTCTGTGGGGAAGAAGAATTTGATCATACTTTGAATCTTCGAACTTTATTCCTCTCCATAGACGCTGCCTGACCTGCTGAGTTCCTACAGCATTTTGTGTGTGTTACAATCCTAATTACTACAGTTTGGAAACACTATGACAATTTTGTCACTTTGCACTGAAACTGACTTTTTTGTTTAACTGTGCTCCATATTGTAAAAATTGTGTATAATTTTGTTTATCTTGTGGAGTTCAAAGTTCAAAATAAATTTTATTATCAGGGTCACCATATACAACCCTGAGATTCATTTTCTTGTGGGCATGCTCAATAACTCCATAATAGAATCAATAAAAGACTACACCAATCTTGTGTGTTCAGTCAGTGTCCAAAAACAACAATAAACCATACAAATAGAAAAGAAAGCAATAATAATAAGTAAATAAGCAACAAGTATTGAGAAAATGAGATGAAGAGTCCTTGTAAATGAATCCATTAGTTGTGGGAACAGTTCAGTGATGGGGGCGAGTGAAGTTATCCCCTTGGTTCAAGAGCCGTATGGTTGAGGGCTAATAACTGTCCTGAATTTGGGGGTGAGAGCCCTGAGGCTCCTGTACCTTCTTCCTGATGGCAGCAGTGAGACGAGAACATGTCTTGGGTGTGGGGTCCCTGATGATGGATGCTGCTTTCCTACAACAATAAAGCTTCATGGTGGGGAGGGCTCTGCGCATGATGGACTGGGCATTCTTCTGAAGGGCATTGCTGTTCCCATACTAGGCTGTGATATAGCACATCAGTATACATTCCACTACACATCTGTAGAAGTTTATCAAAGTTTCAGATATCCTGCCAAGTCCTAAAGAAGTAGAGTCGTTGCTCTGCTTTCTCTGTAATTACACTTACCTGTTGGGCCCAGGACAGGTCCTCTGAAACGATAACTCCTGAGGAATTTAAAGTTACTGACCCTCTCCACCTCTGACCCCCTGATGAGGACTGGCTCAGGGACCTCTGGTTTCCTCCTCCTGAAGTCAGTAACCAGCTCCTTGATCTTGCTGACATTGAGCGAGAGATTGTTGTTATGGCAACACTCAACCAGATTTTCAATCTCCGTCCGATATGCTGATTCATCACCACCTTTGATTTGGCCAGTGTTGGAGGTGTCATCAGAAATGTTGACTATGGCATTGGAGCTGTGCTTAGCCACGCGGCCATAAGCACCCAGCCCTGTGAACGCAGCTTACCTGATTCCATGTTCCTGTGATGCAAGCAAGTTCTTCACTGCTTCCGTGCATCAATGGACTTGTGCAGGCGACAATGAACTTGACTTTGTCTTGAACACATTTTAATTTATTTTTCCAGTGAATTAAGTTTACCAGTGAAGCAGGTAAGTTCAAAGGGATATGGTAACCAGGGTCACAGTGAATGGAGGGGGACTGTGGGAACTGGGGCCCAGTGAGTGGAGTTGGAACAGAGTAAACATTGCCTGTCAGATGCTGAACCGTTGGGGGTTTGACTAGACCAACAGCAGATTACTGGAGCTTTACTGCACTGGTTTTCTTAAAGTAAGCTGCAGAGAATTGTGAACTCAGTTAGCTCCATCATCAGGGTGAGCCACCATAGTATCCAGGACATCTCAACGGAACGAGGCCTCAGAAAGGTGGCATCCAGCATTGAGGTCCTCCATCACCCAGGACATGCCCACTTCTCATTGCTACCATCAGGAAGGAGGTACAGGAGCCTGGAGACACACACTCAATGATTCAGGAACAGCTTCTTCCCCTCTGCCATCTGATTTCTAAATGGAGGTTGAACCCATGAACACTACCTTTTTTAAAAATGTTGTTTTACGCTACTTATTTAATTTATATACTCTTCCTGTAATTCACAGATTTTAAAAATTATTACTTATCGCATTATACTGCTGCTACAAAGACAACAAATTTCATGACATATGCCAGTGACATTAAAGCTGATTCTGATTAAACTGGTGAATTGTTGGGAGATAAAGTAATGTGCATCTGCACTGAACTACCCATTGAGTCATACAGCATTGAAACAGGCCCTTTGGCCCAATTGGCCCATGCTGACCAATATGCCCATCTATGCTCATCCCATCTGACTGTGTTTGATCCATCTCCCTCTAAACCTTTCCCATCCATGTGCAGTACTATGCAAAAGTCTTAGGCACGTATATGTAGCTAGGATGTGTCAGAGTTTTGCACAGTACTGTAATAATTTCATGAATTGCCCTGAACTGCTGCCGCAAAAAATAATAAATTTCATGACATGTGAGTGATGATAAACCTGATTCTGACATGGGTCTCTATTGTGGACTGAGAGTGGGAAGGGGGCAGGGAGAGGGGAATCATGGTTGGGAAAAGGGGAAGGGAGAGGGGAATCATGGTTGGGAAAAGGAGATGGGAGAGGGGAATCATGGTTGGGAAAAGGAGAAGGGAGAGGGGAGGGAGTAGGAAGCACCAGAGGGACATTCTGTAATGATCAATAAACCAATTGTTTGGAATCGAATACCTTGCCTGGCTGGGTGTGTCTGTACCTGCACCACCCTCCACACCTGCCCCGGCACTCTTTCTCTGCCACAACTCTCCCACAGCACTCCACCCTCACCATTCCCAACATACTTTGTTCCTGTCAGATTTACAAACTCACTCCCTACTCCACATTGACAAACACAGTGCTGTGCAAAAGTCTTAGGCACCCCAGCTATATATACAGTATGAGCTCCAGACTTTTCAACAGTAGCATACTTGTCCGAACTTCTTTCAAATTTTATAATTGGATCCACCTCCACGACTTCCTCTGGCAGCACATACACACCCCATTTTGAATGAAAAACTTGCCCCTCTTTCCCCCCTCACCTTAAAACTATGTCCCCCAGTTTAAGATTATCCCTACCCTGGGAAAAATATCATAACTATTAACGTCAACAACACCCCTCATGATTTTACAAACCTCTTTAAGGTGACCCCTCAGCCTCCTCTGCTCCAAGGGAAATGCCCCAGCATTATAACTCAAGCCTTCCAGTCTTGGTGATGTCCCCGTGAATCTTCTTTGCATCCTTTTCAGCTTAATGACATCCTTCCTATAGTTGGGAGATCAGTGAAACTAGAGAGGGACCGTTCCTAATGGGCAAATATCAAAGGAAAATTCATTATCAAAGTACATGAAATGTTCCCACAACCAGTGGGCTGACTTTTAAAGATCCTTCAACTCATGCCCTCAATATTTATTATTATTATTACTATTGCTTTTCTTGTTTGCACAGTTTATTGTCTTCTGCCCTCTGGTTGAACATCCTAGTTGGGCGGCCTTTCATTGATTCTGTTACAGTTATTATTTCTCTAGATTTGCTGAGTATACCCATAAGAAAATGAATCTCAGGGTTGTATATGGTGACATATATGTACTTTATAATAAAATTTACTTTGAAGTTTGAAATTAAACTCTTTATCTATGCATTAATCTGTCTGGATGGCATGCAAAACCGAAGTATCTTGTTAAGTGTGAAAGTAATGACCTTGGTTCAATCCTGCCCACCGGACCTGTCTTTGTGGAGTTTGGAATCCGAGAAATACTGAAGGTTGTTGGAGTTTTGGTTGGCATGAGGATGTCTGAATGCTTACCTGTCCCTGTGACCAGCTGGGTTGCTCCTGGGTGCTCCAGTTCCCTGCCACATCCCAAAGGAGTGCAGTTCGCTGGGTTAATCGGCCAGTGTGTGGGTGATTCTGGGAGACGAGCTGAGGAGATTGTAGGTTTAATGTGGAATAAATAGGATTGATGTAAAATTTGTGTAAGTGGGTTTGAGAAGAGTTGATTATCGAAGTAAGGATGTAATGTTGAGGTTTTATAAGGCATTGGTCAGACTGCACTTGGAGTACCGTAAGCCGTGTTAAGCCCTTAACCAATCAAGGAGTAGCGGGGTGGAGATACATCTCTACCAAAGAAGGTGTAAGGTGCTCCTTTCCTCTGCTATCCTGCAGATCACCCTTGGGCAAGGTGTAGCACCTGCTTAGCCCCCTCCCCCCCCAAACCGATCAGGGTCACATGAAGCCATGGGAGCAGGTGGTGGATGGTCGTATGAGTAGCCAGTGCAGATCACAAGTCCGGGTTATGCGACCACTGACGCCAGGTGGACAATCTCTGAAGAGTATTGATAATGACTGGGGTCACCCGTCTTGTAAAGACACTGCCCAGAAGAAGAAGGCAATAGCAAAACACTTCTGTAAAAGAAAATTGCCAAGAACAATCATTGCCATGGAAAGACCATGATCACCCACGTCACATGACACGGCACATAATGGTGATGATGATCTATGAATGGATGTGCTGAAATTAGAGAGGTTCCAGAGGAGTAAGCTGAGAGGAAGTTGAGGAACGTGCAGAGGAGATTTTGGGGGAATCCTGGCAGGCTAAAGCGAATGGAGGAAAGGTGAAAAATAAAATTTATTGTGGAAATTCATGAGGGTATTTCATAAATTTTGAGAGACTGAAAGATATTGTGTTTGGAAAGGTATTGTAGATGGATTACAGGAAGTTAGCATTTAGATAGAGCAGGCGATAAGGAAGGTAAGCATAGATCTTTATTGCAAATGAATTCAAATGCAAGAGATCCCGATGTGATTACATAGAGTCCTGGTGAGATCAGATGTGGACTGTCTGGCATATCTGTGATATAAATACGAGAGATTCTCAAGATGCTGGAAATCCAGAGCAACAGACACAAAATGCTGGAGGGATGCAGCAGGTCAGGCAGCGTCTATGGAGGCGAATAAGTGGAGACATTTTGGGCTGAGATCCTTCATCAAGATTTATGAGTCTCGGTCCAAAACAACAACTGTTTTTCCCCTCCACAGACGGTGCCTAACCTGTTGAATTCCTCCAGCATTTTATGTGTGTGGCTAAGAAAGTGTTGTGAGAGGTGGAAACGGGTAAGGCCAGCCAACAGGGTGAAGCTGGAAAGGCCAATCCTCTGTACAGTGGACACAATGGACTGCAGAAGCGTTGATGAACTCCAACCAAACCATTGACTTTGGACGATGGAGTTGGGAGGTCATCAAACCCTAACCCCACTGGAAGTTATATTTGGGAGTTGGGGTACGTGGTGAGTTTGACCAGATTGATGGCAGTCTTGTACAGAGAGATTACACAAGCTATGTCCATTCTCTCAGGAGTTTAAAAGAATAAGAAGTGACCTTGTGCAAAGTTTTCTAGAAGTCTGATATGGGTAGGTGCGGGGATAATGTTTCCCCTGGTTGGGGTACCCTGAACCTGTAGTGATGGTCTCAAAACAAAGGGCTCAGGTGTGAAGAAATTCCTCCACCCAGAAGATGAGTTCTCCAAGAGGACCACAGTCTTGTCGCGGTTTAGAGACTTGCATGCCTCAATGACCCAGAGAGCTATGTTGGCTGGAGCCAAGGTGTGATGCTTTGGCTCTTGGTAGGGTCGCCCAGGCCAGACAGGTCAAAGGGTAGAGGTCAGATTAAGAGTGGTCTCCTGGTCCTCCAGGTTCAGCTTGGGGCTAACAACCCTGACTGGTAAAACAAAACTTACAGAAACAGCAATGAAGAAACATTCTACATCTGAGTGCAACAGGATTCCTGAGTCTTCACCCAAGACTTGTGTGACTGACTGTAGTGAAAACTGAGAGGAAGCTACTGAAGTGATGAAGGAAGCCCTGAACACCACCAGAGATGGAGGACCTTCACTGCTGCCCCAAACGCCAGTGGTGTAATTGGGCAGAAAGTAAGAACATGAATAGTGTCATAAATTCATACATTAGCAAAAGAGACCCTTCAGCCCAACTCATCTATGCAGACCAAAGTGCTTCCTTATGTTAGTCCTAAGCCCTCTGGATTTTCTATAACGCAAGCACACCCATTCTTAGATAAAGGGCCCAAAACTGCTCATAATACTCTGCATGTTCTGACCAATGCTCATAAAACCCAGGCATTGCTTTTGTGTTCTAACATTGCAATATTCTTCATCACCACTGTTATGCCCGCAGCCCCCTCCTTTGTGAGAATCGCAAGGGCACTAGTGGGTTGGGTCAGCGGACCCAGGAAATGGGAGAGAGACGTGCCGAATGCCTCGTTCCCCGGCGATGCAAAATGACGCGACATTGGCCATTGTCTCTTGGAGACACATTTGTGGATTGGGGACTATGCTACGTGCAAGCCCTCGGGCAAAGTGGGCTGGTTGCGAGAGAGATTGCATCACCCCCAACCTGATTGACATCTACTACCCTGCGAGTCAAGATAAAAGAGGGGCTGTAGAGACGGCCCCTCAGACACACCAGAAGAAACGCTAGCGATCCCGTAATAGCGGGAAGCCATTTGAAGAAAGCCACGTGCGTTCGGTTCCCTTGCCTGGGGACCGGTGGCTGGTACCACGGACAACGATTTTTGAACTAATAACGGGGAACTAACTCCCCTGATTCAATGGATCGGCCTCATAAAAGACACGGGCAAGTTTAAGACTGTCTCTCTCTACAACCCAAAAGAGCTGCATCTTTAATGACAATTGACTTTTATTTCTTCATCGGACAATACAGTAACCCCTAGACAAACGATAGAGTTATTTCTTATTGATGATTATGATTATACCCGCGCTTTTAGATTGAGTATTGACGACATATATTATCTGAATGTTTGTATTAATCTTATTTTTGTGCCCCTTTATAAATAAAGACTTTTAAAAATAGTACCATCAGACTTCAACGGACCTCTCTATCTTTGCTGGTAAGTGACCCAGTTACGGGGTACGTGACACCACCAACTCAACCTGCAAGTTAACCTTCAGCGAATCCTGCATGAGGACTCCTAAGTCTCTTGGCACCTTTGACTTTTGAATTTTCTCCCCATTTACAAAACAGTCCACGCCTTTATTCCTTCCGCCAAAGAGCAGAATAATTTGTTCTTGAAGAAGCTGTTCTTGAACCTGGTGGGGTAGGGCATCTGGCTTCTGTACCTCCTGCCTGATGGTAGCTGTGAGAAGATGGCATGGCTCAGATGGTGGGGATTTTTATTGATGGATGTTGCCTTCTTGAGGCAAGACCTCCTGTAGATACGACCGACGGTGGGTGGGATGTGCCTCTGACTTATTGGGCAGAGTCCACTATTCTCTGCAGCTTCTTACATTCCTGTGCATTCGAATTGCCTTACAGACCATCAACGTTGTTCAAGCTGGGGGTGGTAATGGGGACCAGCTCCCACTACCTATTAAATGCTCCCAATGGCGTGCATCTTAAATAGCCTCTGACAACCAGGTCCAGCTCCTGACCTGCATGTGTGACTTAGCTACTAAGCCCAGCGGAACCACTTCTGTTGACAGAAGGGGCGATGCCGGGTTACTGGCACCTTAAAACCATATGCATCGGGCAGATGGGGCTCATCAGCCACGGTTGGTGGCTCATCCAGGAGAGGAAAAACTCTGATCTCAAACCTCCGCTTCCTTGCGGCTATACTGACTCACGGAGAAAGTTCCGGTTTTAACCCCCGAAGGAAGAATCCGGATCTGGATTCCCTAAGACAGTTCCATGTTGAGTTCAACGTTGACTGGCAACTCCTGTGACGCTGCTGGTGCCAAACTGTATTGGTTTCTGCCGTTCCTTTACGTGGAGATGGGGAGCTTGCTACATGGACAATGGCTTGCTCTCCATAACGTACCACCCCGGCTTGCATACCTTGATAGCTAGGATGCAAAGTCCATGGTTGACCCAACCCAACAGAGGTCTAAGCAAAATCCAGACCATGATACAACCAGCCAGGATACTTCCTGTACAATCTTGAGGATCAATGATCAAGGATTAACTTTATTCTTTATTCTCCATACACATTTACATATATTAGGAATTTGCAGTGGTGTGTGTAGTTGAGTAAGACTTTGTTAAGAGTGTTTGGTGACTCTGCAACCCTCATTCACCTTCTGAGAAAGTAGAGATACTGAGTGTACTTTTGAAATAATTTTATGGAGATCGGAATCACTTACGCATAGAGAAGGCAGCAGACAAGACCAGAAGACCCAGACGAAAACTATGTGGTCACAGGGGACAAGGTTAATCATCAATTTTAAATCTGAAGCTGTTAGAATTTTGTTATCCAAAGACATTCAAGGATTAAGGCAAAAAGGCAGGATTCGTTCTGATGCCATGTGGAGTGCTTTGGAATGCTTATTATATGCTTAGTGGCCACAGTACACCTGCTTGTTCATGCATGTATCGAATCAGCTAATCATGTGGCAGCAACTCCATGCATAAAAGCATGCAGACATGGTCAAGAGGTTCAGTTGTTCCTCAGACCAAACATCAGAATGGGGAAGAAATATGATTTAACTGACTTTGACCTCTGAATGACTTAGTGCCAGATAGAGTATCTGCTGATCTCCTGGGATTTTCAACTTTCTCTCGAGTTTACAGAGTATGGTCAGTAAATGGAGCGAGCTGGCAGAGGAAGTGGTTGAGGCAGGCACATTAACTAAAGGTTTTTGGCCAAATACAAAGAGAGGAAAGGTTTTGAGCAATATGTGCAAAATGCTAGCAAATGGGGCTAAATATTAGCTTTATTTGTCATGTGTAAGTCGAAACTTCAAATGTACAAGGAAATGCATTCATGGCCAACACAGTGCAATGGTTTGTCAGGGGGCAGCACACAAGTGTTGCTACACTTCTGGCACCAACATTGTCTGCCCACAACTCACTAATCCTAACCCATACATGTTTGGAATGTGGGTCAAGACCAGAACATCCGGAGGAAAACCGTGCGATCACAGGAGAGAACGTGCAACTCCTTATAGATGCCGGCGGGAATTAACCCCTGATCTTCTGATCACTGGCGCTGCTGAGATGTGGTCAGCATTGATGAGATGGGCCAAAGGGTCTGTTTCCGAGCTGTGTGGCTCTGTGACCTACCAGATGTCGAGCAACATGTCTGCCCATCCCTCAGTCAGCTCCTGCCTTATCTGGATAAGGATCTGTGGTTGCCACAATGGTCTCGTCAGCCACTTCAGAATCAATAGAAACAGACTGGAAGTAAGGCACCTTCAGTCCTGGGGGAATGCCCAAGAATACTGCATTAAAACCTAGCACTGTGTGGCTAGTACAGCTCAAATGCTATCTATACATTTTTTGATGATACAACCATTGTTGGGAGAATTTCAGATGGCGATGAAAGGGCATACAAGAGTGAGATAAATCAGCTAGATGAGTGGAGTCACAGCTACAACCTGGCACTCAACATCAGTAAGACCAAAGAGCTGATTGTGGACTTCAGGAAAGGTCTGACCAGGGAACACACACCAGTCCTCATAGAGGGATCAGAAGCGGAGAGAGTGAGCAATTTCAAGTTCCTGGGTGTCGATATCTCTGAGGACCTAGCCGGGATGCAAGATATTGATGCAGCTACAAAGAAGGCGAGACAGTGGCTTTATTTCATTAGGAGTTTGAGGAGACTTGGCTTGACAACTAAAACACTTGAAAACTTTTATGAAGGTATCTTGAAGAGCATTCTGACCGGTTGCATCACTGTCTGGTGTGGGGTTGGGGGTGGTGGGGGGGGGGGGGTAACCTCACAAGATCGAAGTAAGTTGCAGAAACTTGTAGAATTAGTCAGCTCCGTCACGGGTACCCAGCCTCCAAAGTATCAAAGACATCTTCAAGGAGCGGTGCCTTGGGAAAATGGTGACCATCATTAAGGAACCCCAACACCCAGGACATGCCCTCTTCACACTGTTACTGTCAGGGAGGAGGTTCAGAAGCATGAAGGTACAGACTCAGTGATTCAGGAACAGCTTCTTCTCCTCTGCCATTTGATTTCTAAACCGACATTGAACCAGTGAACACCACCTCACTACTTTTGTATTTCTGCTTTTTTTTCATTACTTATTTTAACTTAACTATTTAATGGACAAATACATACTTAATGTAACTCAGTTCTTTTCCTCTGTATTTATTTATCGTGTATTGCATTGTACTGCTGGTATAATGTTAACAATTTCCACGACATATGCCAGTGATATTAAACCTGATTCTGATTCTGAATATGAAATCAGGCATTAGAACCTGTAACACATTAAGATGCTCACTCCAAAATGTGATATGAATTACCACACCCAAAATGCTGGAGGAACTCAGCAGGTCAGGCAGCGTCTATGGAAAAGAGAACAATGGCCGTGGATCGACACGTCGGAACAGGAATGGGAATGGGAATTGAAGTGATTGGCCACCAGGAAGTCCCCCCTATGGCAGATGATGTGGAGGTGCTTGACCCATTTATGATGGGTCTCACCAATGTAGAGGAGGCGGCACTGGGAGCACCGGACACTGTAGATGACCCCAGCAAGTTTACGCACGAGCTGTGGTGCGGAGACCACCTTCAGGGTGGTGTGGAGGAGCACCTTATGTTCAATCCGGGTGCCCTCCAGCCTGAGGGAAGGAACATCGATTTCTCCTTCTGGTGAACGAAATCTGTGCCCCCTCCCCATTCCCCACTCGGACTTTTCACTTCTTCTCACCTGCCTATCACCTCCTTCTGGGTCCCCTCCTTTTTTTCCTTTCTCCTGTGGTCCACTCTGCTCTCCTGTCAGATTCCTTCCTCGCCAGCCCTTGACTTTTCCCACCTGCCTGGCTTCACCTATCACTTTCCAATATGCTTCCTTCAGTTCCCCCCCACCCCCACCTTTTTATTCTGGTGTCTTCCCCCTTCCTCCTCAGTCCTGAAGAAGGGTCTCACCCAGAAATATCGACTTCCGCAGAAACTGCCTGACCTGCTAATTTCCTCCAGCATTTTGTGTGAGTTGCTTTGGACTTCCAACATCAAGTCAAGTCAAGTCACTTTTTATTGTCAGTTTGACCGTAAATGCTGGTACAGTACATAGTAAAAACAAGACAATGCTTTTCAGGACCATGGTGTTACATGACACAGTACAAAAACTAGACTGAACCGAGTAAAATACAACACAGAAAAAAAACTACACTAGACTATAGACCTACCCAGGACTGCATAAAGTGCACAAAATAGTGCAGGCATTACAATAAATAATAAACAAGACAATAGGGAAGTAAGATGTCAGTCCAGGCTCTGGGTATTGAGGAGTCTGATAGCTTGGGGGAGGAAACTGTTACATAGTCTGGTCATGAGAGCCCAAATGCTTTGGAGCCTTTTCCCAGACAGCAGGAGGGAGAAGAGATTGTATGAGGGGTGCATGGGATCCTTCATAATGCAGACTTCCTCAAGTTAACGCTATCCCTTTGCTTTTCCCCTCCTAGATCATTGAAGACTGCAGCAGGGAAGTTGGGATAATGAAGCAAATGGAAGAGATGATTCACGTAGCAAAGAAGCTGGAGTTCGACAAGTTAAAGGTAGGATGCCAAACTCCAGAAACTCCTGAGAAACTTCAGGATCTCAGCCTGGCTACAGACACCGTTGGCTCTGCAGATTTTCTTGTGGTTGTGATATGAATTACCTCGTGACCTCTAATCTTCCTTTTCTTCAGAAGTGTGGTGGTGAGATTAGAGTAGTACTTAAGTTCCAAGAAGCCCGACAAAAAAGGGAAGCTAAAGTGAGATAGACAAGTAAGGAAGCCTTGCATACATAGCCTCATTCAGTAGATCAGGCATTGAAATGTATTTATCAAGAAAGGTACTGATAAAATCTAAACACAAGAGATTCTGCCAATGCTGGGAATCCAGAGCCACCCACACAAAACACTGGAGGAACTCAGAAGGTCAGGCAGCATCTATGGAAATGAATAAACAATTGATGTTTCTGGCCAAGACCCTTCTTCAGGACTGAGAAGGAAGGGGGAAGATGCCAGAATAAAAAGCTGGGGGTGAGGGGAAAGAGGCTAGCTAGAAAGTGATAGGTGAAGCCAGGTGGGTGGGGAAGGTCAAAGGCTGGAGAGGAAGGAATCTGAAGGGAGATCAGCATCTGTGGGAGGGAAGAAGGGGTGATAGGCAAGTAAGGAGAAGAGGTTAAGAGGCCAAAGTGGGGAATAGAAGAAGAGGGAAAGGGGGAGGGGAAAAATTATCAGAAGGAGAAATTGATGCTCAGGCCATCATCAGGTTGGAGACTACCCAGACACAACGAAGTGTTGCCTCACCTGGAAGGTCTGTTTGGAACCCTGAATGGAGGTAAGGGAGGAAATGAATGGGCAGGTATAGGCCCACTGCCGCTTGCAGGGGTAAGTGTCAGGAGGGAGATAGTGAGGAGGGATGAATGGCAAGGGAATAATGGAGGGAGTGATCTCCAGAAGCAGTGAATGGGGGTGAGGGGGGAGGTAAAAATGTGTTTGGCGGTAGGATCCTGTTGAAGCTAGCGGAGGTTGCGGAAAATGATGTGTTGGGTGCAGAGGCTCATGGGGTGGTAGGTAAGGACAAGAGGATCCCCATCCCTGTTAAGAAAGCAGCAATTTAGGGTGAGAATGGATATTTGGGAAATAGAGGAGATGTGGGTGAGGGCAGCATCGATGGTGGGGGAAGGCAAATCCCATTCTTTGAAGAAGGAAGATATCACTGACACTCTGGAAAGGAAAGCCTCACCTTGGGAGCAGAGACATTTCGTGCCTGTTGAAATGTATTCTATGTTTTTTATAGGAACGTAGGCTTTTACAAACTGCTATTTGAAGATACCTCTGGTTTCTGTTAAAGAGAAAACTCACAGACCCGTAAAGCACTTCGGCCCGCAACACAGGAGACAGATTTGTGTGTCCTTGTGCCGGATTCCCTGGAGGTTGACACGTAGGCTGAGTCGGTGGCAAGGAAGGCAAATGAAATGGTGGCATTCATTTTGGGAGGAGTGGAATATAAAAGCACAGATGTAACGTTGAGACTTTACAAAGCACCGGTGAGACCTCACTTGGAGTATTGTGAGCAGTTCTGAGCCCCTTGTCTAAGAAAGGATGTGCTATATAACTATTAATACAAATTTCTATTTTCTAGTATTTGGCCCACAACATTGAATATTATTTTAAAAAAGATACTGAATGGGGTGTTGGACTTGTCCTTGCTTGTGTTGGGCTAACAGCTTCTTCCCCTCTACCATCTGGGCGGCATGATCATGTAGCAGTTATCACAATTGCTTTACAGTGCCAGGAATCGGAGGATCGAGATTCTTTCTGTCTGTAAGGAGCTTGTATGTTCTCTGAGTGACTGTGTGGGTTTCCCTAAGGTGCTCTGGTTTTCTCCCACACTCCAAAAATGTTCCGTTTAGGGTTGGGGTTAGTGAATTGTCTGCATGCTATCACTGAAAGCGGGGAGACATTTGCGGGCTGCCTCCAGCACAATCCTCACAATGCAGTTACAAAGAAGGCACGACAGCGACTATATTTCATTGGAGTTTGAGGAGATTTGGTATGTCACCAAAGACACTCACAAATTTCTATAGGTGGGCCGTGAAGAGCATTCTAACTGGCTATATCGCCATCTGGTATGGACGGGGGGAGCGGGGGTGGGTGGTTACTGCACAGGATTGAAATAAGCTGCAGAGAGTTGTAAACTCAGTCAGCTCCATCAGGGGCACTAGCCTCCGTAGTATCCAGGACATCTTCAAGGAGTGATGCCTTAAAAAGGTGGCATCCAACATTATGGACCCCCAACACCCAGGTAATGCCTTGTTCTCATTGCTACCATCAGGCAGGTATTTTTAATTTCTACTTACTTAATTTAACTATTTAGTGTGTGTGTATATATATATATATATATATATATGTGTGTGTGTGTGTGTGTGTGTGTGTGTGTGTGTGTGTGTGTGTGTGTGTGTGTGTGTGTGTGTGTGTGTGTGTGTGTGTGTGTGTGTGTGTGTGTGTGTGTGTGTGTGTGTTACCAAGTGGCGTTCGTCTAGTGATCTGAAGGTCACTAGTTCGAGCCTTGGCTGAGGCTGCATGTGTGTCCTTGAGCAAGGCACTTAACCACACATTGCTCTGCGACGACACCGGTGCCAAGCTGTATGGGTCCTAATGCCCTTCCCTTGGACAACATCGGTGGCGTGGAGAGGGGAAGGCTTGCAGCTTGGGCAACTGCCGGTCTCCCATACAACCCTGCCCAGGCCTGCGCCCTGGAAAGTTTCCAAGGTGCGAATCCATGGTCTATCGAGACTAATGGAGGCCTACTACTACTACATACATATACGATAATTCAGAGTTTTTTTCTATCTTTCGTGTTGCAATGTACTGCTGCTGCAAAACAACAGATTTCACGATATATGCCAGTGATATTAAACATAATTCTGGTTCAGATCCTCAGGCTGTTTGGTTGCTGCTTCAATAAAAAAGAATTTCATGCATGTTTCAGTAAAGTTAATCTATTAGATTTCTGATCAGTCCATGTGTGAACGTGACCTCACTGTTCCTCTTCAGCAAATTTATTTATTTCTGTTAATTGTAGCTTATAGTGATTTGTTACGCCTGGACTGTACCGCTGCCATTTCATGACTTACGCCGGTGACGTTAAACCGGATTCTGAACTTCTTCACTATCTTCATTGAGAAAGAGCAATGAACAAACTACTGGAAGATCTCAGCGTGTTGAGCAGCTTCAGCCCGAAACATTGACAATTCTTTTCTCCTCTTCCCTCCCACAGATGCTGCTCAACCCACTGTTCGAAGTTCAAAATAAATTTTATTATCAAAGTACGTATATGTCACCACATACAACCCTGAGATCCATTCTTTATATGGGGAAAAAAGATTCCTCCTCACATCCCGTCTCAACCTCCGACCTTTCACCTTCTACTCTCTTCCTTTCCAGTTCTGATGAAGGCTGGAATGTCGACTCTTTACTCCTCTCCATAGATGCTGCCTGATCCGCTGAGTTCCTCCAGCATTTTGAGTGTGTTACTCTGGAATTATAGCACCAGTGGAATCTCATGTTTATGTTTCATCTTATGCAAAGTTCAAAGAAAATCTTATTATCAAAGTACATATATGTCAGCGTATAAAACCCTGAGATTCACTTTCCTGTGGGCATACTCAGCAAATCTATAGAATAGTAACTGTAACAGGGTCAATGCAAGATCAACCAGAGTGCAGAAACCAACAAACTGTGCAAATGAAAAAATAAATAAATAGCGATAAATAATGAGACCATGAGAAACAAGATAAAGAGTGCTTAAAATGCGATTATTGGTTGCGGGAACATCTCAATGATAGGGCAAGTGATGTTGAGTGTAGTTCTCCCATTTTGTTTAAAAGCCTCATGGCTGAGGGACAGTAACTATTCTTGAACCTGTTCGTGCAAGTCTTGAAACTTTTGTACCTTGTACCTGATGGCAGCAGTGAGTAAAGAGCATGGCCTGGGTGGTGAGGATTGATGCTGCTTTCCCGTGACAACATTTCATGTAGATGTGCTCAGTGGTTGGGGGGCCTTTACCTTTGATGTACCGAACCAGATCCATTACCTTTTGTAGGATTTTCCATTCAGATATAAGGCAAGATAACAGAAAAATACAAGGCAAACTCAGAGGGTCAAATGGCCTAATTATGATCGTATGTCTTATGGCATTACAGTTAAACTCAGGTTTATTGTCGTCTGCATAAGTACATGTATGCACAGGTGCAATGAAAATCTTATTTGCAGCAGCATCACAGGCTCAGAGCATCAGATAAATTGCATTCACCAGAAAGCAGAAATTAATCACAGTTTTTACAAAAAAGAACAAGTAACTCTGGACAACAAAGATTTGGCTTCCCCAATACTTTTGGGTGTATCTTATGGATTTTGGGCTGCTGATCATGAAAGTCACCATGAAATTTCCTTATCATGCACCTTTTTAAAAAAATTGCCTGTATTGGCTATTTCAATTCAGAATAGTTCAAGTCAGAATAAATGATGCTGAAATTAAGGAAGGCATTTTTGTTGGTCCACAATTCAAACAGGTCATCAATGACAGGCAATTCAAAGAACTTCTATTGGGACCAGAGAAAATCACATGGAAGGCATTCAAGGATGTTGTTGGGAGTTTTCTTGGCAACTACAGAGCACCAAACTACACGGAGCTGGATGACAACATGCTTCAAGTCTACAGAACCATGAAGTGCAATGTGTCACTAAAGATTCACTTTCAGCACTTCCCTGCAAATCTTAGTGCTGTCAGTGACCAGCACAGTGAAAAGTTTCACAAGGACATTGTGGTCATGTAGAAAGGGTATTGGGGCAACAGGAATCCACCAATGCTGGCTGATTATTGTTGGACACTTAAGCAAGAAGCCTCAGACACTGAGTACAAATGAAAATCATCAACAAAATATTTTAGTTGAATTGAACTATTGTAAAGTGCCAGCAGTGTTATTCAATTAAACATATACATAATAAAAGTTAATTTCTTATTTCTCCAAATTCCTATAAGTGGTCTGAAATTATATTTGTGTTCAGCTTCAAGCGGGCTATCATAAACAAAACAAATTCTGAGGAAGCAACGCTTTCGGAAAAAAACTGTTGTCTAGTGTTGTTATAGTCATCGCTGAGAAGGACTTATTATCATCTGCTTATAGGACTTGGGTGGGTTTCAGCATTTATAAATCTTCCTGCTTTACGATCAGGATGAGTGCTGCAAAAAAAAAAGTCCTAAGAATGTTTTAGCAAACGGGGTACAGGCGCTAGGTGAATGCACATCTCACCACCTTGAACGCACTGCGCGTGTGCACACGATCGGTGGCCGGGTGGAGTGGAGGGGGCGGGTCCTTGCGTGTAACGTCACACCGTGCGTGGCGACGCAGCGGCAGCGTGCCGGCGGGCGTGCGGAGCGACCCGACTCTGCGGCTGATGTTTATCCCCAGCTCGAGGTGTTCGGTGAGTTAAACCGGGGGCGAGCGCTAGTTAACTCGTTAACCCCATCACAACTAGCATAACCAGTGAGATAGGTGCGTCGGGACAGGGGAGGGGTGCATTTAACTGTGGCTGTCAGTCCAACCTGAAGGTGGCTGGCTGGTTAATAATAATTATGCTGGTTAGGTGCTAGTCAGCGCTAACCTGGTTGGATTAACTGGTGATCAGCATTTTCTAGCCTTTATTTTTCACGGAGTGGGATGGGAAAGGGGAACGAGGGGGAATGAATGTTGGAGGTGGCGGGCCTCGAGTTGTGGCCTCCCCCGGAGCCTGAGCTCGGGCCCTGGGGAAGAAGGGCAGAGGGTCGAGGTGGCCTGGGGTTCCCCCTCCACACCCTCACTCCCACTACCTGCAGCCTGTGCAGCGGGCTAACCCTCCCTCATGCCCCTCTGGACATCAGCTCTTCTTTATTTTTGCATGGCAGCCATTTATTTGACCGTGGGGATTTTAATTTTCACTGTTATTTATGATCTCTTCGCCTGCTGCAGTGCCAGAATGTCGCTGGTCCCACTGACAGGCTGGCTCTCTCGGAAAATGTTGTTGGTTAACGCAGAGCCGGTGATTGGTGACAGTGATTGTCAGCCTGGAGGCTGCAACAATCGAAATGAGTATGAGTGTCGGCAGTAGGTGCAGTGCCTCAGGGCACGCTCTGGCGTTGAAGTTGATATCACAGGGAAACCCGAATGTGTTTGTGTGTATGTCTTTCTCCTTTTCCTCTTCCTCCCCCTTTCCCTCCAGGACTCTCTCTGCCCCCTCCCTTCCCCCGGACTCTCTCCCCCTCCCTTCCTTCCCCCCCCCCCCCCGGACTCTCTCCCCCTCTCTTCCTCCCCCCCCCCCCCCGGACTCTTTCCCCCTCTCTTCCTCCCCCCCCCCCGGACACTCTCCCCCTCTCTTCCTCCCCCGGACTCTCTCCCCCTCCCTTCCTTCCCCCCCCCCCGGACTCTCTCCCCCTCTCTTCCTCCCCCCCCCCGGACTCTTTCCCCCTCTCTTCCTCCCCCCCCCCCAGACTCTCTCCCCCTCCCTTCCTCCCTTCCCCCCGGACTCTCTCCCCCTCTCTTCCTCCCCCCCCCCCCGGACACTCTCCCCCTCTCTTCCTCCCCCCCCCCGGACACTCTCCCCCTCTCTTCCTCCCCCACGACTCTCTCCCCCTCTCTTCCTCCCCCCCCGACTCTCTCCCCCTCTCTTCCTCCCCCCCCCGGACTCTCTCCCCCTCCCTTCCTCCCTTCCCCCCGGACTCTCTCCCCCTCTCTTCCTCCCCCCCCCCGGACACTCTCCCCCTCTCTTCCTCCCTTCCCCCCGGACTCTCTCCCCCTCTCTTCCTCCCCCCCCCCGGACACTCTCCCCCTCTCTTCCTCCCCCCCCCCGGACACTCTCCCCCTCTCTTCCTCCCTTCCCCCCGGACTCTCTCCCCCTCTCTTCCTCCCCCCCCCCGGACACTCTCCCCCTCTCTTCCTCCCTTCCCCCCGGACTCTCTCCCCCTCTCTTCCTCCCCCCCCCCCGGACACTCTCCCCCTCTCTTCCTCCCTTCCCCCCGGACTCTCTCCCCCTCTCTTCCTCCCCCCCCCCGGACTCTCTCCCCCTCTCTTCCTCCCTTCCCCCCGGACTCTCTCCCCCTCCCTTCCTCCCTTCCCCCCGGACTCTCTCCCCCTCTCTTCCTCCCCCCCCCCGGACACTCTCCCCCTCTCTTCCTCCCCCACGACTCTCTCCCCCTCTCTTCCTCCCCCCCCGACTCTCTCCCCCTCTCTTCCTCCCCCCCCGACTCTCTCCCCCTCCCTTCCTCCCCCCCCCCGGACTCTCTCCCCCTCCCTTCCTCCCCCCCCCAGACTCTCTCCCCCTCCCTTCCTCCCCCCCCCGGACTCTCTCCCCCTCCCTTCAACCCCCCCCAGGGACTCTCTCCCCCTCCCTTCCCCCCCCGGACTCTCTCCCCCTTGGACTTTCTCCCCCACTCCCTTCCCTCCCGGACTCTCTCTGGCCCCCCCACCACTTTCCCTTCCAGACTCTTCCGCGCCACGTCCTGGACTCTTCATCTCCCCCACCCACTTGCCTCCGGACTCTTTCTCTCTTCCCCACCTTCCCTCCTGGACTCCGCCCCCCCCCCCCATCACACCAGTGTGTGCTCATCGAGCATTTACAGTCAGCAATATGAGAGTGACCAGATTTTTTTTTTAAATTGCTGTTAAAGGTATATACAGGCTTATCTCTCTCATCTTGTTATAATGTAAGCACCTGTACTAACCCTCAGCAATTCTGTCAAATGTGTTTCCCCATTTATCAATTCTCTCTGCCCCCCCTCTCCAACTTCCACCTATGCTGGAGGTGCAGTTTAACTAAAAGCATGTAAATCTTTGGGAATTTGGAGGACACTGAAGCACCAAATGAAAACCCACGCGGTCACAAGGACAGCAGAGGTTATCGGAGCTCTTGGTCGCACCTCCTCCATTTCCCTCACTTTTACTGACAGCCCACCTCCCCACCAGGCAGACTGGGGATGGAATTCCCTAGATCCGTATATTTCACTCAACTAGCTTATGCTTCCAGCACATCATTTTTGATAAGACCCTACAGATGACAAGAGGATCATTGGGGTATCTCTTCTGTATTTGTGACATTTACCCAGAGCATTTCAGACGAAGCATTAGCTACGATCCCTACCACCCGTCCCACAATCTCTTTGACCCACTACTGTCAGGAAGGAGGTACAGAAGCATCAGGGCTAGGACTATCAGACTAGATAACAGCTTCTTCCCTCAGGCTGTGAGACTAATGAATACCCTGCCACCACTGAGTTCTCATCACTGGGACAGTGAGTTGTTTACTGTTTACCTGCGCTGTGCACTGCATGCATTTTAAATGATACTTTATTCAGTTATTTATGGTAATATTTTGTTTATGTGCTGCGTGTGGTCTGTGTTTTGTGGGTGCACTGTGGTCTGGACTTGGCTTTATTTGGTTGGATATGGTGGTTGTCCATTATGGCCGACGTGACGGGAGTCCTGTGCGGAAGAGTGTTTAAAGTAGAAAAGCCATTGCATTGGGGCAGCTCCTCACACTCCAACTGAGAAGTCCGGTCCAGTGGTACGAGCAAGCGTCACAAACTGGGGTCTTCCTTGGTTGCAGTGGATGACCTTCTGTGCCTTGTCGTGCCTTTCGCTCTCCGCGGAATGTTGTAGAACCACCTTCCTAGCTGTTGGATGTCACTGTGGATCTCATCTGGCCTGTCTGCCGGAGCTGACTTTGCACACTAGGACAGGCATGTCCTTATCTCACCAGGGTATGAGGCCGCCGGCTACCCTCATCTACCCTCACTTGGTGTTGTGCTGGGGTGTGTCGCATACAAACAATTGCTTAGAGCCACAGGTGAGAGTTGAGTGTCTGGTGAGGACCAAAGGTGAGTGAGCTGCCACAGAATGGACATGACAAGCCCCTTCACTAGAGGTGCTACCCCTTCTGGACACCCCATACACTCCCACTATATATATATATGTTCAGTCCGTTGACATCGAACTTTAACGTGACCCTAACAACAGCCACATTTTCCCCTCTTAACCCCTTTCGACAGGGGCCACTCTACCTGAGTCTGCCTCCCGACCCCTTTCGACAGGGGCCACTCTACCTGAGTCTGCCTCCCAACCCCTTTCGACAGGGGCCACTCTACCTGAGTCTGCCTCCCAACCCCTTTCGACAGGGGCCACTCTACCTGAGTCTGCCTCCCGACCCCTTTCGACAGGGGCCACTCTACCTGAGTCTGCCTCCCAACCCCTTTCGACAGGGGCCACTCTACCTGAGTCTGCCTCCCAACCCCTTTCGACAGGGGCCACTCTACCTGAGTCTGCCTCCCAACCCCTTTCGACAGGGGCCACTCTACCTGAGTCTGCCTCCCAACCCCTTTCGACAGGGGCCTCTCTAACTCTCTTTGCTCATCCTGCAGCTTTCCAGTCCCACAGGTACTTTCTTCTGTAACCACAGGAGATGTAACGTCTGTCCTTACATCTACCTCCCCACTATCCAGCCCTTCCAGGTGTGAAGGCAGAGAGTCACACGTTCATCCCCCAACCTCCTCTGTTCCATTCTGTGCTTTCAATGTAGCCATGTCGACCAAATGCAGACTCGGTGACTACTTTGCTGAGAACCTGGGCTGTGCCTGCTGGCCATTTGAATTCTCCTCCTCATCGCCCCCCCCCCCCCCCCACACCAACCTGTCTGTCTTCGGCCTCCTCCACTGTCAGAGCTAACTAGAGAAAAAACGCCTCATATTCCCGCTGAGGGTTCTATTAAACAGAATTCTACAATTTTAAGTAATCTGCTCCCCCCTAACCTTTTTCCTCTCTTTTCCTGGTCTACTCAGTCCCTTCTACTACAACCTCCATCTGCTTATCACTCGCTCACCCCTCTCACTGTGTCCTCCCTCCCTCAGTTTGTTCCATCTTCCTCTCCTATCAGATCCTACCGTCTGTGGCCCTTGGCTGCCTCTGCCTGTTGCTTTTACCCACCTACCCCCATCCTCCACCTGCCTGTCACCCTTCCCCACCTAGATCCGCCTGTTACTTAGACTGGGGGTTCCCAATCTTTTATATGCCGTGGACCCCTACCATTAACCAAGGGGTCACTGGACCCCAGGTTGGGAACCCCTGACCTTGACCATGAGACATAGGAGCAGAATTAAGCCATTCAGCCCATCGAGTCTGTTACGCTCGTTCATCATAGCTGGTCCATTTCCCCCTCAACCCCATTCTCCTGCCTTCTCCCTGTAAGCTTTCATGCCTAGACTAACCAAGAACCAAACAATAAGAGCATAAGAATTGTCTCCTGTCCCACTCCTCCTGAATTCTCTGTCCTATCTCCCCTCTACCTTTCAGTCCGTTTGGAGCATCTTGACCCAAAGCATCGACTGTCCATTTGCCCCCACAGACATTGCTTGACCGCTGAGACCTTTCAGTCTTAAACAACAGACAGTACCTAGGACCATAGAACATTACAGCACAAAAACAGGCCTTTTGGCCCTTCTTGGCTGTACCAAACCATTTTTCTGCCTAGTCCCACTAACCTGCACCTGACCCATATCCCTCCATACCCCTCTCATCCATGTACCTGTCCCAAGTTTTTCTTAAATGTTAAAAGTGAGCCTGCAGTTACCACTTCATCTGGCAGCTCATTCATCCCACACTCCCACCACTCTCTGCGTGAAGAAGCCCCCCCAATGTTCCCTTTAAACTTTTCCCCCTTCACCCTTAACCCATGTCCTCTGGTTTTTTTCTCCCCTGGCCTCAGTGGAAAAAGCCTGTTTGCATTCACTCTATCTATTCCTATCATAATTTTATATACCTCTATCAAATCTCCCCTCATTCTTCTACGCTCCAGGGAATAAAGTCCTAACCTATTCAACCTTTCTCTGTAACTCAGTTTCTCAAGTCCCGGCAATATCCTTGTAAACCTAGGGTCACACTTGAACCTGAGAGACAGTTTAGATAGGTTTATTACCATTGACATGTGTTGTGAAATTTGTTCCTTTGTGGCACCGTAACAGTACAATACATTAAAAATATAAGTTAGAATGAGAATATTTTTTAAAAAATAGTGCAAATGGATAGCAAAATAGTGAGGTGGTGTTCATGGATTCATGGGCCGTTCAGAAATCTGATGGCAGAGGGGAAGAATCTATTCCAAAAACATAGAGCGTGTGTTTTCAGGCCCCTGATGGTAGAAGCGGAAAGAGGGCATATCCTGAATGGTGTGGGTCCCCAGTGATGGATGCTGCCGCCTTTGGGGCACAACCTTTTGAAGATGTCTTTATGGTTGGGAGGAGTAGGGTGGTCTAGTGTCCGTGATGGAGCTGGCTGAGTCTATCACTCCCTCTGTGATTCCCTTGACCATTCATCCCTTCCCTCCAGCACCTGTCCCTGCAAGTGGCCAAAGTGATTCACCTGTCCATTCATCTCCTCCCTCACCTGCATTCAGGGCTCCAAACAGTCTTTACAGATGAAGCACCACCATACCTGTGAACCTGCTGGGGTCATCTTCTGCGAATGTGGCCTCCTCTACATTGGTGAGACCCGTTGTATATAGGAGCTCCGCTTCGTCATGCATCTCCCCTCCCCTGCATTTTTATTCTGCTGTCTTTCCAGCCCTTCCATAGAAGCTGCCTGTGCAGCTGAGTTCCTCCAGCATTTTGTGTGTATTACTTTGGATTTCCAACATCTGTGCACTTTCTTGTGTCTACAATTCCCTGCAGCTTTTTCCAATCCTGTGCAGGAATTTTCCAATTCATATCAGGCAGTGATGTAGCCAGCAAGAATGCTCTCCTCCATACATCTATAGAAATTTGCAAGAGCGTTTGGTAACATACTAAAGCTGCTGTTACAGTGCCACTGTGCTTTCTAATCATGGAGAAGGTTTCCTCCCTCAGCACCACCTCACACTGCCACAGCTTCATGAAGTTTTGTCATCAGAGTCTTTTATATCATTTGTGAGGACTCAATTTAAAATCTTTTCAATATATAAGCGCAATCTGAAGTTAAAGGGTTGCTTACTGAGCCATGGCTGACAAGTAGAATTTTCACGTTCTGTATTCTGCAAGCCATAATTATTATTCCGACCTTCTATCTTCTTAAGTGTACTGTCAGATCTGCAGAAAAGGTCACTGGCTGCTGTCTACCATCAATGCAGGACTTGTATGTCCAGGACAATGAAGCAGGCAGGAAAAATCATCGCGGACACTGCACACCTCACAGCCTACCTTTTCCAAAAGCTCCCCTATGGAAAACACTGTCTTCTTTATAAGCCCATCGATCCCTACTGGTGCCTAGGCTGCCAACAGCAGCTCTCCAGAGCCCTCTGTCTTGGGCCAGTCTTTCAAGTTGTCCCAGGTGTGACCCATCTATATGTCTTCTAGGCGAAGATCCTTCCCCTCCTGAGGATAAAACTCTGGAGCTCCTGTAACTCTAGGTTTTTACAGGACGGGGTTGCTAGTACCATGCCTAACCCTCTTCCTTTCACAGTCATCCATGGCAGAGTTCCATGGTTCCATTTAATCAGAGAATGTATACAGTATACAGTATGCTCCTCAGACAGGATGAAGAGGTCAATACTCCCCAATGCCATTAGGCTTTACAATTCTACCGCCAGGACTTAAGAACTTTTTAAAAGCTATTATTAATGCTTTTTGAGATAGTGATTTAGATGCATATCATATTTTTTACTGAGTTAAGTATTGTATGTAATTAGTTTTGCTACAACAAGTGTATGGGACATTGGAAAAAAAGTTGAATTTCCCCATGGGGATGAATAAAGTATCTATCTATCTATCTACAACCTGAAATTCTTACTCTTCACAGAAATCCACGATAACAGGTGGGAACTCCAAAGAATGAATGACAGAAGTTGTTGGAAAATGTTGTAGGGCTATTAAATCAAAAACTTAAACACCATCCTAAAAGTTTCTACCCCCAGGTACTTAATCTGATCAGCCTTTCTAATTTGCCCCCAAACCTCCCCAATCACTGCACTACAAACACTTTAAGCCACTGTTGATAATTGTTTACATTGCAAGTATATGCTGGGATTTATGCACACTTCAATCTTTATCTGTACTTAACCAGTTTTATTTCTTTATAATCCATTATTCTTTATAATTGTAGAAATGGTAGTTTTCAGCTATCCTCCTCCCCCCCACCAGCTTTTTATTCTGGCATCTTTCCCTCTTCCTTTCCAGTCCTGAAGAAGTGCCTTGGCCCGAAATGTCGACTGTTTGTTCATTTCCACTGATGCTGTCTGACCTGCTGAGTTCTTCCAGCATTTTGTGTGTGTTGTTCTGGATTTCCAGCATCTGCAGAATCACTTGTGTTTATAATGGCTGAATGGTGTACAAACACACATACATGTGTGGCAAATGAAGTTGGTTCTTGTGCCTCCCTTATTACAAACACAGAGGCTTTGGACTGTGGACCCCCGATGCTGGAAATTGCAGGTGCTTTCTCCCTGGCTACTCATACACATTTTTGCCCCTGATAGGTATCACTAGACCTTCTCTGCAAACAGAGGCCGCGTAAACTATGTTTCCAGCTGAATTACCAGATATCAACCTACTGAGTATTGGAGAACTAAGATCCAGGCTTCCCAACCTGGGGTTGATGCACCTCTCGGGTTAATGGTAGGGTTCCATGCCTTATGAAAGGTTGGGAACCCCTGACCTAGATAAAGTGGACACGGTGATGGTGTTTCCTATAGCGGGGAAGTCCAAGACCAGAGGTCACAGTTTCGGAATAGAAAGACGTCCCTTTAGAACAGAGATGAGGAGTAATTCCTTTAACTAGAAGATGGCAAATCTGTGGAATTCATTGCCATGGATGGCTGTGGAGGCCACGTCATTGAGTGTATTTAAGACCATAAGAGCATAAGGTATAGGAACACAATAAGGCCATTTGGCCCAGAGTCTGCTCTGCCATTTCACGTTTCCCTTTCAGCCACAACCTCCTGCCTTCTCACTGTATTCCTTCATGCCCTGATGATTGAACCTCTGCTTTAATTGTACTTGGCCTCCACAGCTGCCTGTGGCAATGAATTCCATAGATTCACCACCCCCTGCCTAAAGAAATTCCTCCTCATCTCCACTTGAAATGGACATCCCTCTACTCTGAGGCTTGTGTCCTCTGATCTTAAACTCTCCCACCATAGGAAACATTCTCTTCACATCCACTCAATTGAGGCTTTTAAACATTCGATAGATTTTAATGAATCCCCCCCCCTTTTGTCCTTCTGAATTCCAGTGAGTACAGGCCAGAACTATCAAATGGTCCACATATGGTACCGCTTTCATTCCCAGAATCATTCTCTTGATTCTCTTCTGAACCCTCTTGAATGTCAGCATGCCCTTTCTTAAATAAGGGGCGTAAAATTGCTCTCATAACTCCAGGTGAGGCCTTACCAGTGCCTTATAAAGCCTCAACATTACATCTATGCTTTTACCTTTGAGCCTTCCTCACCACCAACTCAATCTGCAAATTAACCTCCTACGTCCTTTGCAGAGGTTGATAGGTTCTTGATTGGTAAGAACGTCAAAGCCTATGGGGTGAAGGCAGGAGAATGGGGTTCAGAGGGAAATAAATCAGCCGTGATGGAATGACAAGCAGACTTAATGGGGCAAATAGCCTAATTCTGCATTAATAAATATTTATTAACAAACAAATAAATTAATTAATTGAGCTTAATTAACATAATTGAGCTCTGATGTCTTATGGTCTTAATGGCTAGGTTTTTGGAGTTGAAACAACACGTAGGCACCTAATCCAGGGATTCAGTAATTATATTGCTCGTACTGACGGTTTGATCCTGTGACCTCCAGTGTGTGTATTGGCCATCAGTTGGGCTTTGAGGGGAAACTGGATAAAGTGAATGTTTTTAACCTCCAAGTAGTTTCAGATGACTGAATGCAAGATGCAGATTATTTATGATAAACTGAGTGGTAGGCCAGAGTTAGAGGGGCTGAATTATCATCTTTTCTCCCCTTGCAAATATCAGGGAGTATTTCGATGCTCTTATGAAATTAACAGATAGTATTATTTTCAGGGCCACTGAGATTGTGAAAGTGTTTGAATCCTTTATATTCCTCCAGTCTGTTTGTACACGCAGTGCAGTAGGCAGGATGAATTGAAAAGCATTGCTCCTGCTTTGTATCGGCACGGTGCAACTGCTGCATGGCTTGTCAGCCAGCCCCGAGCGGGATTCAGGAGAGAGTTTCCCAAGCATACAGTGAGGGAGGTGGTATTTCTGACACACTGCATTAGCTACATATTGCTGCCTCTGAGGAAGGCACTTTGCAAGCTCAAGCCCGTCAGCTCGACGAGGAAGCGGATGCCTCCCAAATGATGTTGGATTCTCCGGAATAATGTGCAGCTCTGGACACTAAGTGATTCCCCCAATCCTAAGCCGTGGATTTGGAAATTTGACTGCATTGCAGGCAATCAGTCATTTGCATACATGGAATACAATAGCACACTACAGACCCTGCGACCCACAATGTTGTACCAACCTCTTAACCATAGCCCTCCATTTTTCTACCATCCACGTACCTATATACCAGTTTCTTAAATGTTCTGAATGCATTTAACACTACCACCACCCTTGGTAGGATGTTCTAAGCACTCATCACTCTGTGTATAAGAACTTACTCTGGCATGCCCCCTATACTTTCCTCTAAATACCTTACAATTATGCCCCCTGGTATTAGCCTCTTATGCCTTGGGGAAATTACTCTGGCTGCCTACGTGGCCAAGGCCTCTTATCTTGTCCACCTCTATCAAGTCACCTCTCATCTTACTTCACTCCAAAGAGAAATGCCCCAGCTCACTCAACCTATCCTTATAAGCATCACACACAAAATGGTGGAGGAACTCAGCAGGTCAGGCAGCATCTATAGAAATGAGTAAACAGTTGACGTTTCGGGCCAAGACCCTCATTATTTATTTATTTCTTAAGATGCAGCATGAAATAGATCCTTGCAGCCCTTCGAGTTGCGCCGCCCCCTCAAAACTTTGATTTAATTCGAGCCTAATCACAGGACAATTTACAATGACTAATCAACCTACCGGCTGTAGGAGGAAACTGGAGCATCAGGAGGAAGCCCACATGGTCACAGGGGAATGTGCATACTCCTTACAGGCAGTGGCAGATGTTGAACCCAGGTCACCTGTGTACTGTAAAGCATTGTTCTAATCTCTGCACTCTTCTTCAGGACTGGTTCTTGAAGAAGGTCTCGGCCCAAAACGGCAACTGTCTATTCACTTCCACAGATGCTGCCCGACTTGCTGAGTTCCTCCAGCAATTTGTGTGTGTTACTTTGGATTTCCAGTATCTGCAGATTTTCTTGTGTTTATGATTTGTTTACCCTCGTAAGGCACGTATAACTCACAGGTTATGGGATTTTTCATGTGGAAAGATTGAAAGCAGAGCAATATTTGCAGAGGCTTTGCCTATGGCTTATAGTTTGGGCAGTGGTGTGGAAGGATAAGCAATAAGGAGAGACCAATTAAAGTCATAACACTAGAGTACATGAGAAATCCAAGGGATCACACAGCAGTGAATGAGGCTATGCAGCCACTGTGACACAACGGGCCTTTGAAAGTTGCCCTGCTAAGTTCAACCCCACTCTCCTATGTGATTTCGCTTTTTGCATGCAATGCCAAACATTGTATTGGAGGCAGGGTGGAGGTACCTCTCTGCTAAGGGAAGTGTTAGGCTCTCCTTGCCTCCGCTAGTCTGCGGGTCACTCTTGGGCAAGGTGTATCACCTGCTTAGCCCCCCCCCCTCCCTCCCGATCAGGGTCATGTGAAGCCATGGGGAGCAGGTGGTGGATGATCGTATGGGCAGCTGGTGCATATCACAAGAACTGGTTATGTGACCACTGACACCAGGCACTCAGACTTCGAAAAGTATTGATAATGGCTGGGGCCACCTGTCTTGTAAAGACACTGCCCAGAATAAGGCAATGGCATACCACTTCTGTAGAAAAATTTGGCAAGGACAATCGTGGTCATGGAAAGACCGTGATCGCCCACGTCATACGCTGTGCACATAATAAATGGAGCAAACATTACTTTAGTTTCCATCCTTTCAGTCAGCACTTTCTAAATCGTTGGGGCACCATGGTAGCATAGCAGTTAGCGCGAGGCTATTACAGAGTTTGGAGTTCAGTCCCGGTATCTTTTGTAAGGAGTTTGTGCCTCCTCTCCATGGAATGCATAGGTGCTCCCACAGTCCAGTGACTTAACCAGTTATAATTTAATGGGTCATTGTAATTTGTCCTGTGATTTGGCTAGTGTTAAATCGAGTGTTACTGGTGGTGTGGCTGGAATGATCTCTTCCACGTCTGGTTCTGAATCTCTTAGCATTCAGTTAATTATCTTGTACAGAACAAGGCCCCAGAAGCAGCTGTGAACTGGACGTGTGACCCTGGCCCAAGCTATTAATGACCAGTAGGATGGTTTAGGTATGGCAGTGAACGATATGTGAACTGACTGACTTCTTGGGGTAACATATATGAACAGATTCTGGTTGCCTCATTATAGGAAGAATGTGGAAGCATTAGAGAAGGTGCAGAGGAGATTTACCAGGCTGCTGCCTGGAAGTGAGGAGCAGCACAGCTGTGTAGTGTTTAGCACAACGCTTTATGGTACCAGCAACCCGGGTTCAATTCCCGCTACTGCCTGTCAGGAGTCTGTACTTTCTCCCCATGACCGCGTGGATTTCCTTCCACAGTCCAAAGACGTACCAGTTGGTAGGCTAATTGTTCATTGTAAATTGTCCCTTGTCCCGTCCCTATTTCTTATGTTCTCATGAGGCTGGTATTAAATTGGGAGACTGCAGAGCAGCACAGCTTGAAGGGCTGGAAGGGCCTATTCTGTACTATATCTCAATAAATAAATAAAAATAATTAAATTTCTTATGGAAATAGTTTCAGTAAGCTAGGACTTTCTTATTTGGAGCAAAGGAGGATGAGAGGCGTGATAGAGATGTGAAAGATGATAGAGGTACACCCCAGAGGTTGTACCATATGAGGTAGAGCAGCTAGTGTCTTTTATAAATAGCTAATAGGAAGGGACATTTTTAAGTTGATTGAAGGAAAGTATAGGAGAGGGAATATCTTAAGGATAATATATGGTGATATATATATGCTTCGATAATAAATTTACTTTGAACTTTGAGTACATGGAATGTACTGTCAGGGGTGATGGTAGAGGCAGATACATTGGGAACAATTACGAGACTCTTGGATAGGCACATGGATGGAAGAAAAATGGAGGGCTGTGTAGGAGGGAGGGTTAGAGTAGGTTAAGTGGTCGGCATAGCATCGTGGGCCAAAGGGCCTGTACTGTGATCTAACACTCTGATGGAAATAATGTGAAGCAATTACATTAGTTTTTAGGCTCACAAAGTGCCCTGAATATTGAGGCAGACCAATGACATTTAACCCTAGTTGAACCTTAAACCCTGAACCTTCGCCTATAATCAGAACCGGTTTACCCCCACTGATGTAATGTTGAATGGTCTCTTGCCTCAGGACTTTGACTGCCTACACCCTCATCCTTACCCTTATTATTTGCAGACCTGACCGTTTTAATGTTGTCCTGGCCAATCTCCTACTTTTGGTAAGCTTCTGTTTCTCAAAGCTCTGTTTCCCATTCCTGCAGCGTCTGTTCCTGTTCTCCTGCTGCTCGCTGTCTTACGTTGGATCCAGCAAAGACTCACTTTTAATGTTCTGATCACCTCCATATCTACCCCTCCCTATTTCCATAACTGTTCCTAGTCTTACAACCTTCTGCCCAATATGTCACCAGATTCCTACGGATGTACTGTGGAGAACATTCCTTTGGTTGCATCACCAGCTGGTATGGAGAGGCCAGTGCACAGGAGGCAGTGGATTGTAAACTCAACCAGCTTTATCGTGGGCACTACCTCCCCACTTTCAAGGACATCTTCAAAAAGGTGGCATCCTCATTAAGCATTCTCACCACCCAGGGCATACACTCTTCTCATTGCTATCAATAAGGAAGCGTTACAGGAACCTGAAGACCCATACTCAATGTTTCAGGAACAGCTTCTTCCCTTCCGCCATCAGATTTCTGAATCATCCATGTACACTACTTCAATATTTTTGCTGTCTTTTAAAATGTGTTATAGTGTATTTTATGCATTGCAATGTACTGCTGCCTCAAAACAACAAATCTCACGACAGATGTCAGTGATAATAAACCTGCTGGTATGATGATTCTGATACTCTTATTCTGGCCGCTGGCTCACCCTAAATTTAAACTCTCCACCAAGAGTGTACGTGCTTTCACGCACCTGAGCCCTAATCTCTCTGGTATTCCCTCCCTGAACTCTGTGCCTCCACACCTTGTAGCTCTCCTGTAAGACGTCCTTTAAACCTATCTCTTTGTTAAGCTTGGGCTCACCTGTCCAATATCTCCTTATGTGACTTAGTGTCAAATTGTGTTTGGTAAGAGCTCCTGGGATGATTGCCGCATTAAAGACACAAGTTGTGATTGGAATGAACCACTTACTGCTTCACCTGGTGTGTAAGATTTGACAAAAATTAAAGTCTTTTTAGTGTAGTTTGCTGGTACAATGTACATTTTCCTCTCTTGTGCTTGGATTGTTTATTGTTTTGCATTAGACTTCGTTCAGTTACACGTACTTTAAGCGAGCGCTCAAGTAATTGCTGCTGCTGTCTATACGGAGTTTACACATTCTCCCTGTGACTGTGGGTTTCCTCCCACGGTCCAAAGACATATCGGTTGGTAGGTTAATTGGTCACTGTAAGTTGTCCTGTAATGAGGCGAGGGTTAAATCAGGGGTCTCTGGATGGCGTGGCTAGAACTCCATGATGTATAGAAAAATAGAACAACCAACAGCACAATGCAGGCCCTTCTGCCCACAAAGCCTCTGTACCTACTTCCAGGCACCTTAAGACTATGTCCTCTCGTGCTAGCCATTTCAGCCCTGGGAAAAAGCCTCTGACTATCCACACGATCAATGCCTCTCATTATCTTGTACACCTCCATCAGGTCACCTCTCATCCTCTGTCGCTCCAAGGAGAAAAGGCCGAGTTCACTCAACC
The DNA here is from genome assembly GCF_048418815.1 of Hemitrygon akajei. Taxonomy (NCBI): domain Eukaryota; kingdom Metazoa; phylum Chordata; class Chondrichthyes; order Myliobatiformes; family Dasyatidae; genus Hemitrygon; species Hemitrygon akajei. Next base: position 92,002,265 of record NC_133129.1, on the reverse strand, counting down.
TATTCTCATAAGGCATGCTCCCCAAACAAGGCAATCTCCTCTACACCTTTCCTATGGTTTCCACGTCCTTCCTGTAGTGAGGCGACTAGAATTGAGTGCAGTACTCCAAGTGGGGTCTGACAAGGGTCCTGTATAGCTGCAACATTACCTCTCGGCTCTTAAACTCAATCCCACAATTGATGAAGACCAATACACCATAACCACACAGTCCACCTGCATAGCAGCTTTGAGTATCCTATGGACTCGGACCTCAAGATCCCTCTGATCCTCCACACTGCCAAGAGTCTTACCATTAATACTATATTCTGCCATAATATTTGATCTACCAAAATGAACCACCTCACACTTATCTGGGTTGAACTCCATCTGCCACTTCTCAGCCCAGTTTTGCATCCTATCAATGTCCTGTTGTAACCTCTGACAGCCCTCCACACTATCCATGACACCCCCAACTTTTGTGTCATCAGCAAACTTACTAACCCATCCCTCCACTTCCTCATCCAGGTCATTTATAAAAATCACGAAGATTAAGGGTTCCAGAACAGATCCCTTCCGAACATCACTGGTCACTGACCTCCATGCAGAATATGACCCGTCTACAACCACTCTTTGCCTTCTGTGGGCAAGCCAGTTCTGGATCCACAAAGCAATGTCCCCTTGGATCCCATGCCTCCTTACTTTCTCAATAAGCCTTGCATGGGGTACCTTATCAAATACCCTGATGAAATCCATATGCACTCCATCTACAGTTCTACCTTCATCAATGTGTTTAGTCACATCCTCAAAAAATTCTATCAGGCTGATAAGTCACGACCTGCCTTTCACAAAGCCATGCTGACTATTCCTAATCATATTATGCCTCTCCAAATGTTCATAAACCCTGCCTCTCAGGATCTTCTCCATCAACTTACCAACCACTGAAGTAAGACTCACTAGCCTATAATTTCCTGGGCTATCCCTACTCCCTTTCTTGAATAAGGGAACAACATCTGCAACCCTCCAATCCTCCAGAGCCTCTCCTGTCCTCATTGATGATGCAAAGAGCATTGCCAGAGGCTCAGCAATCTCCTCCCCACAGTAGCCTGGGGTACATCCCATCCAGTCCTGGTGACTTACCTGATGCTTTCCAAAAACTCCAGCACATCCTCTTCCTTAATATCTACATGCTCAAGCTTTTCAGTCCATTGCAAGTCGTCCCTATAATCACCAAGATCCTTTTCCATAGTGAATACTGAAGCAAAGTATTCATTAAGTACCTCCACTATCGCCTCCTGTTCCATACGCACTTCTCCACTGTCACACTTGATTAGTCCTGTTCTCTCACGTCTTATCCTCTTGCTCTTCACATACTTGTAGAATCCCTTGGAGGTTTCCTTAATCCTGTCCGCCAAGACATTCTCATGGCCTCTTCTGGCTCTCCTAATTTCATTCTTAAGCTCCTTCCTGCTAGCCTTATAATCTTCTAGATTCCTATCATTACCTAGTTTTTTGAACCTTTGGTAAACTCTTCTTCTTGACTAACTAGATTTACAACAGCCGTTATACACCATGGATCTTGTACCCTACCATCCTTTCCATGTCACATTGGAATTTATGTACCCAGACCCCACGCAAATATCCCCTGAACATTTGCCACATTTCTTCCATACCTTTCCCTGAGAACGTCTTGTTTCCAATTTATGCTTCCAAGTTCCTGCCTGATAGCCTCATATTTCCCCTTACTCCAATTAAACGTTTCTCTAACTTGTTTATTCCTATCCCTCTCCAATGCTATGGTAAAGGAGATAGAATTTTGATGTATCTTAGTAAATAAATTTTGACAAGGACTGTCTATTAGCAGTGAAATTAATTAGTCAGAGTAGGTTGCCATTTTGCCACAGTAATTCTTTTTCAACCGATCATTTTTTCCGCCAATGTGCTTCATCTCTGATGGTGGGCATGTGAACTGTTGGTTATTTCATTCCTCGCCCATTGAGTGTAAAGTATGTGTTTTCAGAATCGGGTTTAATATCACCAGCATATATCATGAAATATGTTGTCTTTGCAGCAGCAGCATGATACTATACAGTCGGCCCTCCTTATCCGCAGGGGATTGGTTCCAGGACCCCCTGTGGATACCAAAAAACGCGGATGCTCAAGTCCCTTATATAAAATGGCGTAGTATTTGCATATAACCTACGCACATCCTCCCGTATACTTTAAATCATCTGTAGATTATTTATAATACCTAATATAATGTAAAATGCTGTAGTTGTTATACTGTATTGTTTAGAGAATAATGACAAGAAAAAAAGTCTGTACATGTTCAGTACAGACGCAGCTATCGTAGCTCTTCTGGGAACCCTGCAGCCGATCCCGACTGTCCTGTGATCTTTAAGTTCTTGAGGCTGGAGCTCTTTACATAGCTAGCCAGCCATCCCTTACTAGCCTTAAACGCCTTCCTCTCGCTCACCAGTAGCGAACGAGCGAGACGCAAGGTGAGAAATGATCAATTTCCGGGTTTTCCCGCCGATAGAGAGGGCTGAATGTACACAATAGAAAAAACTGAATTACAATAGGTATATAAAATATTAAATTAAATAAGTAGTGAGGTAATGTTCATGGGTTCAATGTCCATTTAGAAACCTGCTAGCAGAGAGAAAGAAGCTGTTCCTGAATCATTAAGTGTGTGCCTTCAGGCTTCTGTACCTCCTCCCTGATGGTAGCAATGAAAACAAGGCATGTCCTGGGTGATGGGGGTCCTGAAGATGGGCACTGTCTTCTTGAGCCACTGCTCCTTGAAGATGTTCTGGATACTACAGAGGCTAGTGCCCATAATGGAGCTGACTAAGTTTTCTACTCTCTGTAGCTTATTTTGATCCTGTGCAGTAGCCCCCTCTCCCCGACCCCCATACCAGATGGTGATGTAGCCAGTTAGAATGCTCTCCGCAGTACACCTGTAGAAATTTGTGAGTGTCTCAGATGACATGCCAAGTCTCCTCAAACTCCTAATGAAATAGAGCTGCTATTGTCCTGCCTTTGTAGCTGCACCTGGCACCAATACAAGAGCTTCTAATCACCTACCCTGTTGTTTAATGGTGGTGTCATTACCATCGACCACAGGACTACAACGGCTACAAGAGGCTGGGTATCCTGAGCTGAGTGAATCATCCCTGACTACCTTTCTACAATCCAGTGATGGAACACCCTCCGTTTGCCTGGATATATACAGTTCAAACAACACTCGAGAAACTCCGTACTATCCAGGACATAGCAACCTACTTCAGTGGTCACCCATCGAGCACCCTAAAAATGAATCTCCTTTCCCACCAGTGCATAGTAGTGTCAGTGTGCGCCATCTATTTGTTGTACTGCAGGGTGGCATGGTAGCATCGTGGTTAACATAACGTTTACGGTGAACAACAAATTTTTGTGGAAGTGCTGCTTCCTCGGATATTTTTAGTGATGGACTGCTTGAAGTTGAACACAAATATAATTTCAGACTACTTGTATCACGTAGGAATTTGGAGAAAAAAAGATTTTTATTGAATATAATGTGTTCAATTGCGTAGCGGTGCTGATACTTTGCGATAGTTCAACTAAACTGAAAATATTTTGTTGATGATTTTTGTACTGGTGTCTGACGCTTCTCACTTGTGCCCAACAATAATCAGCCAGCATTGATGGATTCTAGTTGCCCTGATACTGTTTCTCTGTGACCGCAATGTCCTGGTGAAACCTTTCAGCGTGCTCGTCACGACAGCATCAGGATTAGCAGGGCAGAAGTCTAAATGAGAATGTAGAAAATGAATCTTTAGTAACATGTATTTCTTGGTTTTGTATGCTTGAAGAATGTCGTCAAGCAGATGCATATCGTTTTGTGCTCTGTAGTTGCCAATTAAATTTTCAACAAAATTCTTGAATGCCCTCCTTAACTTTGGCATTCTGAATTGAATTATGAACTGAAATAACAAGTATAGGCGATTTCAAAAAATGGTGCGCGATAGGGAAATTTCATGGTGGTTTTCATGATCAGCAACCCAAAATCCTTAAAATACACCCAAAATGGATCTCCCTCGAAGCTAGCAGATCAGAATCTTCTATTGCTAAACTGTTTACAGTGTTTTGAACCAGCCAACAAGATCACAACATCTAATCAGTATACACGCAGACCCCGGAGGAGTATAAACCCGGCATTGTGAAGAGGCAACACCCTCAACTGAACTCTGATGATGGCTTCTCGATTGGAGCTGAAGCATCTGCCAACATTTTGCGAAGCTCAGTGATCAACCAAACTTCAAAATAGCTAACCCGTGCTACCAATATTCCACAATATTTCAGACACCCAAAAGTATTTAGGAAGCAGAAATAGTGCCAGTTAAGGTTTAATTCCCACTGCTGTCTGTCAGGAGAGTGTACATTTCTTCCCACATTCCAAAGTAGTACGAATTGGGTTAATTACTTGTGGGCATGTTGACACAAACGATGCTTTTCATCTTATGTTTTGCTGTACATGTGATAAAAGCTAATCTTAATCTTTGACCAGTAACACAAAGGTTCTAGGATTACACTTTACATATATTAGTAATTTTGTGGTGAGTTCAAAGTGAATGTATTATCAAAGTACAGATATGTCACTATATAAATAATTTTCTTGCAGGCATATTCAAATTCAATAACCATAATAGAAACCCCTCTGATTCAAGAGCCTGGTGGTTGAGGGGTGATAACTGTTCCTGAATGTGGCATGAGTCCTGAGGCTCCTGTAGTATGACCTTGGGGGGGGGGGGGGGGGTCCCTGATTATGGATGTTGCCTTCCTGTGCAAACTCTTCATGTAGATGTGCTCGAAGTTGGAGAGGCTTTACCTATGATGTACTGGGCCATATCCATAACTTTTTGTAGGATTTTCTGTTCAAAGGCATTGGTGTTTCCATTACCAGGCTGTGATGCAGCCAGTCAATATACTCTTAACCACACATCTATAGAAGTTTGTCACAGTTTTAGATGTCATGCAGAATCTGCACAAGCTTCTAAGGGAGTTGAGGTGCTGCCGTGCTTTCTTCATATTTGCAGTTGCGAGAAATTTAAAGTTACTGAGGGACTGAGGGACCTCGGATCCCCTGATGAGGTCAGGCTCATGGACCTCCAATTTCCTTCTCCTGAAGGAATTTTTGTTGCATGTCAGGGTGTGACAAACAACAAAAATACAACAACATTGATTGAGCAATTGTTAAGTATATTAAAGTAAACAATAACATATAATTTTGTATTTATATAATCTGTATGCAATAATACATAAATTTGTATAATTTTGTGTATGTGTGTATATATCTTTTACACTTCTGTCACACTTTGTGTGTAACCTTTCATTGATCCTTTCGTATTTCTTTGTTCTACTTTGAATGCCTGCAAGGAAATGAATCTCAGGGTAGTAGATGGTGACATATTCACACTGTCTTCTTCATCTTTTGTCCTTAGCTCCCAGTGGAGCATTGGCCATAGATGACACCCCCCCCCCCCCACAGCTGTCTCCATTGTCTTCTGTTCTGAGTCAGTTTTTTGAGGGTGGACCAGGAGTGTCCCTATCATCTAATTTCAGCCTCCATGTGTCCTTTGGCCGTCCCTTTTCTCTCTTTCCTTGGGGATTCCATTTTAATGCTTGGCCAGTGATGTTGTTGGTTGGCTTCCTCAAGGTGTGGCCAATTCACCTGCATTCCATTTGCATATTTGTATTTCTATGAATTCCTGGTTGGTGTTTTCCATAAGATCATCAGGTATAGGAGCAGAATTAGGCCATTTTACCATTTCATCATGGCTGATCCATTTTTCCTCTCAGCTCCAATTTTCTGCCTTCTCCCTGTGCCCCTTCATGCCCTGACCAATCAAGAATATATCAACATCTGTCTTAAATATACTTAATAACTTAATTTCCACAGCCGCCTGTGCAACACACTCTGACTAAAGAAATTCCACCTCATCTCCTTTCTGAAAGGGCTCCCCCTCTATTCTGAGGCTGTGTCCTGTTCCTAGACTCCCCCACTATAGGAAGCATCCTCTCCACGTCCACTATATTGAGGCATTTCAACATACGATAGATTTCAATGAAGTCACCCCTTATCCTTCTGAATTCCGATGAATGCAGGGTCAGAACCATCAGATTTTCAATACAAGAATCGTGACCATCCTTCGAACATTCTTCGGTGTCAGTACATCCTTTATAAGATAAGAGGCACAAAACTGCTCACTATACTCCAAGTGAGACCTCACCAGTGCTTTATAAAGCCTCAACGTCACATATGTGCTTTTACATTCACTGTTTTCCCACAGTTACTCTCAGTATAAGCTCTTTGATAATAAATTTACTTTGAACTCTGAAGAATCTAATGGCGCCAGCCTGTCCAAGAATCCCCACGTCTCAAGCAGGTAAAAAATGTAGCTGCAGATTCCTGGCAGTGCTTCTGAGGTGGTGGAAAGGCTTGGGGCAGTCAGGAGGTGAGGCATTCTTGGCAGTGTTGCAGACCCGTATCCTGCCGATCTGTGCTGCAGTATTCTGGAGTGTCAGTGCACTGTAGTATTACATCATCTCAGCGACTGGATGCCACTTTTAACCAGAGGTAGTTCTGATGCACAGTCAGTAGCTGGTTCGGCGATTACTCAGCCTGGAAGCATTTGACGCTGTACTAACACTGGTAACTGGTAATTGTAACTGCAGTTCAGTTAATTAATCTCAAGTCAAGTTTATTGTCATTTAACTATATCCATGTATTTAACATATATATCCATATAATGTATATAAAAATGAAATGTTTCTCCTGACCAGGGTGTAAAGCACAGTAGTACATATAACACACATAATACACGATAATGTGTGAAAGTAAGGATCAAATCTGCAGATGAATTGGTCATAAATAACAAACTAAAGTGTGTAAATTAAATATTGTAAGGTACGAAACAGATTAACTGGTGACACTTCAAATGCAATGTGGCAGGGAGTTCAGAAGCCTAATGGCCTTTGTGAAAACTGTTACCCATCCTGACCGTTCTTGTTCGGAGTGTTCTGTCTGACGGTAGAAAGTCAGAGGAATGGATGGGTGGGATCCTTGATGATACTAAGGGTCCTATGTATGCAGCACATATCCCGGATGGATGGTAGGGAGACCCCCATGAGTTTTGTAAAACATAGTTAAGATGGGTAGGGGGGAGTCTTGCTTTCCTCAATCTCCTCAGGAAGTGGAGGCGTTGCTGTGCCTTCTTATTCAGGGAGGAGATATTAAGGTAACCAGATGAGGTCAATGGCATGTGAACTCACAGGAACTTAACTCTCTCTATGGATGAGTCATGTATTCGTCTGCACCTTCCCGAAGACCATAATGACTTCCTTGGTCTTCTCCATGTTCAGACTTAGGTTGATCTTCTCATACCAGTCTATGATTCATTGTTGTTCAGTCTGTCCGTGGAAGATTGTCATTTGCTCTCACTCCTCTAATGATTCGCAGTTTTATCTCACTATGTGGAATGACTTCAGCTGATACACCTGTCAGATAGAGAGGAGTTGTGACATGGCAGGAATGGGTGTCCATTTAAGGTTTCCCCTTTTTTCTTGGAGAGAATGTCATAAATTCTGCTTGTCAGTGCTATGCTAATGATCTGGGGGTCCCAGGAGATTCTCTGACACTTACTCAATTTCTCTAGAGATCCGAGAGGCTGCAGATGCTGAAATCCAGAGCAACAAACATCCATTGGAAGAACTCAGTGGGTCGAACAACGTGTGGGGGAAGGAAAGGAATTATCAATGATTTGGGTTGACCAAAAAGTGAACAATTGGATGATCTGGTTTAAGATGGCACTCTTTACTGGTTTGAGTGACAACTTGCTGGTGGCCAGTGAAACAAAAAAAAACTAAGTACTTTGTTATTCACACTTTTCCTAGTAAATGCTCGCTGCAAACAGTGGCCGGTGGCTTTCCTGTCGGAGTTGAGTGGAATCGCCTGTACAATCTGACATTTTTGTGGTGTGACTGGAGTCTTACTGAGGCAGGTCACTTGCAGAACTCTGGGCTGGAGTTGCTGGAGTGAACTTGGAGGTAATTCAATGATTCGGAGATGAGGGCATGGAAAGATCCGAGGTTTGATCGACTTAAGAGCCAAGCCGAATTGGAAAGGTCAGGTAATTCATTGAGGCAGAGGCAAGACGAAACGAGGAGAGATCCAAGGTTTGATCAGCTGACCTGAATTGGAAAGTTTGTGTACTAGCCGTATTGAGGTGACTGAGTCCAAGAGTGAGAAATGACCCGAGGTTTGGATGATTTAAGCACCAGGCCAAATTGAAGTGGATGGGGTGTCGGGATCAGAGGAAGAGACAGACCAGTTTGGCTCACAGCTCTGTGGGGTTTGTTCGGCTCAGTACAGAGGCCTTCTCAATTAGCTTCTGTGATGCTTGGCGTTGTGATCTTCAGTTCTGAATGCTGATTGCTTATATTATTGTTTGCACGAATTCTGCTCCCCCTCCCCCGGGTGTTTGACGATGTTTTCTTTTTACTAAGTGCTATTGGGTTTCTTTGTTTCGTGGCTGCCTGTAAGAACACTGATCTCACGGTTGTTTGAAGTATTCATACTTTGATAATATATGTACTTTGAACTTTAATGCTGCTCAACCTGCTGAGATCCTCCAGCAGATTATTTTGTTTATTCTCATTTCTTTGCTGAAAGATTTGCAATCTTTACCAACCAGTTTTTCCTTCAATCACCTAAGGTATTATCAGTCAATAAAAATTTTTAAACAAATTTTAAACAAAATTACTGATGGTGGCTAAACTAAATTGGAAATACTTCAAAAGCAATGCTTTGAATTTTATTTTCAGATATGAGTAAAGAACTTTGCATTGATTTCACACCCCAGAGGGAATTGCCCAGTGTGCTGGCATTAATGCTTCACACAAGGTTCCTCTCACCTGAGCTCAACCTTTTCCCCTTTCTAGATTTATCCAGCTTCTCCTTAAAGGTATCCACATTTCAACAGTTACGCCTGATACCAAGTTCTACATTCCGTAAGAAAAAAGATAAAATGATGGAGGAACTCAGCAGGTCAGGCAGCATCTGTGGAAGGGAAATGGACGGTTGACATTTCAGATCGATACCCTTCATTTGGACTGACAGATAGAGGGGAGGTAGCCAGAGTTGGGGAGAAGGGATGGAGCCAGAACTTGGACATGGGGATCAATTATAAAAGCTAGCCTTGCCTAGACTACCCAAATATCACCTTATACATTCTTCTTGTCTTTTTGTGGCCCTTAGCTCCAGTGGAGCAGAGGTAATCAATAACCTCCCGTCTATTGACATCTGTTCTGAGCCAGTTTCTTAAGGGTGGGCTAGGAGTATCCTCATCATCTAGCTTTGGCCTTGATGTCTCCCGTCCAGGTGTTCTTCGCACGGCCCTTTTTCCTCTTTCCTTGGGGATTGCATTTTAATGCCTGCCTGGTGATGCTGTGGAAGATTGGCTTCCTCAAGGTGTGGCCAATCCACCTCCATTTCTGTTTGCGTATTTGTATTTCTATGAATTCCTGGTTGGTGTTTTGCCACAGTGTCTGTTTGGTTACTCGGTCATCTGATGTTTAGGATTCTTCTCAGACACTGATTGATGAAAGGCAACCAGTTTTTGTAGTGTCTTCTTTGTTGTTCTCCAATTTTAGAGTCATATAGAGGAGCACTATGTTAACAGTTGAGATGACAATATTGATTTTGGTTTTCCTTGATATTAGTTGGGATGTCCTCACTTTCTTCAAGATGTTGCGATCTACTCTGGCCTTATTCATCCTGGCTTTGACATCCTCCGTATGTACTCAATCTATACTTTGTCTCCCCTTTTTCTCTCAGTCCACATGAAGTGTCTCAGCCTGAAACAACTGTCCTTTTCCCACCGTAGATGCTGCCTGACCCACTAAGTCCTTCCAGTAGTTGTTTTTTGCTCCAGATTCTAGCAACTGTCATCTCTTGTACACCCACATTCTGTGAGATGATTTCCTGTGCTTTAGGCCAGCAGTTCCGGATCAGAATCAGGTTTAATATGACTGGCATATGTCGTGAAATTTGTTGTCTTTGCAGCAGCAGCATGAGGCATTACATAATAATAGAAAATAAGCCGTGATTGCATTAAGTATATACTGTGTATATTAACTATTTAAATTAAGTAAGTAATACAACAATAGAAATAAAAAGTAGTGAGGTAGTGTTTATAGGTTCAATGCCCATTCAAAAATCAGATGGCAGAGGGGAAGAAGTTGTTCCAGAATCATTGAGTGTGGGTCTTCAGGCTTCTGTACCTCCCTGATGGTTAATGGTAGAGGTCCACGGCATAAAAAAGGCTCCCAATCTTTTTTTTTGTGCCAAGGACCTGTACCATTAAATGAGGGGTCCGTGGACCCAAGTTGAGACCCAATGGCTCAGATCGTCCTGGAATGGGAAAGAAATACTGCACTGTTTTAACTGTGTTACTTGTCACCGTTGTGTTCACTAGCTAATTTTTTTGCTGTATAACTGACTGATCTGTAGACCTTTCCACGTAGTGTGACTCTGTGAAGATTAGTTGGGAGCTAATTTAGTCCATCAGTGTTCATGATCAAGTTGTCTGCTGTCGGTCCGCAGCCTAGCAGATAAGCAGGTAAGCTGGGTTTTGAACTCCCAGACTCTGAAAGGTTAGTTTAATATCAGGTACAGTTAGACTTGGGGTTTCCAACCTGGGAATCCACGGACCCCTTGGTAAATGGTAGGAGTCCATGGCATTAAAAAAAAGGTCGGGAACCATTGAACTAGACCTACGCAATGGCCAGTTTATTAGGTGCACATGAACACCTGCTTGTTAATCCAAATATCTGATCAGCCAGTCATGTGGCAGCAACTCAGTGCATAAAAGCATGCAGACATGGTCAAGAGGTTCAGTTGTTGTTCAGACCAAACGTCAGAATGGGGAAGAAATGTGATCGAAGTGACTTTGACCATGGAATGATTGTTGGTGCCAGGCAGGGTTGTTTGAGGTCTCAAAAACTGCTGATCTCCTTGGGATTTTCACGCACAACAGTCTCTAGAGTTACAGAGAATGGTGCGAGATACAAAAAAAACACATCCAGTGAATGACAGTTCTGTGGGAATGAGATGTCAGAGGGAAATAGCCAGACTGGGTCGAGCTGACAGGAGAGTAACAATAACTCAAATATTCACGCGTCACAGCAGTGGTGTGCTGAAGAGCACAACACATTGAACCTTAAAGTGGATGGGTTACAACAGCAGAAGACCACTCCTAGTTCCACTCCTGTACCCGAGTGGCAACTAAGTATATTGCACCACTTAAAACTTGGGGTGTTACTGTCACAGGTGTTTTTACTCTGTAATTTTTTCTTTATAATTGACTGGTCTGCGGACCTTTCCAAGTAGCGTGACGTATACTCTCTGTTGATCTGAGTTAGAGAACTAACTTAGTAGGAGTTAGTAGGCTGCTTTGTGAGCATTCAAGTAAAGTCAGTCAAAGTACTTATATGTCACCATTTACAATCCTGAGATTTGTTTTCTTGCTGGCATATACAGCAAATCCAAGAAACACAATAGAAAGACTGCAGTCAACAGGATCGACAAACAATATGCAAAAGACAACAAGCTATGCAAACAAAAAAGAGGAAAAAAAGCAATAAATATTGAGAAAATAAGATGGAGTGCTTTTGAACGTTTGTCTATAGGTTGTGGGAACAGTTCAGTAATGGGGCAAGTGAAGTTACCCCTTCTGGTTCAAGAGTTTGATAATTGACATGGTAGTAACTGTTAATGAACCTAGTGGTACGAGTCCTCAGGCTCTTGTACCTTCTTCCTGACAGCAGCAGTGAGAAGAGAGCATGGCCTGAGTGGTGGGGGTCCCTGATGGTGGATGCTGCTTTCCGGTGACAATGCTTCATGTGGGAAGGGCTTTTCCTGTGATGGACAGAGCTGTATCCACCACTTCTGGTAGAATTTTCCATTCAAAGGGCATTGGTGTTTCCAGACCAGGCTATGATGCAGTCAATATACTCTGCACACACATCTATAGAAGTTTGTCAGGAGTTTTTATGTGTCATGCAGATCTCTGCGAACTTCTAAGGAATTAGAGGTGCTGCTGTGCTTTCTTTGCAACAGCACTTACATACTGGGCCCAGGACAGGTCCTCTGAAATGATAACACTGAGGATTTTAAAGTTGCTAACCCGGGCACCCCTGGTCTCCGATGAGGGCTGGCTCATTGACCTGTGATTTCCTCCTCTTGAAATCAATATTCAGCTCCTTGTTCTTGCTGACATTGAGTAAGAGATTGCTGTTGTGACACCTCTCAGCCAGATTTTCAGTCCCCCTCTTATATGCAGATTTGTACCTTAGGAACATTAGTTGGGAGCTAATGAAAGTTCAAAGTACATTTGTTATCAAAGTATGTATACATTATACACCTTGAGATTTGTCTCCTAACAGGCAGCCACGAAACAAAGAAACCCAAATGAATCCATTAAAGAAAACGAAGACCGTCGAACACTCTACGTCCAGAAAGGAAAAAAAACAAGTCATACTAACAATAACCACAAGTGAATAGCATTCTGAGCTGAAGCCCACAAAGAGAGTCCGAGATTCATCGTTCAGCGCAGAGCTGAGTAAACGTCACAGAGCAACAAGTTGAACCGGCCTGTCCCTTGTCTTGGGCCTGAAACCCTGACCTTTTAAATCTGGCCTGGCACCTAAATCGATGTTTAAACATCAGGTTCAATTGCCTTGAGATGCCCTGTGTGGACCCCGCTGCCTCAATTCAGCCTGTAGCCAACCTTTCCAATTTGACCCAGTGCTTAAATTGATCAGACCTCCAGTCTTCCTCGGTCTCGATGACAGGCCTGCCACCTCGCCTCAGATCCACCACATCAAATTGTCTCCCAGACCAAAGGGACATTACAGACTATTACTTGCGATGATTGTTTGCCAGAAAGAGTGTGTCTAAATCCAGCAACTCTGGTGATCAGATTGTCTGCTGTCAATCTTCCGATTAGCAGATAAACTGGGTTTTGAACTCCGGGTGATTAAACCAATAGATCTAGAATGCCGGTTATCGTCCGTGTGGTTGCCCTTCCTCTCAGTCATTTGGTTTTTAACACTTAGCTGTGACAAGACTAAGGGACTTACATCTCTATAAAATGACTCATCCAAAACTGCATTTATCCATCACACAATAGAGTGAGGAAAGACCTGATGATGTTTGAACCATTTAGATGCCATGCCAGATTGAAAAGGTCAGGGTGCTCTGTTCCACAGAATTTACTCATCCCTGCATTGAACTGAGGCTGTGACATACAAACTAATTGACTCCTGAATTGTTTGCAGTGATGACTGGTTTTGTGGCTGTGGACTCGCTTTTCTGAATTTCAGTTCTGAATGTTACTTGCTTACTTTTATTGTTTGCATGGTTTGTTTTTTCTGCACATTCGGCGTTTGACTGTTTTTTCTAATGGGTTCCATTGGATTTCTTTGTTTTAGAATCTCAAGGTTCTATACAGTATACATACTTTGATAATAAATGTACTTTGAATTTCATAGTGGCTTCTGGTTAGGCACTGACTCAATTTTAACATTCTCAACTTTGATACAAAATTGTTCCATAGTTCTATGCCTAGTTCCCTTCAATTTCCTCCATCTGTATAAGCCATCAGGATATTTGTGGCTCTCCAGCCCTTGTTTATAACTATGCTGTCATTTCAGCTGCCAAGGGCCCAATGCCTGGATTTCCACCTATTGACTGCAAACTTTCACCTCTCTCTTCTCCCTTAAGGTTCACTCATCCAAGTGTAAGAAATTTGGCATCGTGCATTCTTTACTGTTCCTCTGAAACATCTTGCAGTGTTTCACTATGTAAAAGGTTATGCCCACTTGTCTTTTTCCACATACTGCCTACAATTGCTTTCAGCTGTCTCGAAGGCTATGCTTCACAGCGCCTTCACTTGCCTTGTTACCTCCTTGATGGGCTAGCCTTCTTTGTCTTGGCTCCAACCTGATGGCATGAGCATTGACTTCTCTAATTTCTGGTAATTTCAACCCCCCCCCCCCCCGTTTCCATTCTGGTTACCCTCTCAGCCTTCTCATCCCTTCTCACCTGCCCATCACCTCCCTCTGGTTTCCCTTCTTCCACGGTCCACTGTCCTCTCCTAATAGATTCCTTCGTGCTCAGCTATTTGGCCCGTTGAACCTGCTCTAGCATTCAGTCATTGCCCATCTATTCCCTCCCTGCTTCTTCATTTCCCCATCCTCACACACCTTCTCTGTCACCTGGACTCACCTATAATTTGTTATCTTGTACTCCTTCCCAGTCCCCCACCTTCTGTCCCCTCCACTTTCCTTTCCAGACCTTGGCCTGAAATATTGTCTATTTATTCCCCTCCATCGATGTCACTTGACTTGCTGAGTTCCTCCAGCAATTTGTGTGTGTTTGTCCATTCTATAGCTCTGTAGTGCTGTACCTTTGCAGAGCTGGAGGCTACACAAAGTGCAAGTAAGTGATGCTATGGAGAGATATGAAGATGGGCGGACTGTAGGTATTGTTGGATCCTGATACTTCTGGCATCCAAAGGCCCTTCGGAAATCAAGAATGAGGTGTTAAATTTGCTGCTTACAGTAATTTTATTAAATGATACAAGTGCAAAGAAGATGAAGCGTCGAGAGGGTCAAAGGAAAGCAAAGACTGAAATGTAGTCCTGGTCTTTACATACTAGACTGAAATACCAGAAATTCCATTGTTAACAGTTAACCAATCAGATAGCCAGATTCAAGTAAAATGACACCTGCCCCAGAAATCAAGAAGCTTCCGGAAAATACAGAAGCAACTGTAACCACTGAAATACGCATCGAACAATCGTATTAAATATTATTATATTTAACTATATTGAATTAATCTAAATCTATATTACACTAAATTTAATTATATTAAAATACAAAGATGCATAAGAAAGTTAAGCTACAAGAAAAATAACAGTTCTACAGTCCAATCCAACAGAGGGTGAGCAAAATGGTGATGTGGAGCTGGCTGTGCATACTGACTGTGTCAACCCTTCAAAGCTGGTACAACACTCATGGTCTACCAGTCTGCAGTAATCCATAGTAGTGTAGTCACTCAAGTCTAGTATGATGCTATTCCTGTAATGGAGGATACCTACGCATGGCTTTGTTTAAAGTGGGAAGGCTGATGCATGGGCAGCCATCACGTGGTCCTTGACAGGTCAGGATCAGGATCCAGTGGCATAGAATGCAAGACAATTTCATTGCTGCAGCTTTCGCCTGCCTTGACTGACCCGGTGTTGTGTCATCGCCTTCCGCCAGCTCCACCCTTGAGATCTTGGTTGGATCGCTCTTTGTCAGGAACCTCCCCTTTGACCTTACCATCGTGGGTCAGCCTACTTGTTGGGGAGCTCACAAGCCCCTCTACCACCACAAGGTAATGATCCTCGGGGAAAGCCCTCTTGTATGTTTCAGGGACATGACCTGCACCAGGCACCTCGAAACAAGGATAGATATAACCAATGCTGCTTCCAAAAATTGCTTCAAATCCACAGGAAGAATAAATGAGGCAACATCAGTGTCTTCACCCAGGCTGACATCTCTAGCAGAGACAACATAGTTATACCTAATTAACTGTTGGAGATGACAGCCTGGGTGTCATCTCATGGCTCCATGCCCTTTGCGTAATGGACTCCTGAAACCAACAGTCTATTCTGAACCACAAGAGACTGCAGACGCTGGAGCCTCAAGCAACAACCATAAAATATAGAAGCAGAATCAGGCCATTCAGCCCATCAAGTCTGTTCCGCCTTTCCATCATGACTGATTTATTATCACTCTCAACCCCATTCTCCTACTTTTTCTTTATAACCTTTGATGCCCTGTCTAATCAAGAAGCTATCAACCTCCACATTACAGGTACCTAATGATCTGGCCTCCACAGCCATCTGTGACACTGAATTCTACAAACTCTGGCTAAAGAAATTCCTCCTCATCTCTGTTCCAAAGAGATGTCCATTCTGGGGCAGTGCCCTGTGCTCCTAGACTCCTCCCTGAATGGAATCATCCTATATTCGATAGGTTTCAATGAGATTGAGCGATTTGCTGGAGGAACTCGGTGGTTTGAGCAGCATCTGTGTGAGAGTCCCAGACAGAGGAAAGCCTGAGTGTCGGGACCAGAGGCGAGGGTTGGGCTGATCTCGCTCACTCTCCTGCGATGTTGATTCCTCTCTCTGCGGTGCTGAGGCGGTGAACTGCGAGGCTGCGGCTATCTTCTCTGTGAGTTTTGTGGCGTTTTTGTCCGCTAATATGCTGAACTGAGGTCGAGGCTTGGGCCTACTCCGGGTGCGGATCGAAGGACTCGATCTGGTTTGGAATGCTGGCATTTGTTCCTCTTGTTTGCATAACGCACGTGTGTGTGTGTTCTTCTGCTCTTCTTCAGTGCAGCGGTTATGGTCACTTTCTAACTGTGTTCTTTGGGTCTCTTGCTTTGTGGCTGCCTGTAAGCAAACAAATCTCAAGGTGTATAATTTATACGTTATTTGATAGTAAATGTACTTTGAATCTTTTGGACTGTCCATGTTTTGGGTCTAAAGATCCGATGAAGGATTTCAACCCAAAATGTCAACAGTTCCTTTTTTTTTTTACCAGAGATGTTGCTCAACCGGTTGTGTTCTTCTAGCAGATTGTTTATTACTGAACTCTGAGCTCTGTCTAGGGAAAAGATTGCCAGATCAACAGAGGAAAAGATCTAGTGTAGTCAAAGCTACCTTGAAGAATGGAAACTTAGAACATAAAAGTTAGAAAAATAGGAGAAGAAATAAACCATTTGGTCCTTTGAGACAGTGTTGCTTTCCAGTACGATTAAGGCTGATCCTTTTTTTCAGGGTTTCCCAACCTTTTTTTATACCATGGACCAATACAATTAAGCAAAGGGGTCTGTGGACCTCAGGTTGGGAACCCCTGCATCTTAATATAGTATTCCTTTACTCTCCCCATACTCCTAGTGCTTTATGTGTCCAGGAATCTGGTTATTTCTTACTGTGGTAGGAAAATACACAGATTCAGCATCTTCTAAATGAAGACTTTGCTCCTCATCTCAGTTCTAAATGTCTTGCTGTCTACACTGAGTGGCCACTTTACTGGGAATACATGTTAATGCAAATATCTAATCGGGCAATCATTTGGTAGCAACTCAATGCAAAAAAGCATGCAGACATGATCAAGAGGTTGTTGTTTTTCAGACTAAACATCAGAATGGGGAAGAAATGTGAACTAAGTGACTTTGACCGTGGAATGAGTGCTGGTACCAGATGGGCTGGTTGGAATATCTCAGAAACTGCTAATCTCTTGAGATTTTCAAACATGAGTCTCTAGAGTTTACAGAGAATGATTAGAAAAACAAAAAAAAACATCCAGTGAGCAGCAGTTCTGTGGGCAAAAACACTTTGTTAATGAGAGAGGTCAGAGGAGAATGGCCAGACTGGTTCAAGCTGACAGGAAGGTGACAGTAACTCAGATAACCACACGTTACAACTGTGGTGTGCAGGGGAACATCTCTGAATGCACAGCACATCAAACCTTGAAATGGATGGCTACAGCAGCAGAAGACCAGGGATATACACTCAGTAACACAAACAAAATGCTGGAGGAACTCAGCAGGGCAGGCAACATCTATGGAAAAAAGTGCATTCGATGTTTTGGGCCTAGACCCTTCGGCAGGACTGGAGATAAAAGATGATGAGAAGGTTTAAAATCTGGGGGAGGGGAGAGAAAAACACAAAGTAAAACCGGGAGGTGGAGGGATGGATTAAAGAGCTGGGAAGTTGATTGGTGAAAGAGGTAGAGGACTGGAGAAGCAGGAGTCTGATAGGAGAGGAAAGAAGGCGTTGGAAGAAAGAAAAGGGGGGAGGGGGAGGAGCATCAGAGGGAGATGATGGGCAGGCAAGGAGATAAGGTGAAAGAGGGAAAAACGGATAGAGAATGGTGAGGGGGAGGGTGGGGAGAGGATTACCGGAAGCTTGAGAAATTGATGTTCATGCCATCAGGTTGGAGGCTACCTAGACGGTGTTGTTCCTCTAACCTGAGTGTGGCCTCATTGCGACAGTAGAGGAGGCCATGGATTGACAAACCAAGATGGGAATTAGAATTAAAATGGATGGCCCACTTCTTCTGGCGGATGGAGTGTAGGTGCTCGGTGAAGCGGTCTCCCAATCTGCCTCTGGTCTCTCCTATATATAGGAGGCCACACCAGGAGCATTAGACACAGTATATGACCCCAGCAGACTCACAGGTGCAGTGTCAACTCACCTGGAAGGACTGTTTGGGGCCCTGAATGGTACTGAGGGAGGAAGTGTAGGGGCAGGTGTAACACGTATTCTGCTTGCAAGGTTAAATGCCAGGAGGGAGATTAGTGGAGAGGGATGAATGGAAAACAGTCGAGTTAGGAACGATCCCTGTGGAAAGCCTGCAGGGTGAGGGAAAGATGGTGGAGGTGGGATCCTGTGGGTGATGACTGAAGTTCTGGAGAATCATGTGCTGGATGTGGAGGCTGGTGGGGTGGTAGGAGAGGACAAGAGGAACCCTATCCCTGGTAGAGTGGCGGGAAGATAGGGTAAGAGCTGACGTGTGGTTGAGGGCAGTATTGATGGCAGAGGAAGGGAAACCCCTTTGAAAAAGGAGGACATCTTCGTTCTAGAATGAAAAGCCTCTTCCAGACAGCAGATTCGGTAGAGACAGGAGAATTGAGAGAAGGGGATGGCGTTTTCACAAGTAACAGGGTGGGAAGAGGTATAGTGTAGTAGCTGTGAGAGTCTGGGCGTTTATAATAGACATCAATAGATAAGCTGTCTCCAGAGATAGAGACAGTAAGATTGAGAAAGGGGAGGGAGGTGTTGGAAATGGACCAGGTAGATTTAAGGGCAGGATGGAAGTTGGAGGCAAAATTGATGAAGTCGACAAGCTTCACATGGGTGCAGGAAGCAGCACCAATGCAGTCATTGATGTAGCGTAAGGAGACGGACACCAGTGTAGGCTTGGAACAAAGACTGTTCCATGTAGCTGAAAGAAAGGCAGGGATAGCTGGGACCCATGTGAATACTCATGGCTTCGCCTTTTTTTGGAAGAAAGTGGGGGGAGTCAAAGGAGAAATTATTAAGAGTGAGGACAAGTTCCACTAGACAGAGGAGAGTGGTGGTGGAGGAGAACTGGTTGAGATTGGTGTCCAGAAAGCTTTGAGGCCTTCCTGGTGAGCGATGGACATAGTGAAAATAAGATGATGGGGGCCAGGGAACTTGAAGTCATTGAAAAGATCCAGAGTGTGTGAAGTGTCACGGATGTAGGTAGGAAGGGACTGAACTAGGGGGATAAAACTGAGTTGAGGTATGCAGATATGAGTTCAGTGGGGCAGGGACAAGCTGAAACAGTGGGTCTACCTGGACAATTGAGTTTGTGGATCTTGGGTAGGAGATAGAAATGGGTGGTGAGGAGTGCGGGAATTCTGAAGTTGGTGATAGTGGATGGGAGATCCCCAGAGCTAAAAAGGTCAGTGATGGTGTGGGAGACAATGGCCTGGTGCTCTTTAGTGGGATCCTGTTCGAGGGTAAGTTAGGGGAGATGTCTGAGAGTTGTCACTCCATGGCCTCCTTTACTGTCGCGATGAGGCCTCACTCAGGTTGGATAAACAACATCTTACATTTCATCCAGATAGCCTCCAACCTGATTGCATGAACATTGATTTCTCAAACTTCTGGCAATTCCCCCCCTCATTCACCATTCCCCATCCCTTTCCCTCTTTCATCTTGTCTCCTTTCTTGCCCATTGCCTCCCTCTAGTGCTCCTCTCTTTCTTCCTTGGCTTTCTGTCTTATCCTATCCTCCTCCAACTCCGTATCTCTTTCACCAATCAACTTCACAGCTCTTTACTTCAACTCCACCCCCCCCACCTCCTGATTTCACCTCACCTTTGTTTCTCTCACCCCTCGCTCCACCTTTTAAATCTTTTTTTCTCCAGTCCTGCTGAAGTGCCTAGGCCCGAAACGTCGACTGTATTTTTTTTCCATAGATGCTGCCTGGTCTGCTGGGTTCCTCTAGCAGTTTGTGTGTGCTGCTTCCATTTCCAGCTTTTCTCAAGTACCTAATGAAATGGGTACCTAGGATATCTTGAGATGTTGTCCCAGTTGCAGATTTGTCTACGTCTAGTCTGTCAGAAGGCTGTAGAATTTTCATTGAGAAATCCTTTCATATTTCATATTTCAAGTTTGAGTAAATATGGCACAGTTAGTAGATTTGTTGCCTTGGTTGTTATTTATGTGGAGTTTGCACATTCTCCTTGTGATTATGTGGCGTTCACCCAGGTTCTCCCACCTGCCCAGCACAACCCTCGCTGATTTGATTTGATGCAAACAATGCACTTCAAAGGTCAGGTTCAAAATAAATTTAGTATCAAAGTATGTGTATATCATCAAATACTACCCCGAGATTCATTTTGTTGTGGGCATTCAGAGTAGGACAAAGAAATACAATAGAATCAATGAAAAACTACACACAGAGACTGATGAATAACTAAAATGCACAAGAAGACAAAATATGCAAATACAAAACTAATAATGATAAATATAAATAAATAAACAAACAAACAAATAAACAGACAGATAAATAAATATATATATAATACTGAGAACATAAGTCATAAAGTTCTTGAAATGAGTCTGTAGGTTGTCTTCAGTGGTCAGGTGAGGTGAGTGAAGTTGTCCATGCTAGTAATGGAGCCTGATAGTTGAAGGGTTGATGGTTGGAATTCACAGTATGTTTCAATGTACATGTGAGAAATCTAGCAAATCTTTAATCTTTCTCCAGTTCCCTCACACATCCCAACAATGTGCTGGTTGCTTGTATGTTGATTGACTGCTGTACATTCTAGAATCTGGTGGGTGTTGAGGGACTGTGGGGAAAATAACATGGGTTAGTGTAGGATTAGTGTACATGTGTGGTTTATATTTGGTGTGGATTCATTAGGACAACTGGCCTGTCTTTGTGTTGTATTTCTCTCTAGTACAATCCCACTATCTCCTCATGACAGTCTGGTGACATTTTGTTTTTGTTTTTGGTCACCTTACCCGAGAAAAGATAGTCTTCCCTCTGTGGAAATATATCCTTTCATTTAAAATCAAAGAATATATGCAGTCTGCAACTGAAATTCTTACTCTTTGCAGACATTAACAAAACAGAAAAAAAGCAAAGAATGAATGACAGAATATGTTAGAACCCCTAAGCCACCCCTCCCACTTCCACGCATAAGCAGCAACAAAGACATCAATCATCACCCCTTCCCTCCCTCCACTTGCTTCAGAAAAAACATCAACCCCCATCACCCACAACGCGGGCAATAGCAAAGCCCCCAGAGTCCATCAAAAACTACTGTCCATCCCAACACTTCAACATCTCAGACAGGCTCTTTCTGTCACTAACGAGGGAGGGAGAGATGTTGCTCCTGTAACAAGCGAGAAAGGAGACCGACGGCTTGCAGCTTCGATGTTGCAGTCTGACGAGTTGCTTGTCCAAGTTCCCCAACTTGAGGACCAACAGGCGCTCACCATCGAGGGAGAGGGAGAAATAGACCGCTTGAGTGCAGGGGCCTTCTTACGGCAGCAGCTTACATTGCCTGTTGTCTCGGTGTTTAAATCTCTCGTGACACTTCAGTAGCGAGGAATCGGGTCATCCACATGGCCGCAACCCGAAGGTACACCTGGGGATATCAAAATGCCAGGCTGCTTGGCGAGTCCGAGAGCAAGAATCCTCCACGAAAACCATAGGTTTTCCTTAAAAAAGCTGACCCAAACCGCACATGATACTCTAGGTGAAATACCACTATGGTACATTGGTTTATTATTGTCACAGGTACAGTGGGAAAAATCTATTTTGCATTGTGTCTGTACAGAATCATTACAATGGAGCATTGAGGGAGACCACGACAAAAACGAGACTGTTGAACAGTGTGAGCAACACACAGAAAATGCTGGAGGAACTCAGGAAATCAGGCTCAAATTTTAAAGTTCAAAGTAAATTTATTATCAAAGTTACATATATGTCACCATAAACAAACCTGAGATTCACTTGCTTGCAAGCATTCTCAATAACTCCATTAATTAATAACCATAGCAGTTCAATGAAAGACCACACCAATTTCGGTGTTCAACCAGCGTGCAAAAGACAACAAACTGTGCAAGTACAAAAAGAAAGGAACAATAAGTACATAAGCAATACATATTGAGAACATGATGAATCCTTGAAAGTGAGTCTATTGGTTGTGGGAACATTACAATGATGGGGCGAGTGAAGTTACTCTTTTTGGTTCAAGAGCCTGATGGTTGAGGGGTAGTAAGTGTCACTTAACCTGGTGATGTAAGACCTGACACACCTGTACTTTCTACCTGATGGCAGGGGTGAGAAGTGAACATGTCCTGGGTGATGGGGGTCTTTGATGATGGATGCTGCTTTCTTGTGACAGTGTTTCAATGGTGGGGAGGGCTTTACCCATAATGGACTGGGCCATATCCACAGCTTTTTGTAAGATTTTCTGTTCATGAGCATTGCTGTTTCCATACCAGGCTGTGATGCAGCCAGTCAATATACTCTCCACTACACATCTATACAAGTTTGTCAGAGTTTTAGATATCATGATGAATCTTTGTAAACTCCTAAGGACGTAGAGGCGCTGCTGTACCGGGGTTATTGCTAAGTTTGTGGCCTAAGGTAGAAGGAGTCAATTTTAGAAAACCTAGCACATTTATTTTTCAACATAGTCCCCTCCTACATTTACACACTTAGTCCAGTGGTTGTGGAGCATGCAAATCCCTTCTATGTAGAAGTCAGAGTCTTGGACCTCCAGAAAATGGTCCACAGCAAGGGGTGATTGATGTTTGTGGCCTAAGGTAGAAGGAGATTAGTTATTAACTTCAAACTTTCTGCATAATCGCTCAAAGAGTTGAACTGCATGTGCATTTAACAAGAGCTGTATAACTCATCTCCTTCTACCTTAGGCCACAAACTTATCAATCACCCCTGCAGTGGACACTTTCTGGAGGTCCAAAACGCCGACTTCTGCAAAGAAGGGATCCGTATGCTCCACGACCACTGGATTAAGTGTGTAAATGTAGGAGGGGACTATGTTGAAAAATAAATGTGCTAGCTTTTCTAAAATTGACTCCTTCCACCTAGGCCATGAACTTATCAATCACCCCTCGTACTTTCTTCATAATTGTACTTGCACGTCATCTAGCATCTACGAAGGGAAGTGTTATATTTATTTTTAAATTAGAGATACAGAATGGTAACCCGCCCTTCAGCCCAACATGCCTGTGCTGCCCATTTATACCCATGTGACCAATTAACCTACTGACCCCGTACGCCTTTGGAAGGAAACCAGAGAACCAGAAGGAATCCCACACGGTCACGGAGAGAAGGTACAAAGTCATTAGACAGCAGTGGGAACTGAACCCGGGTTGCTGGTGCTGTAATGGCCTTACGCTGATCACTATATTACTGTGTAGGTAATATATTAAACAGTTGGTGTTTTCAGGCTGAGACCTTTCATCAGACCTACTGTGTGTGTTGGTCAAGATTTCCAGCATCTGCAGAATCTCAAAGTTCAAAGTAAATCTGTTACCGCATACTACCTTGAGATTAATTTTCTTGCAGACCTTTGCAGGGGGAGAAAGAGAAATACAATAGAATTTACAAAAGAACTATAATGAAACAAAGATGAACAAGCAACCAGTACATGTAAGAAGACAAACTGCAAATAGAAAATAATACTGACAACATGATTTGTAAGGTGCCCTTGAAAGTGAGCCTGTAACTTGTAGAATCAGTTCAGAGTAGTGGTTGTTGTGACTGTGAAAAACGACACCGGATAGGCACCGAAGCTGGTGGCCTTTATTCAGCAAAGCAAGCAGGCATCATTCTGGAGACTCTCTTGGAAGAAGAGGCCACCCGACCCAATATTACATCACGTTTTATATGTTAAAGAACAAAGGTAACACCAGGACAATTCCTATAGTTTTTCGTGCATTCATAATGCTTCCTTTGAGTTGGACATAATTTCAAATCCCAAGACCTTCACGCCACACCCAAAATGAGTCTTAATCATCTCTGTTTCTCTAGCTGCATTCATGCATATGGAGACTTCGCAGGTGAATGGCCTTGCAGTGAACCCCAGTCTATAGCAGCAGCAAGACCTGCATTTTAAATTCAATTTACAGTGCACATTCAGGTCTGAAGACCAGTTGCTATATTGCATAACTCCAGAATAATCCCTAACAGTGGTGATCGAAGTTATCCACAATGGTTTCACAGAATAAGAGTGTTGCAAGGAAAGTGCAGTTCAGGCAGACAATATGGTTTAAAGCCGTAATATAGATTGGTAACTGGTCATCTATCAATGAAGGCATTCAAACTCTTGTACATAGAACATCTCTGAGATGTTTGCTTTGAGAGGTTAGTCATGGCTAGAATCAACTCCTGTCTTAGTAAGGACCTTGACCCTTTGCAATTTGCCTATCACCACAATAGGTCTATAGCAGACATGATCTCATTGGCTCTCCACGCGGCCTTGGGTCACCTGGACAATACAAATAGCTATGTCAGGATGCCGTTTATTGACCATAGCTCTACACCATCACTCCTACAGTCCTGATTGAAAAGCTACAGCACCCAGGCCTCTGTACCACCCTTTTGCAACCAGATCCCCAACTTCCTAACTGGAAGACCACAATCTGTGCGGATTTGAAGTAACATCTCCACCTTGTTAACAGTCATCCCTGGGGTGTGTGCGTATCCCACTGCCCAACTCTCTCTATACCCATGACTGTGTGGCTACTGAAGCAACTGAACCCAGTGTTTACATGATGATTTAGGTGCCGGGCCAAATTGAAAAGGTCAGAGAGTTGGGTCTCGAGTGAAGGACACAGTTTGCTGCGACACTCTGCACTGAAGTAAGGGTCTGGGGGAAATGGACTCTCTTTGTCAACCTCAGTTGTGATGCCTGTGTTTATTGTTTGCATGATTTGTTGTTATTTTCTCTGCACAATGGGTGTTTGATGTTCTTTTTAAAAAATGAGTTCTTTTGGGTTTCTTTTGAGTTTTGGATATTTGGGCAGCATGGTAGTTTAGTGGTTAGCATAACACTTGACAGTACAGATGTCATGGGTTCAATCCCTGCCACTGCCTGTAAGGAGTCTGTGCATTCTCCCCGTGATTGCGTGGATTTCCTCCGGGTGCTCTGCTTTCCTCCCACAGTCCAAAGAGGTACCAGTTGGTAGGTTAATTGGTCATTGTAAATTGTCCCATGATTAGGCTAGGGTTAAATCAGGGAATTACTGTTTGGTGTGGCTTAAAGGGTCAGAAGGGACTATTCTGTGCAGTATGTCAATGAATGAATGAACGAATAAATAAATAAATAAATAAATTTATGAAGCAAACAAAAGAAAGTCAGCTAATTAAGTTGACTGGTGGCACAGTGGCACGGCTGTCAGTACCAGTGCTTCACAAATGCCCGACACCCAGGTTCACCCCTGACCTCTGTATGGAGTTTGTAAGTCATCCCTGTGACTTGAGAGTTCTCCAGTTTCCTCCCACATTGATGTGCAGGTCGGTAGATTAGCTGGCCATTGTTGGTCACAGCCGGTGTGCGGGTGAGTAGAATCTGGAAGTATTTGATAAGAATACAATGTTATCTAGGTAGTTTCAATGTAAATGGGTGTATACAGGCCTGCTTCTTCCTCTGATTATTAGGTTGTATCACTATCCAGAAAATAAAACTATACTTTTTGTATTTATTATTTTAACATAGAAACAGGCTCTTTAGCCCATCTAGTCTGTGCCAAGCCATTTAAACTGCCGGCTGGCATCAACCTGCACCTGGACAATAGCTCTTCATACCGCTCCTATCCATGTACCTATCCAAACTTCACTTAAACATTGAAATTGAGCTTGCACGCACCACTTGCGCTGGCAGCTCGTTCCACAGTCTCATGACCCTTTGAATTGAAGAAGTTTCCCCTCATGTTCCTTTTAAACTTTTCGCCTATCATCCTTAACCCATGACCAAAGTGGAATAAGCCTGTTTGCATTTACCCTATCTATAGCCCTCATAATTTTGTATACCTTTATCAAATCTCACCTCAGTTTTCTACATTCCAAGGAATAAAATCCTAACCTATTCAATCTTTCCTTATAACTCAGGTCCTCTGAAACTCGCAACGTTCTTGTAAATTTTCTCTGTACTCTTTCAACCTTATTTACATCTTTCCCATAGTTAGATGACCAAAACTGCACATAATTAGGCCTCACTAATGTCTTATACATGTTCAACATTACATCCCATCTCCTGTATTCAGTACTTTACAGAATCTCTCCTTGAAATAATCTGAACAGTTAGAATTTAGTCACCTATGATTCTTTTGTGCTTGTGGGTTCAATTTTTAGCCTAAGATTTTAACTGCAGACAGGTGGAACTGTTCAGATTAGTTTGGAAATATTAAACTGCTGATTGCACAAAAGAAGTTGTTCTTTGAGTTAGATTTATGTATTTGATATCAATGCAGTTGGGGCATTTTTTGCCAGGAAGTTGGCATTTAAAATACTATTTAAGGGGATGTAATAAAACCAGAAAATGCTGGAAAGTTTTAAAGCATCTTCAACCTGAAATGTTAACGATGACTCCTTTCATGGTTATTACTTGATCTACTGGTGTTTTTCCTCTGCATTTTTCAGTTTTTAAAAAAATTTTCAGTATCTGCACTTCTTAAAATTTGTATTGAAGGGCTGGATGGCAGGGTTGAGCTGTATCTCTACTAAAGGAGTAAGGTGCTCCTTCCTTCTGTTAGTCTGCAGGTCACCCTTGGGCAAAGTGTAGCACTTGCTTAGCACCCCCCCTCCCCCCAGCCCCGTTCAGGGTCACAAGCAGGTGGTGGATGGTCGTATGAGCAGCTGATGCATATCACAAGACCTAGTTATGCGACCACTGACGCCAGGCAGTTTCTGAGGAGTATTGATAACGGCTGGGGTCACCTGTCTTGTAAAGACACTGCTCAGAAGAAGGCAATGGCAAACCACTTCTGTAGAAAAGTCTGAACAAAGGTACAGCAACCAATGCCCAAGGCTCTCGAAGTAAGATGGCATCCATGCAGCCAAGGGGCAAGTATAACACTTCATAATGCTGCTGTCTGTCAGGAGTTTTTACATTCTCCCCATGACCAGGTGGGTTTCCTCTGGGTGCTCAGTTTCTTCCCACATTCCAAAGACAGATTAGTGTTAGTGAGTTGTGGGCGTGCTACCTGTGTTGGTGCCGGAAGCATGGCGCCTCTTGCGGGCTGCCCCCAGCACTGTGCTTTGTTCGTTGACGCATAATAATGCTATAAGCTTCGATGTACATGTAACAAATAAAACTAATCTTTAATGATCCATGTCTGCTCAATTCATGGCAGAATATTCCACAGCACCATCAAGAGGTAAACTTCGCAGTGCAAGGGTGGGTTGTTCTGGTTTGAGCTGTGCCTCATTCGAAAAAGTGCTTTATTGACCATAAGACATAGGAGCAGGATTATGACAGTTGGCCCATAGTGGCTGATTTATTATCGCTCTCAACCCCATTCTCCTGCCTGTTCTCTGCAACCATTGACACCCTTACTAATCAAGAACTTATCAACCTTTGTTTTATATACCCAATGACCTGGCCTACACAACTGTCTGTGGCAATGGGTTCCATATATTCACAGCCCTCTGGCTAAAGAAATTCCTCCTCATCTCTGTTCTAAAGGGATGTCCTTGTATTCTGAGGCTGTGCCCTCTGGTCCTAGACACTCCCATTATAGGTAACATCCTCTTCACATACACTCTATCTAGGGCTTTCAGTATTTGATAGGTTTCAATGAGAGTCGCCCTCCTGAAACGACTGCACTGATTATTGGCTTCGTGGCTGTGAACTCACTTTTGTGAACTTCAGTTCTGAATGTTATTTGCTTACTTTTATTGTTTGCACTATTTTTGTTTCTCTACATTGGGTGATTGACAATCTCTTTTTAAAATGGGTTCAACTGGGTTTCTTTTGTGGCCGCCTGTAAGGAGTATATGTTATACACACTTTGATTATAAGTGTACTTTGAACAAACCCTCCTAATATGTTAACCCTTTATTCCTAGGATTATTCTCATGAACCACCTCTGAACCCTCTCCACTGCCAGCACATCCTTCCTTAGATACCAAAACTGCTTGCAATGCTCCGTGCACTCTGACCGATACCTTATAAAACCTCAGAATTGCTTCCTTGCTTTTACGTTCTAGTCCTCTCGAAATGAATGCTGATTTTGCATTTGCCTTCCTCATTGGTATCACTCTGGAGTAATATTAGAGCTCTTGTGCTCAACCTGGGCACCGTCAGAATTCAAAGTAAATTTATTGTCAATATGGTATCTTGAGGTCCATTTCTGCGGTTCTGTGTTAAATGCTGACTGGCAATTGGCAGTGAAAATATAACCCACCGAATTGCCCAATACTGCTTTAACTTGATTGGCTTTGTTCTTCAGAAACCTGGAATGTGTGAAGGGACACACAATAACTCCTGTTAGTGCAACAAAGCTTAAGGGGGATTTTAAAGTAAGCTTACTAAATGGTAAAGGCTTCCTCCCATACTGGTTAGTAGGTTAATTGGTCATTGTAATTTGTTCTGTGATTAGGCTAGAGTTTGCTGGATGCGTAGCTCGTTTGGATGGAAAGGTCTGTCTAAATAAATAAGCAAGTAGTTGGGTTGAGTTGTTCTCCGATCTTGGCAATTTATAGTGCACCGACAATGTCTCCTCTGATGGTGACGAATTGTTAAATTCAAGTGAATTGCCAAGATCGAAGAACAACTCAACCCAACTATCCGAGCTACAAATCTAATGAATTATTTCAAAATTGATAGAATATTGAAGGAGAAAATGATAGAATGAGTGACTACCAGAAGATTCAGGTTTAGGGCAAAAAAAATAATCAGAGATTGTTGAGGTGTGGAATGCACTGCCCTGAAAAGATGATGAAGGTGGGTTCAGTAGTGCAAAACGCAGTTGATATATGTTTGAAAGGAGATTTACAAGGCTAAGGGGCAAGAGGAGGGATGCAGGATTAATTGGGTGGCATCTTCATGACATTTGGCATAATTAGCCAAATGTCCTTTTGCATTGTAATGACTGAAGCAAATCTGCGTCATACTCTTGCACATTAAAACTGCAGGATCAATATCAGCTAGTTGAGTGGTGTCACAGTATCAACCTTGCACTCAACGTCCATAAGGTCAAAGATCAGATTGTGGACTTCAGAAAGGGAAAGACAAGGGGACACAAATCAATCCTCATAGAAGGATCAGGAGTGCAAAGAGTGAGCAATTTCAAGTTCCTGGGTGTCAACATCTCTGAGGGTCCAACATATTGATGCAGCTACAAAGAAAGTACAGCGGCAGCAATATTTAATTTGGAATTTGAGGAGATTCAGTGTGCCATCTAAAACATCAAAAACTTCCACAGATGTGCCGTGGAGAGCCTTCTAACTAGCTGCATCATTGTCTGGTCATTACATAGAGCTGTAATCTCAGTCAGCTCCATCATGAGCACTAGTCTCCGTAGTATCCAGGACATCTTCAAGGAAAGATGCCTCAAAAAGCTGCCATCCATCATTATCCATCACCCAGGTCGTGCCTTGTTCTCCTTGCTACCATCAGGAAGGAGGTACACAACTGTGAAGACACACACTCAACGTTTCAGGAACAGCTTCTTCCCCTCTACTATCCAGTTTCTGAATGGACATTGAACCCACGAACACTATCTCACTACTTCTGTATTTCTATTTTTTCACTACTGATTTAACTGTTTAATATATATATTTACTGTAATTCATTTTTTTCTGTTATTATGTATTGCATTGTACTGCTGCTATAAAGCCAGCAAATTTCAGGATGTATGTTGGTGATATTAAACCTGACTCTGATTCATACCTTACCAGCTACTTTAAATAGTTTGATGGTTCTCAACAGAAATGATTAACTGTATAGTAATCGTATTTATGTCACTGAACATAAGCTTCTCATTTCACTTTTCTAAACTTCTTTCAACCTCTAGGTTATCAGTCCTTATAAGCTGCATTTTTTTTTAGCTAAGTTCTGTTTCTGCAATGTGATCTAAATTTTTTGTTTAATAATCTCTGCCGTGAAGAGCTTTGGGATGTTTTTCCCAAATTAGAGATGCTATATAAATGTGAAGATGTTTATTTCTGGCCAGGTGTCTACGGATCTCCTGAGGGTTTACGCTGCAATGTGTGATTGTGCAGGCACCTGCTTTGTACCTGGCCCTCGAGTTGCTGTTGTTGTCAGCGCAGCCAGGCGCTCCCGCCGAGTCTCAGCATGCTTCCAGAAAGGAACCCTTATAGAGTTAGGGAAGCTGCTTGTGTTTCTCCACTACCCCAATTAAACATTATCTTTTAGGGTTTGGTATAACATCCAAAGCTTTTGACAAACTTCTGTAGATGTGTATTGGAGAGTATATTGACTGGCTGAATCATGGCCAGCGATGGAAATACAAATGCCCTTGAACGGAAAATCCTACAAAGAGTAGTGCCATCAGGAAGAAGGTACAAGAGCCTCAGGACGCATGCTACCAGGTTCAGGAATAGTTACTACTCTGAGATTTATTTTTTTGCAGGCGTACTCAGTAAATTCGTAGCAGAGTTATAACCTTAATAGAATCAATGAAAGACTGAAGCAACTTGGACGTTCAACCAGTGTGAACGAGACAATTGTGCAAATACAAAAAGAAATAAATAATAATAAATCAATGAGCAATAAATATCGAGAATATGAGATGAAGAGTCGTTGAAAGGGAGTCCATAGGCTGTAGAAACAGCTCAGTGATAGAGCGAGTGAATTATCAAGGGCAGCGAGAAGAGAGCATGTCCTGCGTGGCGAGGGTCCCTGATGATGGATGCTGCTTTCCTTCGGCAGTGCTCCACGTGGATGTGTTTAATGGTGGGGAGGGCTCTACCTGAGATGGATGGGCCTTTCCTGTCTTCTGTAGGAATTTCCTTTCAAGGACATTGGTGTTTCCATACAAAGCAATTTATGCCAGCCAATATATCTCCACTGCACATCTATAGAACTTTGCCAACATTTCAGATGTCACGCTGAATCTTTGCAAACTGCTAAGGAAGTAGAGGCGATGCTATGTTTTCTTTGTATTTCACTTTCGTGCTGGGTGCAGGACAGGACCACAGAAATAATAGCACCAAGGAACTTAAAGTTGCTGACCTTTGCCACTCTGGTCCTCCAAAAAGGACTGGCTCATGGACATCTGGTTTCCTCTGAAGTCAATAACTGAGCGAACCAACCAATTTAGACCACAGACATAAGAGCAGAGTTCAGCCATTTGGCCCATCGAGTGTGCTCTGACATTCCATCATGATTGATTTATTATGCCTTTAAACTCCATTCTCCTGCCTTCTCCCTGTAACTTTTGATGTCCTTACTAATCAAGAATCTGTCAACCTTCACATTAAAGATACACAATGATTTGGTCTGCATAGCTTTCTGTGGCAATGAATTCCACAGATTCACTACCCTCTGTCTAAATAAATTGCTCCTCATGTCTGTTCTAAAAGGCTCTCCTATTCTGAGGTTATGCCATCTAGTCCTAGACTCTCTCCACGTCCTTTCAATGTCCTCTCCACATCTAGGTCTTTCAATATTTGATAGCTTTCAGTGTGATTTCCCCTCATTCTTCTAATCTTCAGTGGTATCCCAAAAAATAGCAGTGAAATAAATAACTAGGTACCCCAGTTTTCAAAGATGTTAGTTGATACATGGGTGGTGGGGTGGAGATACGCGTCTACCAAAGGAGGTGTAAGGTGCTCCTTCCCTCTACTAGCCTGCAGGTCACCCTTGGACAAGGTGTAGCACCTGCTTAGCCCCCTCCGCTCCCCATGATCAGGGCCATGTGAAGCTATGGGAGCAGGTGGTGGATGGTCGTACGAGCAGCCGGTGCAGATCACAAGTCCCGGTTATGCGTCCACTGATGCTAAGCAGACAATCTCTGAAGAGTATTGATAATGGCTGGGGTCACCCATCTTATGAAGCCTCTGTAGCAAAATTTGCCTAGAGCCGTCATGGCCACTATGATCGCCTATGTCATACGACACAGCACATAACAATGAGTCAGGACAATCATTTGCTCAGAATACTGTGGATGAACTCCCTGCCCTCTGTAGGAGCACAGAGAGAAGATCTAAGTCTCCGTTTATCTCCCATTTGACGGAGGGCTCCTCAGACAGTGTGAAAGTCCTCCAGTGCTGATACTGGAATTATCAACCTGAGAGGCAGGTTTGAACTTTGAAATTGCTGACTCATGCCACCTATTTGACCCATCAATAAATACAGCAACAAACACACAGCAGCACAATGAAAGATTGCAGTGCAGTATGAGGTAGGACTGCATACACTAGTGTTAACTTGCATGTAAATTCCTGAGGAGAGTGTAGAAAAGTTCAATCAGTTCAATGGTTCCATTTAATATCAGAATGTTTACAGTTTACAACCTGAAATTCTTGCTCTTCAAAGACATCCGCAAAACAGAAGATAAACCCCAAAGAGTGAATGAGAGAAAGGCATTAGAACCCCAAAGCTCCCCTACCCCCTCCCATGCGCAAGCAGCAGCAAAACATCATCCCCCCCCCTCTCTGCCCCTACTTGTTCCAGCAGGAAGCATTGGCCCTCCCACCACCCACCAAGAGCAATAGCAAAGTCCCAAAAGAGCCCATGATCTGGAGACCATCAAAAACTACATGGTCTGTCTCCCTCTCCCTCTCCCTCCCCCTCCCCATCCCTCTCCCCCTCTTTCCCTCCCCTTTCACAGCAAGAACGGAGACTCAACAGCTCGTTGATCCAGTGTTACATTTTGCAGCATCACTTTATTTCTCCTACTTGAATTCACTCTCACCATCAAGAGAGAAACAGCGACCACTCAAGTGCAGATGCCTCCAACAGCCACACCTCCTGCCTCGAGGTTAGGACAACTCTAAGTTTGTCCCATAGGTTCATAGGAGATTGAGTCTGAGATGGTAATGAATCCGTTGCAGATTTGATGTGTCAAATGGCCTAATTCTGCTCCTATATTTTATTAATTTTTAAAATTAGTTTTATTTGACAAGTACATCAGAATACGCAGTGAAATTTGTTGTCTGTTTTAATGAACACCACACTCTGAGGGGTTGTGCTAGGAACAGCCTGCATCTGTCTGGTGCTAACAAAGAATGGCAATTCACTATCCCAAACTCGTATGGAATATGGGAGGAAACCCACATGGTCATGAAGAGAACATAGAAACTCTTTTCAGACAGTGGTGGGAATCAAACCCTGATCGCTGATCGTTGGGGCTGTAATGTGATTGCGTTAACCACTACATTATGGTGCCATCCTAGTTCATATTGTCGTGCGCGAAGTTCATGAAAACTAGCTTTTTGCAGCAGCAGCACAGAATGGCAAATGTATACAAGCTAAACTTAGATTAACATATTATACATAAATTTAGAATCAGAATCAGGTTTAATATCACCGGCATATATCATGATATTTGTTGACTTTGCAGCAGTAGTAAAATGCAATACATAATAATAGAAAAAAACATTAATTACAGAAAGTATTTATACTAAATAGTTAAATAAGTACTGAAAAAATGAAAATAAAAAGGTAGTGAGGTAGTGTTTATGGGTTCAAAAATCCAGTGGCAAAGGGGAGGAAGCTGTTCCTGGATTGTTGAGTGTGTGCCTTCATGCTTCTGTACCTCCTCCCTGATGGGAGTAATGAGAAGAGGGCATGATCTGGGTGATGGTGATCCTCGATGGACTTCACCTTTTTGAGGCATTGATCCTTGAAGATGTCCTGGATGCTATGGAGGCCATTACCCACGATGGAGCTGACTTAAGTTTACAACTTTCTGCAGCTTATTTCGATCCTGTGCAGTAGCACCCCTCCCCATCCCCCATACCAGGTGATGCAAAATAACCAAAGGGCTATTTTGGAGCTAAGGGTAAGACTGCTGTATTGAAGGGAATTGAGTTATTGCTATGCGCTGTGTTTTACTGAGACATGGCCTACTCCGAGCATGCCAGCTTCAGTGATCACACTCAAAGGCTTCTCGATTCACAGGATGGACCAAACTTCTAACTTGGAAAAGGCAGAAGATGGGGGGTGTATGTTCCATGATAAACTGCCT
Organism: Hemitrygon akajei; assembly: GCF_048418815.1. Lineage (NCBI taxonomy): Eukaryota > Metazoa > Chordata > Chondrichthyes > Myliobatiformes > Dasyatidae > Hemitrygon > Hemitrygon akajei. The sequence goes on along the minus strand of NC_133129.1, from coordinate 91,967,956 downwards.
GTGATGTTCCGATGTGGCGATTCTGTCATACTCCTGTTACCCTGACCTAGGACACCTACTGATAAAGTGATGACTGTTCTATTTACCAAAAAAGTCCTCCACTGTGATCCTGACTACCATTGGCTAACTGTAATCATTCACTTGAGACACTGCATGCTTCCATCACCAAACAAGGAACAGTCCACCCTTGGGCATTTCAAATCATAATCGGGCACTTCAATCAGGCTTGCTTGAAGAAATCTCTGCCCAGTCACCTGTAGCACCATAGATCCCTAAACACAAGACTACTGCTATACTACGATAAGGAATGCCTTGTCCAGAGCGCATTTCAGAAAATCTGATCACCTGACTACCCTTCTCCTCCCTGCATGTGGGCAGGTACTTAAAGAGCAAGGCTCCAGAGATGAGGACAACAGACACACATTTCAGGCATTGCAGATTTTCTCTTGTTTTTGATAAGGACAACAGAGGTGGTCGTGGGAGGCAAAGGAGCAGCTATGGGTTTGCTTCAAGTTGGTAAATCTAGGCCGTGTTCAAAGACTCATGAGAGGATCTGAATGAACATCATGGTTGTCATGGACTTTATAAAAATAGTCATGGATGAGTTCCCACAAAATCATTCAGTGTTCCCTAACCAAAAGCCCTGGATAAATCACGAGTTCCACAGTCTGCTGAGGGCCAGATCAGATGCAAGCAGGTTTGGCAACCAAGTAAATACAAGAGGCCCAGGTATGATCTCCGGAAAGACATCTTATAGCGAAGTAGCAATTCTGGGCCAAACTTTAATCACTAAAGCATGCTGAACAGTGGTGGCAGGGCTTGAATGCTGATACCCCTTACAAAGTGAAATCAAGCAGCATACATTGATGATAGCAGGTCTTTGCTCCCAGATTAGCTAAATTGCCTTCTTTACTCGCTTCACAAACTCCCACTGCCCCCGATAACCCCGTGATTTCAGTCGCTGTGGCTGTTGTGAGACCATCCTTCAGGATGGTGAACCCACAGAAAGTGTCTGACTGGTTGGGGCGCCTGGCTGAATATCAAAAATTTGAGCTGATCAGCTGGCTGGAGTGTTCACTGACATCTTTAACCTCTTGCTTCGGCTGTCTGAGGTACCCACCTGCTTTAAACAGGTTTCAGTTATACTGGTGCCTGCCTCAATGACTAATATCCAGTAGCACTACTTCCACTGTGATGAAGTGCTTTGAGAGGTGGTAGTGAAACATACAATTCCTGCCTGAGAAGTGACTTGTATCTGCTCCAATTTGCCTACAGGTCCACAGCAGATCCCATTTTATTTCCTCTTCACTCAACCCTGGAACATCTGGACAGCAAAGATGCAAACACCAGGATGCTCTTTATCGACTACATCTTGGCATTCAGTACTGCCATATCCTCAAAACTAATCAATACGCTTCAAGTCCTTGGCCTTAATATCTCCTTGTGCAGTTGGACCCTCAGTCTCCTCACTTGCAGGCCCCAGTCAGTTCAGATTGGCAACGACATCTTCTCCACTGTGTTCTCCACTTCTCCCCAAGGCTGTGTGCTTAGCCCTCTGCACTATTTGCTGTGTGGTTAAGCAGAGGTCCAATACCATATTTCAGTATGATGATGACGCCACTGTCATTGGCCGAATGAAAGGTGGTGATGAATCAGCATATAAGAGGGAGATTGAAAATCTGGCTGAGTTGGTGCCGGAGCAACAACCTCTCACTTAACGTCTGCAAGAGCAAGGAGCTGATTATTTACTTGAGGAGGGGGAAACTGGAGGTCCATGAGCCAGTCCTTATCAGGGGATCAGAGGTAGAGATGATTAGCGACTTTAAATCGTTTGGTGTTATAATTTCAGAGGAACTGTCCTGGCCCAGCACACAAGTGCAATTACAAAGAAAGCAGGGCAGCGCCCCTATTTCCTTAGAAATTTGAAAAGATTCGGCATGATTCCATTATGGTTATTGGATTTATTGTGTCTGCACACAAGAAAATGAATCTTGGGGTTGTATATGGTAACATATATGTACATTGATAATATATTAACTTTGATGACTCTAAAGCTTTGACAAACTTCTATTGATGTGTGGTGGGGAATATCTTCACTGTTTGAATGACGGCCTGGTGCCTTGAACACAATATCCAAGGCAGTGGATACAACCCAGTCCATCGCGGGTAAAGTCCTCCCACCATTGAGCACATCTGCACAAAACGTTGTGGCAGGAAAGCAGCATCCATCGTCAGGGACCCCCACCATCCAGGTCATGCTGTCTGCTTGCTGCTGTCATCAGGAAGAAGGTACAGGAGCCTCAGGATGCACAATCACCAGATTCAGGAACAGTTATTAGCCCTCAACCATCAAGCTGTTGATCCAAAGGGGATAACTTCACTTGCCCCATCACTGAACTGTTTGCACACCTTATGGACTCACTTTCAAGGCCTCTTCATCTCAGGTTCTCAATATTTACTGCTTATTGATTTATTATTGTTATTTTTTTCTTTTGTATTTGCATAATTTTTGTTTTTTGCACATTGCTTGCTTGACAGTCCTTTGGATGTAGTCATTCATTGATTCTGTTACGCTTCTTGGATTTACTGAGAATCTCAGGGTTGTATAAGGTGACATACATGTACTTTGATAATAAATTTACTTTGAAACAGAGCGAACAAACAGTACAAGTTGAGAGTGAAAGTGATATAGTTTGAGCTAGCATTAGGGTTTTTCAGGTCAGTTCAAGAAACTGATGGCAGTGAGGCTGAACCTTGAAGTGTGGGTCTTCCGACTCCTGTACCTCCTGCTTGATGGCACCATCAAGGAAAGGGCGTAGCCCAGATGGTGCCGTTTCTTTGATGGGCGTCACCTCCCTGAGACATCGCCCTTCGTAGATAATGATCTTGTAGATCTTGGATGTCAAAAGTTTCAAAGGTACGTTTAATGTCAGAGAAATGTATATAATATACATCCTGAAATGCTTTTTCTTCGTAACCATCCATGAAAACAGAGGAGTGCCTCCAAAGAATGAGTGACAGTTAAATGTTAGAACCCTAAAGCCCCCCATGCATAAACAGCAGCAAAGCAATGATCCCTCCTCCCTCACCAGCAAAAAAATCGGCGACCCCCACCGAGCTCTCAAGCATGCAGCAAAGCATCAACAAAGACGCAGACTTGCAGTACCCCAAAGACTACTCGTTCACCCGGTAATCCGCCATACCACAGGCGCGCACGTGCTCTCTCTCTCTCTCTCTCTCTCTCTCCGTCTCTCTCTCCCTCCCTCCCTCTCCCTCCCTCTCTCCCTCTCCCTCCCTCGCTCCCTCTCTCCCTCTCTCCCCCTCCCCTCCCCCTCTCCCTCCCCTCTCTCTCTCCCTCTCCCCCCCCAATAAGGGAAAAAGAGGCGTCTTCGTTTCACAGCAAGAGGGGAGACATAACAAACAACAAAAAAATAGAGATATTAAAGATAGATTTTTCTGAAGATGCAAGCAAAGGATGTGCCTTTAGGTGCCCTTGTCTCCTAAGCTCCTTGTAAGTGGCTCTCCAGATTCACTCCATGAAGTGAATCTGTAAGGACTAATGTTTTCAGTGTCCTCTGGTATGCCAGCACTGAGTGTCTAGCTGTTTTTATTAAGCTATGCTGTATAGGCCAGTTCCTTGCATGGTAGACTTCTGAAACAGACAATCAGTGCTGAGCTGTTACGAGGTGGGCAGAAGGAAAGAATCAAGATTGTGCTCAACACTCATGGAACAACTCCCACTGACTCCTGAGGGCCCATAGTGGAGAAGGAATGGAACTAAGAACCTCAAGGCTGGGCATCAGGAGCACACAGAAAACCCTGTGTCAGCAGCAAAATTAGTAAACCGTCTAAGAAACCATAGGACCTCCTCCTGCTCTATTTGAGAATGGTTTCATCTGCTACCTCAGACATACAAAACCAGTGAAGCAAACCATCAATCCCTAGAGAGTGTCTGAGAAGAATTTGAGCAATTATTTATCATTCTGATGCAGGTTCAGATTAGTTTATTGTCATACACACTAGTGCAATTAAATTCCTTGCTCACATGAAGCTCACCGGGCAAACAGTGCACATATATAGAAAGAGAACATAGGCTGCAAATGATCTGGCATGTGCATACCTGGATCTGAGGGTGGTGCAGTGACCAAGGACATGGTTTGCAGACAGTTCACCAGGTATGTGACTTTGAACATGTGTCATCATGTACGCGACTTTGAGCATGTAACCGTCTAACTCACTCAGTGTCAGTAAGACCAAAGAACCGAATGTAGACTTCAGAAAGAGTAAGACGACGGAACACACACCAGTCCTCTTAGAGGGATCAGAAGTGGAAACGGTGAGCAATTTCAAGTTCCTGGGTTTCAGCATCTCTGAGGATCTATCCTGTGCCTAACGTTACAAAGAAAGCACGGCAGTGGCTATATTCCATTAGGAGCTTGAGGAGGAATAAATTCTTCTTGGGCTTCCAGCCGACAACAGATATTGATTATAGATGCGTTTTGATAACAAACTCTGCCATCTTCATTAGGGATGATGCCTGGCATGCCCAGTCTGGTGGTATTTATACCACCGTTGTCCATCCCTCCTGATTGGTTATCCAATCAGGGTTTCGCTCTCCCACTTTGTTTACAATTGAATTCCAGATCTTAGACCGAGACCGTCATCTTTGTTAAAATTCTTTTCCTCTAGTTTTATTTCAATGGCTTCCTTTATCAGGCGGTCCCAAAAGCCATTAGCACGGCACAGTAGTTTTGTGCCATTGAAGTCAGTCCTACGGCCATTGTGAATGCAATGTTCTGCTACCGCTGATTTCTCTGGGTAACCCAAATGGATTCCCTTCTGTGCTTCTTGATGCGGGTTTCCACCGTGCATCCCTTCTGGCTGATTGGGACGGGCATTGGGGGTATAAGTACCACCGGACTCGACAAGGAGTGGTAAGGTGTTTGATCTGTTGTTACAGTAAAGTGGTGGGTATGCTATGTCAGTACCAGAATGTGTGGTGACACTTGTGGGCTGCCCCCAATACATAGAGTTATAGGACATGACACAGGAATTGGAATCAGGTTTAATATTATCAGCATACATCGTGAAATTTGTTGTCTTTGCGGCAGCAGTACAATGTGATACAGAATATTAGAAAGAAATATGAATTACAGTAAATAAATATAGTGTGCCTTCATGCTTCTGTAACTCCTGATAGCAATGAGAAGAGGGCTGCCCTAGATGATGGGGGTCCTTAATGATGGATGCCGCCTTTTCGAGGCATCGCTCCTTGAAGTTGTCCTGGATACTACAGGAGCTAGTGCCCATGATGGAAGAGGTCCTTTGACTCATCTAGTCCATGCTGAACTATTATTCTGCCTAGACCCATCTTTAGGTTGTTAACACAAACAACGTATTTCACTGTGTGCTTCGATGTACGTGTCATAAATAAACGAATCTGAGCGGAGCTGAATAACCGAGAGGTAGAATTAGGAGTCAGTGACCATGGCAGCACCATTGGGAAGAAATGATTGGCTCAGAAGTCTGATGGCTTTGGGGAAGAAGCTGTTCTTTGTCTAGATATCCAGGCTTTCAGGCTGCTGTATTTTCTCCTAGAGAGAGCGGTAGAGAGACGAGGAATGACCAAGATGGCAGGCATCCTTGGTGCTACCATTAGCCTTCCTGAAGCAACGCGCCATGAAAATAGACTGGACCAAAATTCAAAGTGAATTTATCAATGTACTGTACCATATATTACACTGAGATTCATTTTCTTGCAGGCATTCACAGTAGAACAAATACCATAGAATCAATGAAAAACTACACACAAAGACTGCCCAATGTGCAAAAGAAGACAAACTGCAAATACAAAATAAAAACACAAATAGTAATAATTTAAAATAAATTAATAAATAATCCAAGAACAGGAATTGTAGAGTCCTTGAAAATTAGTCCGTAGGTTACAGAATCAGTTCAGAGTCGAGGCGCGTGAAGTTATCCGCTCTGCTTCAGGAACCTGATGGTTGAGGGGTAATAACTGTTCTTGAACCTGGTGGTGTGGAATCCAAGGCTTCTCTCCCTCCTTCGTGATGGCAGCAGCAAGAAGAGAGCAGGTCCTGGATATTGGGGGTCCTTGATGATGGAAGCTGCTTTCAAAGCGTATCGATGCAACTGAATATGATGTTTGGACGGTGATTTAGGCACAGCGCCAGATTGAGAAGGTCAGGGTGTCAGGGTCCAAGGTGAGGGACGTGCCAGTTCAGTTCACATCTCCGCTCTGTGCTGAACTAAAGATTTATGGACGAACTCCCTGTGGACTTCAGTTCGGAACGCTATTTGTTTGGGTTTATTGTTTGCATGGTTTGTTTATTTTCTCCGCTTGTTGGGGTGTTTGACTTTTTTTTTACGGGCTCTTTGGGGTTTCTTTGTTTAGTGGCTGCTGGTTGTGAGACAGATCTCAAGGTTGTATAATGTGCACATCTGTTTGAGGTCTCTGTCTCAGAGTTGACCATGGATATTGCTTCCTCGTTGTTTGGGATAAGGACAGACAGACATACTTTATTGATCCTGAGGGAAATTGGGTTTCATTACAGCCACACCAACCAAGAATAGCGAAGAAATATAGCAATATAAAACCGTAAATAAATAATTAAATAACAAGTTAATCATGCCAAGTGGAGACAAGCTGTTGCCCATGTAGCAAGGTCCCCATCTCCAAGCATCTGATGAACCCAGAGGAGCAACAAAGACCGATACAGTTTGGTACCAGCAGCATTGCAGGAGTTGAACTTAAAAACATTGAACTCAATGTAGGAGTGCCTTAGGGACTCCAGCTCCAAATATTTCTCTCGGTGTTTACTCCCGAAGCTTTCCCCATGAGTGGGTATAGCCACAAGGCAGTGGAAGTTTGAGAGCAGAGTTTTCCTTCTCCTAGATGAGCTGCCACCCATGGCTGATGAGCCCCATCTGCCCGAAGCGACTGGTTTTAAGGCACCGGTAACTCCCTTTGACCCTTCTCCTGTCAGTAGAAACGGTTCTGTGTGCTAAGTAGCTAAGCCAAACGTGAAGGCCAGGAGTGGGACTTAGTTGTCAAAGGCTATTTGAGGCGCATGCCATTGGGAGTATTTAATAGGTAGTAGGAACTTGTCCCCATTACCACCCACAGCTATAACGACCTTAATGCACACCTACTTTGATAATAAATGTGCTTTGAACTTTCTTGTGGCAGCACTCCTTGCAAGTGTGCTCATAAGTGAAGAGGATGTTTCCTGAGATGGACTGGGCTGTATCCATTCCTGGGCATTGGTGTTTCCATAGTAAACCACGATGCCTGGTATGGAATGAACAGGCCAAACTAACATCAAAATATACATAAGGCCTGTATTTTTCAGTTTTAATCATCAAAAGCAGAAATCACCCTCAAAGACTTGAAAGCCTAGTTTTTATTGTTGTTACATCAACAAAACTGTGTTATTAATATCCTAAACTACAGGCAACTGTTGTCACTCCTGATCAATAACACTCACTGGTGAGTATGTTAGAATCAGAATCAGGTGTAATATCACTGGCATATGTTGTGAAATTCATTGTCTTTGTGGCAGCAGCACAATGTAATATATAATAGAAAAAACATGAATCTCACACACACACACACACACACACACACACACTCTCTCTCTCTCTCTCTCCCCCCCCCCCCCCCAAGGTAGAAAGAGTCAATTTTAGAAAACATAGCACATTTATTTTTCAACACAGTCCCCTCCTACATTTACACACTTAGTCCAGCGGTGGTGGAGCATGCGGATCTTGGACCTCCAGAAAGTGTCCACAGCGTGTGTGATTGATAAATTCGTGGCCTAAGGTAGAAGGAGATGAGTTATACAGCTCTCATTACATGCACATGCAGTTCAACTCTTTGAGTGATTATGCAGAAAGTTTGAAGTTAATAACTCATTTCTTTCTACCTTAGGCCCTGAACATCAATTACCCCGATGAGTTATTAACTTCAAACTTTCTGCATAATCACTCAAAGAGTTGAACTGCATGTGCATGTAACGAGAGCTGTATAACTCATCTCCTTCTACCTTAGGCCACGAACTTATCAATCACCCATCTGTGGACACTTTCTGGAGGTCCAAGATCCGTATACTCCACATCTGCTAGACTAAGTGTGTAAATGTAGGAGAGGACTATGTTGAAAGATAAATGTGCTAGGTTTTCTAAAGTTGACTCCTTCCTCCTTAGGCCATGAACTTATCAATCACCCCTCGTATATGGATATATATATGAAATAGTTAAATAAGTTGTGCATCATGGGTTCGATGTTCATTCAGAAATCGGATGGCAGAGAGGAAGAAGCTGTTCCTGAATTGTTGAGTGTGTGCCTTCAGGCTTCTGTACCTCCTCCTTGATGGTAGCAATGAGAACAAGACATGTCCTGGGTGATGGGAGTCCTCAATGATAGATGCTGCCTTTTTGAGGCACCGTTCCTTGAAGATGTCTTGAATACTATGGAGGCTAGTGTCTATGATGGAGCTGACTAAGTTTACAACTCTTCACAGCTTATTTTGATTCTGTGCTGTGATCTCTCCCCGCACCCTCCCCCCGTACCAGACAGTAATGCAGCCAGTTAGAATGCTCTCCATGTTGTGACTATCAGTGGTGACGTACCAAATCTCAAACTCCCAATGAAATATAGCCACTGTCATGCTGCCTCTGTAGCAGTATGGATATGTTGGGTCCAGGATAGATCCTCAGATATATTGAACCCAGGAACTTGGAATTGCTCACTCTTTCCACTTCTGACCCCTCTATTGGACTGGTGTCTGTGACTTCATCTTACTCTTTCTGAAGTCCACAATCAGTTCTTTGGTGTTACTGATGTTGAGTGCAAGGTTGTTGCTGCAACACCACTCAACTGGCTGATATATCTCATTCCTGTATATCCTTTTGTCTCCATCTGAGACTCTGCCAACAATGTTTGTATTACTGAGAAGTATATTATGGAATACACTTGTTAGTAACGTGGCTGAGTAACTTGGGGAATAGCAAAAGAAGGGCAGTATTCGGTGACTTTGGATGTAAGATCATAAGACATAGGAGCGGAATTAGGTAATTCAATCCGTCGAGCCTGCTCTGCTATTCTATCATGGCTGATTTATTTACTCCCATTCTCTTGCCTTCTTCCCATAGCTTTTGACACCCCGACTAATCAAGAACCTATCAGCCTCCGCTTTAAGTATACCCATTGGCTTGGCCTCCACTGCTGTCTATGGGAATGAACTCCACAGATTCACAACCTTCTGGTGAAAAACTGAAATCAAGTTTATTGTCATATGCATAAGTGTAATGAAAAGTTTACTTGAAGCAGCACCACAGTTGTGGTTGTCCATCGTGTCTGATGATGACAGGAAACCTGGGCCTGAGAGCTTTTAAAGTGGGAAAAGCCATTGCACTGGAGTAGTTACTCTCTCTTGACCTCGAAAGTCCAGGTCTAGTGATGTAAACAAGCATCACAAGCTGGGGTCATCCTTGGTTGCAGTGGATGACCATGATGTCTTGTGTGCCCGTGACTCTCCATGGCACGTTGCTGGTACCACCTTCCTGGTCATTGGATCTCACTGTAGATCTCATCCGCCCAGTCCACTAGAGCTGACTTTGCCTGCTAGGGCATGCATGTCCATATCTCACCGGGGTATGAGACCCACCATTTACCCTCACTTGGTTTAGCCTATCTGTCAAAGTGGTGTACAGGGTGGTGCCACTGTCACGTGCGAACAGCTACTTGGAGCCATAGGTGAGAGCTGATTGTCTAGTGGGGACCAAAGATGAGTGAACTGCCCCAGAATGGACAAGACAAGCTCCATTACCAGAGGTGCTACCCCTACCCGGACACCCCATACACCACATGCATATAGCATTAAATATGCAACATTAGTGCAAAAGTTTTACAAGTAAGAATACAATTAGAACAAAAAAAATTGGTGTGCAAAGTGATCACAGAGTTGCAATTGTGAGTTAGCGATTAGGATTAGTGATTAGGTTGGTTCAAGAACCCAAATAGTTGAAGGTTTTGCGTAGCTGTTTTCAAACCTGGTGTTGTGGGACTTTGGACTTCTGTACCTCCTGGCAGATGGTAGCTGTAAAAAGATGACATGGCCGAGATGGTGAGGATCTTTGATGATGGATGTTGCATTCTTGAGGCATTACCTCCTATGGATACTACCGGTGGTGGGGAGGGATGTGTTAGGCTGAGTACAATCCAGATTCTTATGGTTCTGCACATTAGAAATGCAACCACATAGGATACTTTCAACAGGACTTCCGTAGAAGTTGAGTGTTTGATGACAAGCAGAAATTTCTTAACCTCCTAAGAAAGTAAAGATGCTGGCACACCTTCACTGTGTTTGTATCTGCGTGTGTATCTCACTTTAATGACTCTATCTCATTATTTTATGCTCTCGTTATTTATTGCTATTTATTTATATTTGCAACTGCATGGTTTGTTGTCTTTTGTACTCCGGTTGATCTTTCATTGATCTTGTTGAAGTTACTCTTCTATAGATTTGCTGAGTATGCCCACAAGAAAATTAATCTCAGAGTTGTATATGGAGAGTTGTATTTATTATCTTTTTACTTTGATAATAAATTTACTTTGACTTTAATTTCTAAGTGCATAGTCCTGATTTATCACAGTCTATACCAGAAGTTCTCAACCTTTTTTATACCATGGACCCCAACCATTAACTGAAGGGTCTGTGGACCCCAGGTTGGGAATCCCTGGTCTAGACCTTACATGCAGTTCCTTCTGACCTAATGTAGAAAGTTTCAAAAGATTAGATTAAAGATGGCCATTTTTGTCACATATACATCAAAATACAATGAAATATGTTGTTTTTGTCAATGTCCAACACAGTTCGAGCATGTGTGGGGGAAGCTTGCTTACTGCATCAATATACCCTAACCCATACGTCTTTGGAAACTGGAGCACCTGGAAAAGCCCATTCACTCATGGGGAAAACGTACAAACTTTTTACAGACAGCGGCTGTCCGTTATGCTATCATGCCATCTATCTCACCAGATAAAAATAGACTTGCTTTGTGTGGTGGTATTTATTATCTCGGGGTATCAATGAGCATTTTGATGGCCTTCAAGAAATCTTACAGTGTACAGAGCAATGGAATACCCACCACATAATCACTTTTATGCCTTATAAATGTTCAGGTATAATTATTGCCTTTGTACACCTGGGGAACAAAATTATAACTTGTTTTATTATTGTCACATGTACAGAGCTAAAGCCCCTGAGTAGGAGTGAAAAACTTTGTTCTGCCTGTCTTTCAGACAGTTCATTCCATCACATCAGTACATTGAGGTAGTGTCAATAATAGAATGCTTAATACATTGTTGTTCAGAAGTTTTATGCACAAATGTGTATACAGTGGCATGCAAAAATTCGGAAGTAAAGTTCCAAAAGGTGTGGGGACCCTTCCTTGAATATTTTCAAAACTCCTAGACAGACTAAAGGTCCATTCTTTCTCCCTTTCCTCAGTCTATAAATCCCTGACCACTAGCATTTTTTGGTAAAACTCTTCAGACTCATATTTGTTATCATACAACAGCCTATGTATTAGAAAAATACACCTTCTCTATACCAATGCAGCTCTGTGGGGACAAAGGTTCTGTTTAACCCTTTTTGCCAATGCATTGATGGCTTGGAGTTGGGGACTGGGGAAGGGGTGATAATGTTTGTACTATGGGTGCATCTCTTTAATGAATGTGAATTGTACATTTGTTATGCACTGCACAATTCTCCTTTACACTATGTTCTCTTTATTTAAAAAGATCAATAAAAGTATTGTCGAAAGAAAAAAAAGTTTGGGCACCCCGGTCAAAATTTCTGTTACTGTGAATAGTTAGTGAGTAGAAGATGAACTGATCTCCAAAAGTCATAAAGTTAAGGATGAAACATTCTTTTAAACATTTTAAGCAAGATTAGTGTATTATTTTTGTTTTGTACAGTTTTAGAGTGAGAAAAGGAAAGGAGCACCATGCAAAAGTTTGGGCACCCCAAGAGATTTGAGCTCTCAGATAACTTTTACCAAGGTCTCAGACATTAATTAGCTTGTTAAGGCTATGGCTTGTTCACAGTCATCGTTAGGAAAGGCCAAGTGATGCAAATTTCAAAGCTTTGTAAATAAAATACCCTGACTCCTCAAACCTTGTCCCAAAAATTAGCAGCCATGGGCTTCTCTAAGCAGCTGCCTAGCACTCTGAAAATTAAAATAAATGATGCCCACAAAGCAGGAAAAGGCTGTAAGAAGATAGCAAAGCGTTTTCAGGTAGCCATTTCCTCAGTTCGTAATGTAATTAAGAAATGGCAGTTAACAGGAATGGTGGAGGTCAAGTTGAGGTCTGGAAGACCAAGAAAACTTTCTGAGAGAACTGCTCATAGGATTGCTAGAAAGGCAAATCAAAGCCTTTGTTTGACTGCAAAAGACCTTCAGGAAGATTTAACAAACTCTGGAGTGGTGGTGCACTGTTCTACTGTGCAGCGACACCTGCACAAATATGACCTTCATGGAAGAGTCATCAGAAGAAAACCTTTCCTGTGTCCTCACCACAAAATTCAGCGTCAGAAGTTTGCAAAGGTACATCTAAACAAGCCTGATACATTTTGGAAACAAGTCCTGTGGACTGATGAATTTAAAATAGAACTTTTTGGCCACAATGAGCAAAGGTATGTTTGGAGGAAAAAGGGTGCAGAATTTCATGGAAAGAACACCTCTACAAATGTTAAGCACAGGGATGGATTGATCATGCATTGGGCTTGTGTTGCAGCCAGTGGCACGGGGAACATTTCACTGGTAGAGGGAAGAATGAATTCTATTAAATACCAGCAAATTCTGGAAGCAAACATCACACTGTCTGTAAAAAAAACTGAAGATGAAAAGAAGATGGCTTTTCATCTTCATCTAAAATGAGCTTGCTTGGTGTTTCAGGGCTGGGTGTGTCTACACCCGCACCATTCCCTGGCACTCCTCTGACACCTGTCCCACACCCCTCCCATGACGCACCTCTTTCACCATTCCAAAAGTCCTTTGGTACTGCCAGATTTACAAGCTTGCTGTCCACTCCACGTTGACAAATACAGTACTGTGTAAAAGTCATAGGAGGCATCCTGGTGCTCGCTCGTGTGCTCTCTCACTCTCTCTCTCTCTCACATACACACACACAAAGTATCTCTCACTCTGAGACTTTTGCACAGTACTGTATAAGAACATAAGAAATAGGAGCAGGAGTCGGCCATCTGGCCCATTGAGCCTGCTCCGCCATTCAATAAGCGGATGGCTGATCTGGCCACAGTCTCATCTCCACCTACCTGCCTCTTCCCCATAACCCTTAATTCCCCTACTATGCAGAAATCTATTCAAGCTTGTCTTAAATACATTTACTTATTGGGCAGAGAATTCCACAGATTCATCACTCTTTGGGAAAAGCAAGTCGGTCCCAAATTTACTCCCCCAAATTTTGAGGCTAATGTTACGGTCACAGAGGAAGTGCAGTGGAGGCAGGCAATAAGGTGCAAGTCTATGTTTATGTAGATTGTGAAGTCCAAAGTCCATCTTATACAAAAGGTCTGTTCAACTGTCTTATAACAGTGGGATAGAAGCTGTCTTTGAGTCTAATGGTACACGCTTTTTGGCCTTTGTAACTTCTCTCTGACGGGAGAAGAGAGAATGTCTGGAGAGGGTGCGGCCTTAGATAAAGCTGGCTGCTTTATTCGATAGTTTGCAACAGTCGAATAGGAGATGGTCTAACATGTCTCTGATAGTATTGCCGTCCCTCTGTACTGTTAGATTGAATTTTTAACACTTAAGTTTCTGCAGTCAGGGTTGAACCCACGGCCTCTAACTCAGAGCAGTTTTGGGCCTCTTATCTGCAAAAGGGTGTGCTGGCACTGGAGAGGGTCCAGAGAAAGTTCATGAGAATGGTCCCAGAAATGAAAGGGTTAATTTACGAGGCACACTTGATGGTTCTAGGCCTGTATTCATGGGTGTTTAGAAGAATGAGCTGCAGGGGAGAATCTCATTGAAACTTACTGAATACTGAAAGGCCTAGATAGAATGAGCGTGGAGATGCTTCCCTGAGTGGATGAGTCTAGGACCAGAGGGCACAGACTCAGAGTTGAAGGACATACCTTTAGAACAGAGATGAGGAGGAATTTCCTTAGCCAGAGGGTGGTGAATCGGTGGAAGCCAAGTCATTGGGTGTATTTAAAGCAGACATTGATAGGTTCTTGATTAGTAAGGGTGTCAAAGGTCACAGGGAGAAGGCAGGAAAATAGGATTGAGATGGAAAATAAATCATCCATGATGGAATAGCAGAGCAAACTCAATGGCCCAAATGGTGTAAATTTCTCATGTCTTGTCTTTAAGACTGATGCTGCCAGTTATAACTATAATGAATTGATTGTCTGTATTCATACATGTGTATTTATGAACAGGAAGGTGGATTTAGCCAATGTTTTATAAAACTGTGGAACAAATACTGTTGGTATCACATGCTCCTGAAGCCCCCTGGTTTGAAAGCTTTCTCGTTCATCCATTACTGTGTTTGTCCTTTTCCCTATGTAAGTCCAGTCTCTCTCAGTTGAGGTCACAGAGACACAGGAAAATAGAAGGATGTAACAATGACTCTCTCCTTGTCATAGGTGACCTCACAAGTGTATGAGCTTTTTGGAAAAGACTTACTTGATGAATACTTTGGGTGGCTGAGACAATTCATGGTTAGTACATTTGCATGGTGCTGATTTTGTCCTCCTCGCTCTTGACACTGGGAATGAGTTTGTTTCCTACGGGTATTGTCTGCTTTGTCAGGAAGCCCCTTCTCCATTAGCCAGCTTCAGGTTATGTAAGTGTGCTGTCGGTGCAAAGGTGAGGTGAGGCAAGGCTACCATAACCTGTGTCAGTGCCTACTCAAGCCTCGGAGCAGATATCGGAGGGGACACGAAGGCAGATTTCACCCCTCACCTTCCCATTCGCAAGACCAGATGTCCTGCACTGCCGTAGAAAGAACCAGCTTAGCATTAGACACCAGTTCTGACCAGGGACAGAAGGGGGAAAGCTGTGGGCTCAAGAGCATTTCAGAGTCTTATGTCAAAATAGATTGGTTTATTACTCGAGATACAGTGAAAAGCTCCTGTTTGCATGCCATCCACATAGAGCGTTGTGTACATGAGTACATCGAGGTACACAATGCACGGGACATAGAGTTACTGTTACTGCGAAAGTATGGTGCAGGCAGACACGCAAAGTGAAAGGGCCACAATGAGGTGGATTGAGAGATCAGGAGTTCATCTTTATCCTATGTCTGCTCGGCAGCAGAATGAAACTGCTCTTGAGCCTGGTGGTATCCATTCTCAAGTGATTGAAAAGGTCAGGGTGTCAGGGCTGGAGGTGGTTCAGCACTACTCGTCTTGGCGCTGATCTGAGGATGTGGCCTGCAACCAACGGGCCCCTGAATCGGCTGCTGGCTTCGTGTCTGTGGATTCACTTTTGTGAACTTCAGTTCTAAATGCTCTTTGCTTTCTTTTATTGTTTGCACCATTTTTTTCCCTCTGCACATTGGCTGTTCGACAGTGTTTTGTTTTAATGGTTTCTATTGGGTTTCTTCATTTTATTTATTTGTCTGCCTACCTATCTATCAACATGCAGTGTGGAGTATGCCCTTCAGGCGCTTCGAGTTGCGCCATCCAGCAGTCCCCTAACTTAATCCCAGCCTAATCACGGGGCAATTTACCAACCAACCGGTACATCTTTGGACTGTGGGAGGAAACCGGAGCACCTGGAGGAAACCCACGTGATCAAGGGGAGGACGTACAAACTCCTTACAGGCAGCGGCGGGAATTGAACCTGGGTTGCTGGTACTGTAAAGCATTGTGCTAAGCACTGTACTACTGTGCCAGCCACAGTTTTGTGGCTGCCTGCAAGTGGATGAATCTGAAGGTCGTATATACAGTCTTATTCGCGAATTCCACCAACCGCGAATCGTGAAAACCCGGAAGTGCTCTTCCAGCACTTGTTGTTCGAGCATGTACAGACTTTTTTTCCTTGTCATTATTCCCTAAACAATGCAGTATAACAACCATTCTACATAGCATTTACATTGTATTAGTTATTATAATTAATCTAGAGATGATTTAAAGTATACGGGAGGATATGCGTATTTTACTGTGGATCGGGAAGTTCTCTTACTATGTATGTCAACCTGAAATTATTAACCTGCTAAGTTGAGGAAAAACACCAGAGACACGAAATTACCTCTGAAACGGTTTTTATTCAGAGAGGAGTTTGCAGCCCCACGCACTTCTGGTGTACGGTAGCCAACTCCCAATTTGTCGGTTTACAAAGGCCATACTTATACCCCAAAGCAGGGTACTACATTCGCAAATATGGTTACCAAGTATGGACACAAGCAAAACACTCGAAATAGGTATATAGCTCAAAATACTTTGCCGAACACATTGTCTTGTGGTCGCAAGGTTCCTCTTCTTTGTGGTTGCCACATGCTGTCTGGCATCTTATTTTAGCTACCTCTTCCCTGTCCTCCTACACTTCCCCAATGACGTATCCTCTCCCTGGTCCTGTCTACATATTTTGCTACACTTACCCCTCGCCCACCCCTTCTACACATACCCCTTACCCTCTTCACATTCTCATGTAAGTCGGAACAGGTACATGCAGTATTATTTAGCGTCAGTTAGTCAAATGTTTGTCTTAGTATATAGTATATATTTTACCTTTCTATGCATATAAAACACTTAAGAACGTATGTTTCAGCGCCGGGCTCGGGAACAGAATTTCCCGAGTTCGATCGAGTGACAGACCGCTCCCAAGTGTGCTCTCCACTGTGCTGGGTTGACGTGGAGGATCAAAAACCCAAAATCCAACAATTAAATCACTGCGTTGCTTAGTAATAATTGTAGCTTCCATTGGGACAGAGCCTTTTTCACTTTATCCTTTATTCTGATCGTTGACCGACGTAGCCTAACACTTTTCCAATGACCAATGGCGTTTCACCTCTTTCCGACCGCTTCATTATTTCCACTTTATTTTCAATCGTGATCGTGATTATTTTCGTGAACAGAAACACTGCAGATTCAGAGTACTGCCGCCGGGGTTCTATTGTCCACCGCACTGAGACAGGTTGAATAAGGGACTTGAGCATCTGCGAATTTTGGTATCCGCAAGGGGTCCCGGAACCAATCCCCCGCGGATAAGGAGGGCCAACTGTAGTATGGATAATGATAATAAATGTACTTTGAGCTTTGAGTTTCTCCCTGATCTGGGGGGAGAGGGAAGAAGAGAGAACGTCCACAATGGGAGGTCCTTGATTACGTTGGCGACTTTCCCAGAGCAGCGAGCGGTGCAAGCAGCCTCCGTTTAACATGTTGGCGGGTTTTTGTGATATGCCGATCTGTGTCCATAGCTATCTGCGGTTTCTTGATGCATCTGGAAAAGATGGCTTCTAGATGTCTTCTATGGTTGTGGGGATACTTGCTTACTGCCTGTTACACCACTGGCATTTAGGGCAGCAATGAAGCTCCTCCATGTCTGGTGGTGTTCAGGGCTTCCTTCATCGTGTCAGTAGCTTTTACTTAGTTTTCTCTACTGTCAGTCACACAGGTTTCAGGTACAGACTCAGGAATACCGTCGCACTCAGATGTAGATGTATTCTTCATTGCTGTTTCTGTAACAGTTTTGTTTCACCTGTCAGGGTTGTCAGCCCTGAACTGAACCCCTGAACCTGGAGGACCGGTGAACCACTCTTAGTCTGGCCTCTACCCTTTGACCTGTTTGCCATGGTGACCCTACCAAGAGCCAAAGCATAAAGCCCTGACTCCAGCCAATATAGTTCTCTGGGTCATTGAGGAACGCAAGCCTCCAAACCCTACGGCAAACCGTGGAGGGGTTGTGTGGAAGCTGGGGGTACAATTGAACTTTTCATCAAGATGTGAATGATAGGCAAAATTTTTAAGAGTGAAAGGACTAAGGCAGGTAGATGATTTGAGCTAGGTGTGTGTGGCTTGAATTTCCAGCATCTGCAGATTTCCTCGTATGAGATATAGTTTGTTGAGTGTAACAGAAATTTGAATACTTCACAATAGGGTTGGTATGACCAAAAGAGCAGTATTGGATTTACTTATGGTAACGTTCTAAGCTCAGTAAACAAGAAGAAGGGTTTATTAATAAGATGAGATAGAAAACTGGAATTGTTTTATTATTGTCACATGTACTAAGAGACAGTCAGAAGTTTGTCTTGCATATTGTTCACAAGAGTCATATAGAAGTACAGCACAGAAGCAGGCCTTTGGCCCATCTAGTCCATGCCAAAACCATTCACACTTCCTACTGTCATTGACCTGCACCTGGACCATCCATGTACCTATTCAAACTTCTCTTAAACATTGAAATCGAGCTTGCATGGACCATTTACACTGGCAGTTCGTTCCACGCACTCATACTCTGAGTGAAGGAAGTTTTCCTTCAGATCCCCATTAAACTTTGTACCTTTAGCTCTTAACTCATGACTTCTGGTTGTAGTCCCACCCGACCTCAGTGGGGAAAGCATGCTTGCGTTTACCCTATCTATACCCCTCATAATTTTGTATACCTGTAACAAATCTCCCCTCAATCTTCTATGTTCTAAGGAATAAAGTTCTAACCTATTCAGTCTTCCTTTATAACTCAGGTCCTTCACATCCAGCAACATCCTTGTAAATTTTCTCTACACACTTTCAACCTTATTCACATCTTATTTACAGATCAGATCATTATACAGTGCATTGAGGTGGAGCAAGTTAAAACAATAACAGAATAAAGTATAACAGCTACAGAGAAAGTGCAGTGCAGGCAGGCAATAGGGTGCAAGATCATAACGAGGTAGATAGTATGGTCAAGGTTTAATCGTCTTCTGTAACATTGGGGTAGACACTGTCCTTAAGCCTGGTGGGTGATACATGTTTTCAGGCTTTTATGTCCTCTGCCCAGTGGAAGAGGGGAGGAGAGCGAATGTCAGGGTGGGTGGGGTTTTTAATTATGCTGGCTGCTTTACAGAAGCAGCAAACTGTAGACAGGGTCCATAGAGGGGAGGCTGGTTCCTGTGATGTGCTAAGCTGTGTCCACAACTCTCTGCAGTTTCTTGCAATTGTGTGCAGAGCAATTGCCATCCCAAGCTGTTACACATCCAGATAGGATGCTTTCTATGAGGCAATACCTAAAAATGGTTGCGTGGTCATGGGGACATGCTGACTTTCTTTAGGCTCCTGAGGAAGTAGAGATATCACCTCTGCATGGTTGGACCAGGACAGGTTATTGGTGATGTTCACGCCTTAGATTTGAAACTGTTAAACTTCAAGACTACGAATGTAGACAGGAGCATATGCACCCTTGTGAAATTAGTGACCAGTCCTTTTGTGGACATTCACAATCAGAATCAGGTTTAATGTATCCACGCATGTCATGAAATTTGTTGTCTTTATGACAGCAATATGAAATGACAGTAGATATATATATATATAGAATAGTTAAATAAGTAGTACAAAAATAGTAATAAAAAAGTAGTAAAGTACTGTTCATGGTTCAATGTCCATTCAGAAATTGGATGGCAGAGGGGAAGAAGTTGTTCCTGAATCGTTGAGCGTGTGCCTTCAGGCTTCTGTACCTCCTTCCTGGTGGTAATGATGAGAACAAGTATGACCTGGGTGATGGGGGTCCTTAATGATGGATGCTGCCTTTTTGAGGCACTGCTCCTTAAAGATGTCCTGGGTGCTACGGAGGCTAATGCGCTTGATGGATCTAAGTTTACAACTCCCTGCAGCTTACTTTGATCCTGTGCAGTGTCTCCCCCACCCCACCCACATACCAGACGGTAATGCAGACAGTTAGAAAGCTCTCCATGGTACATCTGTAGAAATTTGCGAGTCTCTTTGGTGACATACCAAATCTCCTCATTGAGGGAAAGGTTGTTGTTATTGCAATGTTACTACGTCCTCTAATTCCTTCCTGTACTCCAACTCTTCATTATTTGAGATGTAGTCCACTACAGTGGTGTGATCTGCAAACTCGTAGATAGTTAGAGCAGAATTTGGCCGCGCAGTTGTGAATGTGCGGGGAGTAGAGCCGGGGCTGAGGACACAATCTGATGGAACACCAGTGTTTGGAATAATTGTGGCAGGGGTGTTACTGCCTGTCCTTTACTGACTGCGTATTGTCAGTCAGGAAGTCAAAGATCCAGTTGCAGAGGGAGGTGTTGGCTCCCAGGGTCTGCAGTTCAGTGATGAGTTTGTTTGGAGTTAAGGCGGAGCTGTAGTCCTGAAATATCAGCTGAGAAGGAGGCTTATTTAGAGCATTATATCACTATCGTGAATGAGTCTTTCCATATGCCTTAATGGCAGATCACCTAGCAAATGCTCAAAAATCATCCTGAGATAACCAAAGATGTGTCATTTCAGCCAACCTTGTTTATTCAAACTCATAGAGCAATCCCATTCCCCAGTAATTTTCCCTGTTCCCTGTACCCCCCATTTTCTCATCAACTCTCCCCAGATGCTAACATACATCTACACACCAGGGGCACTTCCCAGCAGCCTACTGCTGCACATGGCTTTCGATGTGGGTTCAAAAATGGATCAGGTGGTTCAATTTAATATCAGAGAAGGTATACAGTATACAACCTGAAATTCTTAACTCTTCACAGGCAACCACAAGACAGAAACCTCAAAGAATGAATGATAGAAACATCAAACCTCCAAAGCCTACCATTCCCCCACTTACACTAGCAGAAGCACTGTCCTGCCCCCCCAAACTCGTCACGTGCAGCCTCGGAGGTAGGGATTGCTAGAGTGATAAGCAGCTTCTCAAGTAACTGTCGTGATAGGCCATAGTTGGTTCTGAGTTGCAGCTTTGTATTAGTATTGTCCGTTTGTGGTGTGCTGTGTCATATGATGTGGGTAATCATGGTCTTTCCATGACCGTGATTGTTCTTGGCAATTTTCTTTTACAGAAGTGGTTTGCCATTTCCTTCTTCCAGGCAGTGTCTTTATAAGATGGCTGAGCCCATCCTCAGCCATTATCAATACTCTTCAGAGATTGTCTGCCTGGCGTCAGTGGTTGCATAACCAGGACTTGTGATATGCATCAGCTGCTCATACAACCATCCACCGACTGCCCCCATGGTTTAATGTGACCCTGATCACGGGGCTAAGCAGGTGCTACACCTTGCCCAAAGGTGACCTGCAGGATAGCGGAGAAAAGGAATGCCTTACACCTCCTTACACCCCACCACCTGATGTATTAGTATAGGGGCATTAGAAGAAATGAGACTGTGGAGGATAAATGGGTTTGGGGGATGCCATGATCTGGTTGAAGGGTGATGTTCTCTTGAGAGCAGAATGTCATTCTCACCTATAATCTGTGATGTTCTGCACTGAGATCCACAGCAAATGATCACAGGCTCACTTTGCTCGTAGTCATTTGTAGGGCCAGTAAATCAAGTGGTAGCAGGAGGTGGAGGAAATTCAGAATCCAAGTTGCCATTAGTAACCTGCATAGAAGCTTCAGCTGCTGATTACTGCCTGCTCTTGTAAAATATTGGCTGGACAATTTAATAGCGATGTAATACCTTCCTTGAGAACAGAACACATTTGCTCACCACATTGAAGGCAGTACATAAGCTGCAGATTTTATTGGGGTAGGAACTGCCTGACTACTTTTTTCCCCACAGATATCTGCCAGGAGTGTTTAATATGTCCACACAGCCGTGTTATGAGCGAGGAAGAGTTACGGCACTGACACCCTTTTTTTTTTGCTACTTGCAGGACCAAAGACATAGAGTCACACTGAAGCGACACCGGTAGCCTTGTTCAGGACGGACTTATCTGGCTTTAGACCATTTTGCAGGTAAGTTTAGTGTGGTTGATTGAGTGAGTCAGAGCAAAAATGATTGGGAAGGTGAACTGGTGACAGAAAGGAGTACCTGGTGACTTCACCAAACTCAGTTCGTCCTAAAGAGGATCGCAACCACTTGTAATGTAGAGAGTGCGCATTTAATAGCTACGTAAACCTAACCTAGCCTCAAACATGTTCCCCCCCCCCGGCCACACACACACTGCTGGCCCCAAACACTGCCCCAATCCTAAACCCACCTCCTAATCCTAAACAAATCCCCTTACACTAAGCAACACCCTGTAGCCCTGAGCAATACCCCATTAACCCTACTTAACCCCCACTAAACACGTCCTAACACTAAGCAACACCCCTAACTCGTAGCCCCTCCACTTCTACCACACATGCATTCCCACGCATATAATTCTAAGTAAATCCCCAACCTCAAACCCCCTGACCATTCTCCCCCACCATGCACACACAAGATTTGGCAATACCTAACATCCCTCTCTCACAGTTAATAAGATCATCACCATTACACGTTGTGTCATATGACGTATTCGGGCAAGTGGGGCTCGTCAGCCTTGGACAGCAGCCTGCCTGAGAGAAGGAAAACTCTGGTTTTAACCCTCCGCTGCCTTGTGGCCATACCCACCCATGGGAAAGGCTTCGGGAGTAAACCCTGAGGAAGAAATCCAGAGCCAGGGCCCCTAAGGCAGTTTGATGTTGTTTACAGCTTCACTCTGGCAACCTCTGCGATGACACTGATGCCAAGCTGTATCAGCGCTTGCCCTTCCCTTGGACTACATCAGTGACGTGGAGAGGGGGAGCCCACTGCATGGGCAACAGCCGGTTCTTCAAATCTTCCCACCCAGGCTTGTGCCCTGGAGAGGACACAGTCCACCAGAGGTGCAAACCCATGATTCCCTGGGATCGAAGGGTGCCTGCTACATATGACGTAGGCGATTGTGGTCTTCTTTCTCCTTCCTTTCCAGTCCTGATTTAGAGTTTCAACATGCAATTTCTAACTGTTTGTTCCCCTCCATAGATGCTGCCTAACCTGCTGAGCTCCAGCATTTTGTATGCGTTTCTCTGGATTTCCAACGTCTGTAGAATTGATACTGCCTGTGGAGTCATACAGCATGGAAACAGGCCCTTCTGCCCATCTGATCCATGCCAACCAGAAAACCCATCTAAGCTGGTCCCATTTGGTCCATATCCCTCTAAATCAGGGGTACCCAACCATTTTAGTACCATTAAGCAAGGGGTCTGTGGACACTAGGCTGGGAACCCCTGCTCTAAACAGTTCCTATCCTTATACCTCTCCAACTGTCTTTAAACATACACAAAGTGTTGGAGGAACACAGCAGGTCAGTCAGCGTCGATGGAAGAGAAGAAAGAGTCGACATTTCAGACTGAGACTATTCATCAGGACTGGAAAGGAAGGGAGAAGAAGAGGAGGTGGGGGGGTGGGGAAGGGGTATGAGATAGAAGGTGAAAAGTGAGCCAGGTGGGTGGGTGGGGTGAAGGTAGGTTGCTGGGGGAGAGAGATGAAGTGAGAAGCTTGTTATTTTATTTAAAGAGAGACAGCGCGGAATTGGGCATTCCCGCCCTTCGAGCCTTGTGACCCAGCAACCCCCTCCCCCATTTAATCCCAGCCTAATTATGGGATAATTTACAATGACCAATTAACCCACCAACCAGTACATATTTGGACGGTGGGAGGAAACCAGAGCACCCAAAGGAAACCTACACAGTCACAGGGAGGGCATACAAATTCCTACAGTGGTGGGATAGGGGGAAAAGAAGCAGGGCTGAAGAAGGAGGAAGCTGATGGAGGGGAAAGAGGACCATGGGAGGAAGGTAAGGAAGGCAGCTGTCACAAGTTGTTATTAATGTAGCCTTCTCATCCATTTCCTCTGGCAGCTTGTTCCTTTACTAGACCATCCTCTGAGTGAAGAAGTTCCCCCTGATTCCTACTGAAAATCTCCGCTGTCATCTTAAACCATTTCGGTCTAACGTACGATTCCCCAACCGTTAGAAAATGATTGTTTCTTAGTTCTGTTTCCAGTGGTGAGATACTGCTGGGCCTGTGCTGATGCCATGGTCTTCAATTGCCATTTCAGTGGAATATCGGAATCTGTCAAATCTGGGTTTGGAACCATGAGCTCGGTCGCTGTGCTTACACCAGAGAGCTTTGCTGAGCATCGTAGTGGATTGGGAGACCAGGAGACCAGAGGTAAGTGGCTGGGACTCTTTAGAAAGAAAATGAGCAACATTGGTACTTGATCACCATCCTCATTCTCATCCCCAGTGCTTTCAAGTGAAAGGGAGGCTGAAGATCGCGTGGATCTTCCACTGCTGAAGTATGCTTAAAGGCTTTACGTTACAAATACATTCATGATGAAGCATCATTTATATATTGTTGGGAGCTCCATGTGTGGGCTAGTGACTGGATTCAGGACCAGAGTCAGATTTAACATCACTGACATGTGTCATGTCGGCCCACAGCCTCCTCTTGTGCAATGATGAGGCCAGTCCTCAGGGTGGAGGAGTAGCACCATATATTCCATCTGGGTGGCCTCCAACCTGATGGCATGAATATTGATTTCTCCTGTCAGTTAAAAAAAATCCCTCCTCCTCCCCTCTTCTTCTATTCCCCACTTTGGGCTCTTACCTCTTTCACCTGCCTATCATCTCCCCCGGATCCCTCCTCCTTTCTCCGATGGCCCACTCTCCTCTCCTCTCCAATCAGATTCCTTCCTCTCCAGCCCTTTACCTTCCACACCTACCTGGCTTCATCTATTACCTTCCCCCCTTTTCCTCTTTCCCCTACCCCCACCTTTTATTCTGGTGTCTTCCCCCTTCCTTTCCAGTCCTGAAGAAGGGTCTCGGCCTGAAACGTCGAGTGTTTACTCATTTCCATAGATGCTGCCTGACCTGCTGAGTTCCTCTAGCATTTTTTATGTGTTGTCATGGAATTTGTTGTTTTGCAGAATCAGTACAGTGCAATACATAAAATATTCTATAAATTATAATAAGAAATACACAAATACACACAGATATCTATTTATACATATTTATCTTTCTAATAAGCAGTAACAAAATAATAAGTAATAAGAGAGCAAAAATAATGAGCTAGTGTTCACGGACTAATCAGAAATCTGATGGCAGAGAGGAAGTAGCTTGCTAAAACTTTGAGTGTGGATCTTCATGCTGCTGTACCTCACCCCTGATGATAACAATGAGAAGAGAGCATGTTCTGGGTGATGGGGCCCTGAGCTTCAGAGTGGTGTGGGATGGGCTTTACAGACCTGTGGATCTTTGGGATGTCCTAAAGTACCTTTGAAGCCACTAAGTAATTCTAATGTGTGGTCTGCAGTATTAGAAGTAATGCCGTTGTTTGTGCATAGAAAGCCCCATGGAAAACAATGTATTGATGACTTTTCAAGTGATGTTAGTTGACAGATTGTACGAGGTGGCATGTAATGGGGGGAGGGGGTGAAGTGAAAAGCTGGGATGTTGATTGGTGAGAGAGATAAAGGGCTGGAGAAGGGGGAGAATCTGATTCTTTTTTTCCCTCTCTCATCTTATCTCCTTACCTGCCTATCATTTCCCTCTGGTGCTCCTCTCCCTTTCATGGCTTTCTGTCCTCTCCTATCAGATGCCCCCTTCTCCAGCCTTTTTATCTCTTTCACCAATTAACTTCCCAGCTCTTTGCTTCACCCCTCCCCCCTCCCAGTTTCACCTATCACCTACCCCCTTGTACTTCTTCCTCCCCTCCCCCCACCTTATGCTGACTTCTGTCATCCTTTCCAGTCCCGATTAAGGGTAATGGCCCAAAACGTCATCTGTTCAGTCTTTTCCATAGATGCTGTCTGGATTGATGAGTTCCTCCAGCATCTTGTGTGTGTCGTTTTATATCCATAACCTTCTGACCGGTGAATCCTGACAGCATAGCCCTGGACTCCATCTCTTTAGAGTTCTTCTAAGTGATGGCTAATAAATACCAGCTCACAGGTCCTGATCCCACTGTAATGTGTATGGGATCAGAGCACATCAAAATCTGCACTGGCTGTACTGTTTCTGTACAATCACCTTTTAAATTTGAATTCACATCAGTCATGTCAAACATGCAGTAAAGTAGCATCTGTGTGTGTCGCTCTGATCTCAAAACTCAATTCCAAAAGAACCGCTTTATCTCTGGAGTGAAGGAGATATGGTGAGAATGTGGGCAGTCCTGGAGTGCTCTTATACCTGTCCTTGGGAAGATTTGCCGGTACAGCACAGGAACAGGCCATTCAGCCCACAATGCTGTGTCGAACCAATTAAATTAGTAATCTAATGGCCAACTAAACCAATCCCTTCTGCCTACACAATGTCCATATTCTTTCATTTTCCTGTGCCTATCTAAACATTTCTTAAAAGTCCCTAATGTATCTGCCTCTACCCCAGGCAGCACATTCCAGACACCCGGCACTCTCTGTGTTTAAAAAAAAACCTCACCCCTCACATTCACTTTAAACTAGCCCCCTCTCACCTTAAATGTATGCCTCTAGTATTAGACATTTCAATCCTGGGAAAAAGATTACTGTCTGTCTACTCTATCTATGCCTTTTATAATCTTAAAGACCTCTAATATATCTCCCCTCAGTTTCTGCCTCTCCAGCGATAACAATCCAAGTTTATCCAGCCTCTCATGACAGCACTTGCCCTCTAAACCAGGCAGCATCCTGGTAAACCTCTTCTGCAGCCTCTCCAAAGCCTCAACAAGCTGAGTTGCATGCTTCCAATTCTCAACTCAAGTTGGGCCTTTGTGAGAAGGGTGTGGAATATTGAGGCACCAAGTGTGAATGAAGTAGGAGTTTTAAATTCACACTCACACAACGGAGGGTGGGGAGAGCACTTTAGATAGAAAGGTCCCCACGCCCTTCGCTTCCCTCTTAAGTGCAGTGCCTGTCTGCGTTGCTCATGCCCGTTGATGGTTGTCACCTGTCTGTTTGCAGGTGGAGTGCCAGAGGATGAAGCTTATATCCCGACGTATCTGGAAGCCTTCCCTCCCCTCCCTGAGAAGGGAGCGCCAGGGGACAAGTCCGGTGAGCCTGTTGGAGCATGGAGCAAAATCCGACCAATCAAGTCCTCGGTAATTACACAGGTATGCAACAGGTTTGGAATTTTTCTTCCTTAAAGAAGGCCTCTGCACTCGAGCAATCTCTGTCTTTCTCGATGGTGAGAGGGAGTCTGCTGCTTTTCGAGTCAGGGAACTCCGACAAGTGATGCGGCAGATTGTAACATTGAAACAGCGAGCTGTTAGCCTCCCCCCTCACTGCGGCAGGAGCAATATCTCTCTCTCCCTCCAGAGTCAGAGAGAGAGCCTATTGAGGATGTCGAAGTGTTGGGATAGACAGTGATTTTTGATGGACTCCAGATCATAGTGTCTGTTGGTATGCTGTTACTTGCATGGTGGGTGGTTGGGGCTGGTGCTTTTTGCTGGAACAGTTGTGGGGAGGGTTGATGGTTTTGCTGTGTTTCCCATGGGAGGGGGTAATGGGAGCTTTGGGGTCCTAACCTTTTTCTGTCATTCATTCTTTGGGTTTTTTTGTCTCTTTTTGTGGATGTCTGTGAAGTGTAAGGAATCCAGGTTGTATACTCTATAATTCTCTGATATTAAGTTGAATCATGAACTATTGTAGAAAACTTATGATATTTAAGGACTGCAAATATCTGTAAAGTGTAAAACATAACTAAAAAATTGCACACAGCAGTCTCGCAAGCAGTTAATGACTAGATTGCCTGTCTCTGTTGCTATTAATTAAGCATCATTAAGCAATGCTATTGATAAGCATTGACCAAGACACCATGGATTTCATGGAGATTTTACACAAAAGTCTAAGTAAATTTATTATCAAAGTTCATACACTTAATACCCACTTTATTAGGTACACCATAATGTAAATATCTAATCAGCCAATCGCAGGGCAACAACTCAATGCATAAAAACATGCAGACATGCTGACGAGCTTCAGTTGTTGTTCAGACCAAACGTTAGAATGGAGAAGAAATGTGATCTAAGTGACTATGATCATGGAACGGTTGTTGGTGCCAGATGGGGTGGTTTGACTGTCTCAGAAACTGCTGAACTCCTGGGATTTTCACACAACAGTCTCTAGAGTTTATAGAGAATGGAGTGAGAAACAAAAGACATCAAGTGAACGACAGTTCCGTCGGAAGAATTGCACCCTGCATCTATAAAGGTTTGTCAAAGTTTGTTGTGAAATACTAAATTTATGAAAACTTCTAAGAAAGCAGAGGCACTTTTTATGTGATGGCATTGATGCTGGTCCCAGAATTGATCTTCTGATACAAAAAGTGCCAAGGAATTTAAAGTTACTGACCCTATCTATCTCCAGTTCTCTAATTAGATCTGGCACATGGACCTTCCTCCTGTAGTCAACAATTAACTCTTTGGCTGAGTGACAAAATAGTGTTGCTTTCATAAGGTAATTGAATTAGGCATCTCCCATCAGCATGGCGTTCCCTCACCGGAACTGTCAACCTGGATTACATGCTCAAGACTGGAAAGGGATTAGAGCTCTGACCATATTCAAAGGGAGGAGTATCTCCTACTGAACTGTGTTTTCAGACACTCAGACAGACATACTTTATTGAACCCAAGGAAATTGAGTTTCGTTACAGTCGCACCAACCAAGAATAGTGTAGAAATATAGCAATATAAAACCATAAGTAATTAAATAATAATAAGTAAATCATGCCAAGTGGAAATAAGTCCAGGACCAGCCTATTGGCTCAGGGTGTCTGACACTCCGAGGGAGGATTTGTAAAGTTTGATGGCCACAGGTAGGAATGACTTCCTATGACGCTCAGTGTTGAATCTCGGTGGAATGAGTCTCTGGCTGAATGTACTCCTGTGCCTAACCAGTACATTATGGAGTGGATAGGAGTCATTGTACAAGATGGCATGCAACTTGGACAGCATCCTCTTTTCAGACACCACCATCAGAGAGTCAAGTTCCACCCCCACAACATTACTGGCCTTACGAATTAGTTTGTTGATTCTGTTGGTGTCTGCTACCTTCAGCCTGCTGCCCCAGCACACAACAGCAAACATAATAGCACTGGCTACAACAGACTCGTAGAGCATCCTCAGCAGATGTTAAAGGACCTCAGTCTCCTCAGGAAGTAGAGACGGCTGTGACCCTTCTTGTAGACAGCCTCAGTGTTCTTTGACCAGTCCAGTTTATTGTCAATTTGTATCCCCTGATATTTCCATTCAGTTTTCATTCACAGAACCAATGCAGCTCTACTCAAGTTCCAAGCAATGTTACAATCACCATCAGAATCGGGTTTTATATCACTGGCATACGTTGTAAGATCTGTTGTTTTTGTGACAGCAGTACATGGCAGAATCAGAATCAAGTTTATTATCACTGGCACATGGTGTGAAATTTGTTAACTTAGCAGCAGTAGTACAATGCAATACATGATAATATAGGAAGAAAACCAGAAATAATATAATTTTCTAAAAAAATCTATATATTACATTTATGTGTATAGGGTGCAGAAGAGGTTTACCAGGATGCTGCCTGGTTTAGAGGGCATGTGCTCTCATGAGAGGCTGGATAAACTTGGGCTGTTTTCTCTGAAGTGCTGGAGGCTGAGGGGAGATCTGATAGAGGTTTACAAGACTATCTGATGTATAGATAGAGTAGACAGGAAGCATCTGTTTCCCAGGGCTGCAAAGTCTAATACCAGAGGCCATGCATTGAAAGTGGGAGGGGGTAGGTTCAAAGGGATAAGTTTTTTACTCAGAGAGTGGTAGATACCTGGTATAGTGGTAGAGGCAAAAACATCAGAGGCTTTTAAGAGACGTTTAGACAGGCACATGGATGTGAGGAAGATGGAGGGATATGGACATGGTGCAGGTAGGAGGGATTAGTGTTTGGGTGTTTTTGATTTGCTTTTTAGCCAGTACAATACAATATTGTGGGCTGAATGATCTGTGCCTGTGTGGTACTGTTCTATGTTCTAAGCTGTTCCTGAAACGTTGAGTGTATGTCTTCAGGCTCCAGTACATCCTTAGTGGTAACGATGAGAAGTGGGCATGTCCTGGCTGGTGAGGTCCTTGAAGAAGGATACTGCCTTTTTAAAGTATCCTCAACACTGGGGAAACTAGTGTCCGTGGACCTGGCTGAGCTTACAACTTCCAGCAGTTTTTTCTGATCCTGTGCAGTGGCCCCTCCATATCAGATGTTGATGCAACCAGTTGGAACATCTGAAGAAATTTCTGAGTGTCTTTAGTGACATAGCAAGTCTCCTTATAATCCTAATGAAGTATATTTGCTACCATGCTTTCTTTGTAATTGCACCAATGTGTTGTCCAGCACTAGCTCTTCTCTGCAGGCAGAAATGACCACATTATCATCCACCAATGCCTCAGGCCATAAGCATCAGATGTGACTGAGTTGCTAGTGGTTAAAAGAAAGATTAGCTTTATTTATCATATGTACATCAAAGCAAACAGTGAAATGTGTCATTTCTGTTAAATCATATCAACGTGCATTGTGCAGGGCAGCCTGCAAGTACATTTGTTGAGAAGTCATAATATTGTTCTGCTTTTTTTAGTTCAGAGCAAGTTGGGCTGACAGTCCAGTACAGTGATGAAAGAGTGTTGCATTGGTCAAGGCCCCAACTCACACATGAAGGTTAAACTAAGGCCCAGTCTACCTTTGTCTTGCTGACTTTATCCACAGATACATCCACAGCTTCTTTCGGGCCTTTGCAGTAGCACCCCCATACCAAACAGTGATGTAGCCTGTCAGAATGCTCTCCATGGTACATCTGTAGAAGTTTTTGAGTGTATTTGTTGACATGCCAATCTCTTCAAACTCCTAATGAAGTATAGTCGCTGTCTTCCCTTCTTTATAGCTGCATCGATATGTTGGGACCAAGTTAAGTCCTCAGGGCTCTTAACACCCAGGAACTTGAAACTACTCACTCTCTCCACTTCTGGTCCCTCTATAAGGATTGGTATGTGTTCCTTTGTCTTACCCTTCCTGAAGTCCACAATCAGCTCTTTTGTCTTAATGACGTTGAGTGCCAGGTTGTTGCTGCGGCACCACTCCACTAGTTGGTATATCTCACTCCTGTACACCCTCTCATCACCACCTGAGATTCTACCAACAATGGTTGTATCATCAGCAGATTTATAGGTGGTATTTGAGCTGTGCCTAGCCACACAGTCATGGGTGTAGAGAGAGTAGAGCAGTGGATTAAGCACACACCCCAGAGGTGCACCAGTGTTGACCATCAGCGAGGAGGAGATGTTATCAGCAATCCGCACAGATTGTGATCTTCTGGTTAGGAAGTCGAGGATCCAATTGCAGAGGGATGTACAGAGGTCCAGGTTCTGCAACTTCTTAACCACAATTGTGGGAATAATGCTAGTAAATGCTCAGCTGTAGTCAGTGAACAACATCCTGACATAAGTGTTTGTGTTGTCCAGGTGGTCTAAGGCCGTGTGAAGAGCCCTTGAGATTATATCTCCTGATGACTTATTGTGGTGACAGGCAAATTGCAGTGGGTCCAGGTCCTTGCTGAGGCAAGAATTCTGTATTCTTCAATCTCCAGTTGTTACGCTTCATGACCTATCTATGTCAAACTTCTTGAAACTTGTGCACTTTTCTAACTGAAGTACAGAGGTTAGCACAAAGCAAGATCTGACCATAGGTCACAAGGTCTCTCTTGGAAGCAGAGGATATGATAATTCATCACATTACACATCATACGATTATCAGGGTGCATATTCTTTCATTCACTACTACAGTCACACTCCTTATAGCACAAAACAGGCTTTTCTTTAAAATCAAAGACAGAAACAGAAGTGAGCAAGATTTACACTCTGTGGCCACTATTAGGGGCAGGAGTGTATCCCAGTGTGGTCTTCTGCTGCTGTAGCCCATCCACTGCAAGGTTCAACATGTGCATTCAGAGATGCACACCACTGTAGCAACGCATGGTTATTGGAATTACCGTCACCTTCCTGTCAGTTTGAACCAGTCTGGTCATTCTCTGACATCTCTCATTAACAAGACATTTTCACTCACTTTTTTTTGTTTCTTGCACTATTCTCTGTAAACTCTAGCGACAATCTAGCAAAAATCCCAGCAGATCAGCAGTTTTGGAGATACTGAGGGTGGCAAGTCAGCATAGTGGTTGGCACAACGCTTTACAGTACAGACAGCCCAGGTTCAATTCCTGCTGTTGCCTGTAAGGAGTTTGTATGTTCTTCATATGATCGCGTGGGTGTCCTCCGGGTGCTCTGGTTTCTGCCCACAGTCCAGGGGCATACCAGTTTGTAGGGTAATTGGATGTTGTAACTTGTCCCATGATTAGGCTAGGAATTGCTGGGTGGTGTGGCTCAAAGGGCTTATTCCATGCTGTACCTCAATAGGTGCATTTAACATCAGAGAAATGTATACAATATACACCCTGAAATTCGTTTTCTTCGCAGACATCTACAAAAACAAAGGAGTGCCCCAAAGAATGAATAACAGTTAAAACTTAGAACCCCAACGCCCCCCCAACTCCCCCTCCCACGCACAAGCAGCAGCAAGGCGACGATCCCCCCAACCCCCTACCAGCAGAAAAGCATCGGCACCCTCCACCGAGCACTCAAGCATATAGCAAAGCATCAGCAAAGACACAGACTTGCAGTACCCCAAAACTACTCGTTCACCCGGTAATTCGACATACCATCGTGTGTGTGTGTGTGTGTGTCTCTCTCTCCCCCTCTCTCTCCCCTTACTTTCTCAATAAGCCTTGCATGGGGTACCTTGTCAAATGCTTTGCTGAAATCCATATACGCTACATCTACTGCTCTTTCTTCATCAATGTGTTTAGACACATCCTCAAAAAATTCAGTCAGGCTCGTAAGGCACGACCTGCCCTTGACAAAGCCATGCTGACTATTCCTAATCATATTATACCTCTCCATATGATGTTAGAAGTCTGTTGCATCGCTTTTTCTGAACTCTGCGCCTGGAGAGTTGGCACCAGAAAGGCGCAGCTCTTCGGGCACACAACCCCCGGCAGCTAACATTCTGCTCCCAATGTTCCATGCTCGTTTTCCAGGCCACATTCTTGGGATATCAAAAAGCAGCCGGTCGAGAGGCCCTGAGAGCGGGTCCCATTCCCGCAAAGAACCAAACTCAGTGTGTAACTCTAGGTCAGGGTCTTCAGAAGAACCCTGCACACCCTGACAAGAAGAAAAAAAGAGTTATCAAAGTTGGAATAAAGTTGTTTCTGAAGATGCAAGCAAAGGAGTTGCCGTTTAGTACCATCTTAACTTTGCTCCACCCTGAATTTATTGTCTCAGTAATAAATAAATAAATTAATACTCTAACCACCTCATCTGGCACTTACAATCATTCCACAGTCAAAGTCACTGAGACCATATTTCTTCCCCATTCAGATGTTTGGTCTGAACAACCACTGAAGGTCTTCACTATGTCTGCATGTTTTTAAGCACTGAGTTGCTGCCACATGATTGGCTGATTAGATATTTTCACTTAATAAAGTGGCCACTGAGTGTAAGAACAGCTCTAATTCAAAGAGCCAAAGTTAGCTAATCTTACGGACCTTAAGGAGAGACTAAGCTGTCCCTTGTTGTCCCTGGATTCATAGCGAATCTGCCAATAAAGACCCTAGCATGATGTGAGCAGCTATTGTTGTAGTCGTCTCAGTTCAGGGCTACAGCTGTTTGGAAATTGTGAGTTGCTGCGGGGGAGAAAAACAGGTTAATCATCTCGCAATAGATACTGACAGACACTACATCTGGTTTCACTGCTGTTGCAGAATTGGCAGGATTCTCATAAACAATCCGCTTATGAGCAGGAAGATCTGTTTATTGTACAAATTCAGCTCTGTTAGTGATGCATCAGTAGTCTGGGTGATAACAGTAATGAGGAAGGAGTAAGCAAGAGTGAGTTTTCCATTCTCCTCAGTAGCAGAATAGCTCACTGTGCCCCCTGGTACAAAGGTTCAATTTCTCTGACTTCTGGTAATTTTTCCTCTTCCCCCTTCCCTCTTCTTCCATTGCCTGCTCTGGCTCCCATTGTTTCTCTTTCTCTTATCCTCACCTGCCTATCACCTTCCCCTGGTGCCTCTCCTACTTCCCTTTCTCCCATGGTCCACACTCCTCTCCTATCAGATTTCTCTTTCTTCAGTGCTTCACCAATCTCCTCCCAGCCTTTCGCTTCCTCCCCCACACACCTTCCCACCTTCCCCCTCACCTGGTGTCACTAATCACCTGCTAGCTTCCCCTGCACTCCTTCCCCTCCACCCACCACCTTATTCTGGTTTCTTCTCCCTTCCTTTCCTGTCCTGATGAAGGGTCTTGGCCTGAAACCTCAACTGTTTATTCTTCTCCCGTAGTTGCTGCCTGACCTGCTGAGTTCCTCCAGCACTTCGTGTGTATAAAGCTCTAAGAATTTTTTTTCATTTTTCCTCCATTTCTAATGGCTGAAATTTCCTCTCTTGACTTTACTTGATTCCCTGAATAGTGTTGGATGCAACCTTCCTCTAATCTGCATTCTCTTTCTGTTGAAATTAAAAAGTTGCTGTTGCTTTAGTCTTAATCATTTTCAATGAGAGCTAAGAGGTTTACTGGTTTGCCAGTCTAAGTTAGATCACAAGTAAGGAGTTTCCCTCACAGATGCTGCCCGACCTGTCACAACCTGATGGCATGTGACTTCAGGCTTCTGTACCCACTGCCTGCCCGACAGATGCAAGAAAAAGAGAGCATGACCCAGATGATGGAAGTCCTTTCTATTAATGAGGATTAATAATCCTAATTTAATCATGTTGTATTAATAAAAGCTTGTTTTGTTTTTCCCGTTGAACTGTGCTGTGACACTTACAAACATATTGGGACACTTAGAAGCAGTCTACTTTGGGACTATGGGAAGGATGGTCAGTTATATTTCTGGAGTTGCTACCACCTTTATTCTCATTAATTTTTATCACTTCCCATCTGACAGAAAACTTGGCTGCATTGAATCCAGAGTTATGATCATTACCCTCTGATTTTAACTTAAAGGGCACTACAGCATAGAAACAAGCCCTTCAGCCCATTGAGCCCATAAAGTTAAAAATTAGTCTGTCTCGAGCCTTATAGGCTCATCAGGCTGGTGCTTATGCCGGTTTCCGTGGCATGAAGCAACTGAGAGTATGAGACCCCCCCCCTCCCCCTGGATAGGACGCCAGTCTATCGTGAGATTAACCCCCAGCGTTTTGTAGGTACCCATTTTCAGCTGGGTGGACTGGAGCAATGTGTGGTTAAATGCCTTGCTCGAGGACACAACACGCTGCCTTGGTTGGGGCTCAAACTCATGACCTTCAGATCGCTAGTCCAACTCCTTAACCACTTGGCCACGCAACTCACATTGAGCCCATGCTGAACTGTTATTCTGCCCAGCCCCATTGACTCACACCTGTTCCATTGGCCTACATACCACTCCCAATTATCTGCCTATCAAAACTTCTCTTAAACATTGCAAAGGGATCTGTATTCACCACTTCCACTGGCAGCTCATTCTACTCACCCCCATCACCCTCTGAGTGAAGACGTTTCCCCTTGGCTTTCTCTTTGTTACGATATGGCAACAATGAATATAGAATTGAGAAGGTTTTTTATAAAAAATAAAACATTTATTAAACACTGCTAAAAAAAAATCCATAAGTAAACAAACGACTAACTTTACAGCAGCTCGAACAGTTCTTAAAATGAGAAATGCGAACTCAGTTCTTTAAAGTAGTATTGCAAAAGTCCAAAACGATTTACAGTCATTTAGGAGAGACTTTCCTTGAAGTAATAAATTCTCTTTCCTGACGTTACCGCTGATCCCAGCCGAAGTATGCCTTGCCCAAAGGATTTATGATGAAGGAAATAAAACAGCTTAAAGGCACTGATCTTTCCTTGGTGAAACTCTGCATCCAGCTCTTTCTGTAATGCAGGAGCTATCTTGGATTGCAGGTTACTAATTCCTTCCGAATGAGGATCAAATAAGGTAGAACCTGTTTCACCGCTGACAACACCAACTTTTCTCGATCTTTCGGGTTTTCCGAGCTTCTGTAATTCTTCACTCTCCGACTGGACTTTAACTGGCAGCGATTTTCAGAACTGCCAGCGCAACAATCCTTACAGTAGGAATTAAAACTCCACTATTAAAATGAAACTGCATCATAAAATCAAATACGCCGCAGAACGGAGTCACTGACGGATTAAACCACGAACTGACCTGCGTCACAGGGAGGGGTTCTCCTTTTATACCCTGTTGAATAAAACCAACACATGACCTCACACTGGTGGGAAAATTTCATCACTCCACCGTCATAAGACCATTACATCATGCCCAGCAGAGCCTCAGTTACATCATGGTCATGTGACAGTCACAAGATACCCACAGGTACGTAACATCTTAAACTTTCACCCTAAACCTATGACCTCTAGTTCTGGTTTCAGCCAATCTCAGTGAGGAAAAGCCTGCTTGCATTTACTCTATCTAGTTTGTTTGCTTGTATGGGCCATGTCGTAAGATGTGGCTGATCACGGGCTTTCCATTTACCTTGGCAAATTTTTCTGCAGAAGTGGTTTGCCATTGCCGCCTTCTGGGCAGTGTCTTTACAAGATGGGTGACCCCAGCCATTATCAATACTCTTCAGAGATTATCTGCCTGACTCCAGTGGTCACATAACCAGGACTTGTGATCTGCATTGGCTGCTCATACGACCATCCACCACCTGCTCCCAGGGCTTCACATGACCCTGATCAGAGGACTAAGCAGGAGCTACTCCTTGTCCAAGCGTGACCTGCAGGCTAGTGGAGGGAAGGAGCACCTTCCACCTTCTTTGGTAGAGATGTATGTCCACTCCACCACCCAAATTAAATAAGTAGTGCATAAAGAGAACAAAAATAGTGAGTTAATGTTCAGGGGTTAGTTCATTGTCTGTTCAGAAATCTAATGGTGGAAGGAAAGGTGTTCTTGACTTATTGAGTGTGCTTCTTCAGGGTCCTGTACCTCCTTCCTGATGGTAGCAACGTGGAAAGGAAATGTCCTGGGTAGTGAAGCTCCTTAATGTTGGATGCCACCCTTCTTTGATACGTCGCCTTTTGAAGAGGTCCTCAGTGCTGGGGAGGCTAGTGTTTATGATGGAGCTGGCTGAGCTTACAATCTTCTGCAGCTTTTATGATTAGAAGATACAGGGTTTAGTTAAGAGGGGAAAGGTTTAAAATTTATTATATATTTATTGGGATGTGCGCAAAGTAGGCCTTACTGGCCAATCAAGCCACGCCGCCCAGCAATCCCCAGATTTAACCCTAGCCAAATCATGGGAGAACTTACAGTGACTAATTAACCTACCAACCAGTAAGTCTTTGGAATGTAAGAGGAAACCAGGGCAACTGGAGGAAACCCACACTGTCATAGGGAGAACGTACAAACTCCTTACAGGTAGTGGTGGGAATTGGACCTGGTTGCCTTTGCAATAGAGCGTTGTGCTAACTGTGCCGCAACCATGGATCTGAAGGGCAAGTTTTTCCACATAGACGATGGTGGGTACATGGAGTGAGTTGTCATAGGAAGAGGTAGTCTGGTGGGAAAAATCCCCACATTTAAAATACTTGGATAAGTACATTGATAGAAAGTTTTTGGAGGTCTATGGGCCAAAGCACAGGAAAACGAAAATAACTCAAGTAGACTGTAGCAGCTGTGTATCTACTTTCTTTTTGTGTCATATTTTCTGTTGCGTGTTTATTATGGGTTACAAGCAAATGAGTATAGTCACGTATTCATGCTTTGTCCTAGTTAGTTTGGTTTAGTTGATAGGGTTGTTATGCTAATTTCTAATATCGCTCTAAGATTCTTCGTCTTTGCTGGTTTCGTAATGAAGGATCGTATGTACCTTTTTCGACTTGGTATTAGGTCATTTGGAAGCGTCTCATACAGTGTTGTTTCCCGTACTCATTCTCTCAGCAGTTTCTGTTTGTTTTCAAGTAACCTCAACATAGACATCTTTGTTGAGTTGGAGCAAAGAGCCTGCTCTCTGCTGTGTTGCTCTCTGCAGAACTGTTTGAGCCCACTTTCCCCATGGATTTTATTTGTTTATGGGCTGCAGACGAGGCTAAAGGTGACAGCGTTTACGAATTGTCACAAATTGCCAGAGAAATGGCAGATGGAATTTAACCTAGGTAAATGTGAGTGATACACCTCGGTAGGGCAGATGCAAGGAGACAGTACACTGATAAGGGCAAAATCCTTAAATGTTGCTGAGCAGAGAGATTTTGAGATCCAAGTTCATAGCTCCTTGTAAGTGGCTACACAGTTCGCTAGGGTGGATAAGAAGGCTTATGGAATGCTTGCTTTTATTAGTCGAGGCATTGAGTTCAAAAGTCAGGAGGTTATGTTGCAACTTTATAAAACTCTGGTTAGGCCACACCTGGAGTATTGCAAACAGTTCTGGTCATCCCACTATAGGATGTTGAGGCTTTGGAGAGGGTACAAAAGAGGTTTACCAGGACGCTGCCTGGTTTAGAGGGCGTGTGCTGTCATGAGAGGCTGGACAAACTTGGGTTATTTACTTTGAAGCAGTAGAGGCTGGGGGGAGATCTGTTAGAGGTTTACAAGATTATGATAGGCATAGATAGAGTAGGCAGAGAATATCTGTTTCCCCGGGGAGAAATGTCTAATACCAGAGGGCATGCATTGAAGGTGAGAGGAGGTGGGTTCAAAGGGGATGTGAGGGGCAAGTGGTGGATGCCTGGAATGTGCTGCCTGGTATGGTGGCAGAGGCATCTCTCTTTTAAGAGATATTTAGATAGGCACATGGATGTGAGGAAGATGGCGGGATATGGACATTGTGTAGGTAGGAGGGATTAGTGTTTGGGGGTTTTGATTTGCCTTTTAACTCGTTCATCACAACATTGTGGGCTGAAGGGCCTGTTCCTGTGCTGTACAGTTCTATGCTCTATTTTCTGATTGGGAAGATTGCTCATAGACCATAAGATACAGGAGCAGAAGTTGGCCATTCAGCCCATCAAGTCTGCTCTGCTGATCCAATTCTTCCAGTCATCTCCACTCCCCTGCCTTCTCACCATCTTTGATGCTATGGCTAATCAAGAATCTATCTATCTCTGCCTTCAGAGCCGCTCATGGCAACAAATTCCACAGATTTACCACCCTCTGACTAAAGTAATTTCTCTGCATCTCTGTTAAAAATGGACGTCCTTCAATCCTGAAGTTGTGCCCTTTTGTCCTAGACTCCCCTACCATGGGAAATAACTTTGCCATATCTAATCTGTTCAGGCCTTTTAACATTTGGAATGTTTCTATGAGATCCCCCCTCATTCTCCTGAACTCAGGAATACAGCCCAAGAACTGCCAGATGTTCCTCATATGGTAACTCTTTCATTCCTAGAATCATTCTCGTAAATCTTCTCTGAACCCTCTCCAATGTCAGTATATCCTTTCTAAAATAAGGAGCCCAAAACTGCACACAATACTCCAAGTGTGGTCTTACAAGTGCCTTATAGAGCCTCAACATCAAATCCCTGCTCTTATATTCGATACCTCTAGAAATAAATGCCAACATTGCACTCACCTTCTTCACAACTGATTCAACCTGGAGGTTAAACTTAAGGGTATCTTGCACAAGGACTCCCAAGTCCCTTTGCATCTCTGCATTTTGAATTCTCTCCCCATCTAAATAATAGTCTGCCCGTTTATTTCTTCCACTAAACACCATACACTTTCCATCATTGTATTTCATTTGCCACTTTTTGTCCATTCCCCAAAGCTATCTAAGTCTCTGTGCAGGGTCTCTGTTTCCTCAACACTACCCGCTCCTTCACCAATCTTTGTATCATTGGCAAATTTAGCCACAAATCCATTAACCCCATAGTCCAAATCATTAATATACATCTTAAAAAGCAGCAGTCCCAACACCAGTGGAACTCCATTGGTAACCGGCAGCCAACCAGAATAGGATCCCTTTATTCCCACTCTCTGTTTTCTGCCGATCAGCCAATGCTCCACCCATGCTAATAACTTCCCTGTAATTCCATGGGCTCTTATCTTCCTAAGCAGCCTCATGTTCGGCACCTTGTCAAAGGACTTCTGAAAATAGTGAACAATATTCGCTGTTTTAGGGCTGTAGTTTGGCTAAGCTTGATAAAAATGGGAAATTTCCTTCCCTGAAGAACCAATGAGCTGCATTGATTTTATGACAATTTGGTTGCTTGCTTCTGTTAATTCCAGATTTATTCAATTATAAATTTAACTTCCCCTGCATCATGGTAGAATTTGATCACTTGTGTCTCATTCCATGGTCCCAGTTTCTGGCTTCCAAGTCAAGACAAGTTTATTGTCATTTAACTATATACAGGTATGTAACGTATATAACCATATAATGTATATAGAAACAAAACAACAGTTCTCCAGACCAGGGAGTAAAGCACAGAAGTACACATAACACACAATAACATGAAGGTGAGGATAAAATCTACAGATGAATCACATGTAAATAGCAAACTAAAGTGCATTAATGTTAAATATTGTGAAGTATGGAACAGATTAACCAAAGGCACTTCGAATACGATGCGACTGGGTGTTCAGAAGCCTAATGGCCTGGGGGAAGAACCTGTTTCTCATCCTGACCATTCTTGTTTCTATGCATTGTAATCTCCTGCCTGATGGTAAAAAGTCAAAGAGGATACTAGATGGATGGGTGGGATCCTTGATAAGAAGAAAGGCTCTGTGTACTGTTATGAACCCCGTAACTGGGTCACTTACCAGCAAAGATAGAGAGGTCCATTGAAGTCTGATGGTACTATTTTTAAATGTTTTTATTTATAAAGGGGCACAAAAGTAAGGTTAATACAAACATTCAGATAATATACGTCGTCAGTTCTCAATCTAAAGCGCGGGTATAGTAATAATCAACAATAAGAAGTAGCTCTATCGTTTGTCTAGGGGTAAAAATATTGTCCAATGGAAATATCAAAGTCTCTCAAGTTCATGCAGGCTTTTTGCCTTTTTGGGGACCGCTGGGTTTCACGTGTTGGAGAGAGGAAGATTTTTGGTAATAAAATAAACTTGCCAGCCTTTTGGACTCAAATCGTTGAATCGGGAACGTGGGTTCCCCGTTGTCAGTTCGAAGTCCTTTTCGGTGTTATCAGCCACTCGCTCCCCAGGCTAGGGGAAACGAACCACACGTGGCTTCCGAATAGCTTCCCGTCATCACGGGAGCATTGAGCGATGATGTCTCCTTCTGGTGCGTCGCTGGGCACTGCCCCCTGCAACCCCCTCTTTTATCCTGACCTGCAGGGTTGCAGACGTCAATCAAGGTGGGGTGATGCAATCCCCACCCACATTGCCCGAGGGGGTACACGTAGTCCTGATAGCTGGCACGTAGCCTAGAATCGCAATCCACAAAGGTGTCTCCAAGAAACAATGGTCAAATCCGTTGCGTTGTCTCTCTCTCATTTCCTGGGTCCAAGACCCGAATTAATAGCGATCTTGCGATTCTCAGTAAGGAGGGGGCTGGGATCATAACAGTACTCAGCATTCCTGATAAATGTCCCTGATGGATGGTAGGGAGACCCCTATGATCCTCTCAGCTGTTCTCACTGGCCTCTGTAAGGACTGCCAGTCCGATGCTTGACTGTTCCCATACCAGATGAAGATGCAACTTGTCAAGACACTCTCAATGGTGCTCCTGTAAAATGCAGTTAAGATTGGGGAGGGGAGGCTTGCTTGCCTCAGCCGTCTTAGGAAGTGCAAGCA
This sequence comes from Hemitrygon akajei, assembly GCF_048418815.1. NCBI lineage: Eukaryota > Metazoa > Chordata > Chondrichthyes > Myliobatiformes > Dasyatidae > Hemitrygon > Hemitrygon akajei. The sequence continues at coordinate 91,926,167 of NC_133129.1, read as the reverse complement.
CTTGCTGTGCCTTCTTGTCCAGGGAGATGATATGAAGGGACCAGGTGAGGTCATCCACGATGTGAACTCCCAGGATCTTGGTGCACTTAACTCTCTCTACAGAGAAGCCATGTATTTACCGAGGGGGATGGTTTGTCTGCACCTTCTGGAAGTCTGCAAGCTTTGTCCTCTCCACCTTCAGGCTTAGGTTGTTCTTTGCGAACCAAACCACCAGCTGTTCCACTTCCTGTCTCTATTCCAGATAAGTAACATAGCTAAAACGTCACCGAGCCCTGTAATTTTTAGTTCAATGAGAACAATCCAAGAACGATTGTGGTCGAGAAAAGACCACTATCGCCTACATCATAAGACACGACACATAGTGAATGAACGAATTTAGTAATATGCAGAACTGAAACCCAGTATGGTCTTAATGTTGCTGCAACCCATCCACTTCATGGTTCGACATGTTGTGCATTCAGAGATGCATTCCTGCACACGTGGTTATTTGAATTACTTTTGCCTTCTTTTCAGCCTGAAACAATCTGGCTGTTCTCCTCATTAATAAGGTGTTTTCACCCACGGAACTTCCTTCCAGTTGATACTTTTTGTTTTCATGCCATTCTGTGTAAAGTCTGGAGACGGAAAATCCCAGGAGATATGCAGTTCCTGAGATACTCAAAGCACCCCATCTGGCACCATCAATCATTCCACAGTCAATGTCATTTAGAATACATTTATTCTTTATTCTGATGTTTGGTCTAAACCCAACAACTGAACCTCTGAACCATGTCTGCATTGAGCTTCTGCCACATGAGTAGATATTGCCATTAATGAGCAAATAGACTATAGGTGCAGGAGTAGGCCATTCGGCCCTTTGAGCCAGCACCGCCATTCAATGTAATCATGACTGATCATCCACAATCAGTATCCCGTTCTTGCCTTCTCCCCATATCTCTTGACTCCGCTGTCTTTAAGAGCTCTATCTAACTCTTTCTTGAAGGCATCCAGAGAACTGGCCTCCACTGCCTTCTGAGGCAGAGCATTCCATAGATCCACAATTAGCTGGGTAAAAAAGTTTTTCCTGAATTCCATTCTAAATGGGCTACCACTTATTCTTAAACTGTGGCCTCTGGATCTGGACACCCCCAACATCGGGAACATGTTTCCTGCCTCTAGCGTGTCCAATTCCTTAATAATCTTATATGTTTCAATCAGATCCCCTTTCATCCTTCTAAATTCCAGTGTATACAAGCCCAGTCGCTCCAATCTTTCAACATATGACTGTCCCACCATCCCGGGAATCAACCTCGTAAACCTACGCTGCACTTCCTCAATAGCAAGAATGTCCTTCTTCAAATTTGGAGACAAAAACTGAACACAATACTCCAGGTGTGGTCTCACCAGGGCCCTGTACAACTGCAGAAGGACCTCTTTGCTCCTATACTCAACTCCCCGTGTTATGAAGGCCAGTACACTCCAGATGTACTGGAGTGCCTAATAAAGTGGTCAGCTAGCATAACTATGCAGAGTCATCAAGCTCAGTGAAGGGTCCTTGGGTTCGCTGTGTCTCTACTCAACTTTGTACTTTTCCATGTTAATTCTATGTACCCATATTTGATCTGCAGTCTTCTTTACTGATTCTAGTGGATCTTAAAAAGTTGTGTGAGTCTCCACCTCTGCCATCTCCTCTGGCAGTCAGTTCCAGATTTTAGCCACTGTCTTGTTGAAAATAAATCCCCCCTCCCCTTAGAAAACTTCTAACTCTCTTCCTCTCACATTAGCTCATTGTCCCCAGCCAGGACAATAGGTACATCAGGTATTACATGTGTTTCATGACTTTGGAGGAACTTAGGGATCGAGCAGCATCTGACTGACCTCAGTCTTGACTCAGGGTTTCAATGTGCACCGCCGACAATTCCATTCTTCCCATGGATGTTACTTGACCGGATGAGTACCCCCAGCAGATTATTGTTGCTTTGAGTTCCAGCATCTACAACCTAACATTTCTGACTTATTGTCTCTTCTCTGCCTAGGTATTTCACGTCCCTCTGGAGGAGCGCAGGTACAAAGACAACAGTCAGTTTGGTGAAGGTGAAGAGGCGAAGGTGTGCCTGGACATCATGCAGAAAACAGGAGCCCACATTGAGCTTTCGTTAGCCAAGGATCAGGGCCTCTCCATCATGGTGACTGGCAAACTCGACTCTGTCATGAAAGCACGGAAGGAAATCGTGGCTCGGCTTCAGACCCAGGTCAGTTGAAAGTTGCTACCAGATGCCCATGAAGAAGAAGCTCACATTTTATTGGTGATCTCTGATCTTTGTTTATTTTCCTGATTCTGTAATCTTAATTCTAATTCTAATGATCGTTTATTTTAATGCAGAAACAAACATACAAATACTAAGCCAACTAAATAAAGAGCTGAGAAACGATGCTAAGAGGAAATGAATGGGAAAGAATGTGAAGAAAAAAGATGGTGCCTCTGAAAAGCCATCAATTTTACAGTTAAGATAAGGAAAATTCCTTGGATAGAAATAAACTAGTTAATAGGGTACATAATTAAAACAATTATATCCCGTGGCTTGTGCCCTCTTCCTTTCCAGTGCTGATGAAGGGTCTCAGCATGAAATGGGTTTCAGGTTACTTAGCCAATGAAAAATGATAAAGGTGATAAACCATTAACTACTATACCGTTTTCTGCCAGTAAATGGTGATAAACCACCACAAACTCATGTGAAACTTACATGTTTGTTAAAAAAATTGAAATCTTATCTAAAAAAAGTATTATTTTAAAAAAAAAGTGGGTTCCAACATCTCCAGTCGTTGCATTTCCGAGCAATGCAAAGATCCCTCCCTCTCTGTCAAAGTCAAAGGCAAGTTTATTGTCACATGCACAAGCACACCAAATGCAATGATAAACTTCCTTCCAGTAATGTCACACAGCATCAGTAACATAACATTCACAAAAAAACACGTAAATTACGCAAAGTAATTCAAGAAAGAATCAGAATCGGGTTTACTATCAGCAGCATGTGTCGTGAAATTTGTTAACTTAGCAGCAGCAGTTCAATGCAATACATAATATAGAAGAAGAAAAAATAAATAAAAAGTAAAAATAAAGTAATAATAAATAAATATTCAACTACAGTATGCGTATATTGAATTGATTAAAAATCATGCAAAAAACAAATAATGTATATTAAAAAGTGAGATAGTGTTCAAGGGTTCAATGTCCATTTAGGAATCAGATGGCAGAGGGGAAGAAGCTGTTCCTGAATCGCTGAGTGTGTGCCTTCAGTCTGCTGCACCTTCTACCTGATGGTAACAGTGAGAAAAGGTCATGCCCTGGGTGCTGGAAGTCCTCAATAATGGAAGCTGCCTTTCTGAGACACCACTCCTGAAGATGTCCTGAGTACTTTGTAGGCTAATACTCAAGATGGAGCTGACTAAATTTACAACCCTCTGTAGCTTCAGTCGGTCCTGTGCAGTAGCCCCTCCATACCAGGCAATGATCCAGCCTGTCAGAATGTTTTCCACGGTACAGCTATAGAAGTTTTTGAGTGTATTTGCTAACATACCAAATCTCTTCAAATTCCTACTGTGTTGCCTTTTTAGTACCTGCATCGATATGTTCCTCTCTAGCCCTTTACCTTTCCCACTGACCTGGGTTCACCAATCACCTTCTAGCTATCCTCCTTCCCCTCTCCCTGCCTTTTTATTCTGGCGTCTTCCTCCTTCCTTTCCTGTCCTGAAGAAGGGTCTTGGCCCGAAACATCAACTGATTATTCATTTCCATAGACCTGCTAAGTTCCTCCAGTGTTTTGTGTATGATGCAGTATTTCTTGTATCGTGTTAGTAACCTATTCCTGTTCAGATTGACTAAAAACTCCACTACCTCTGACATACCTTTAAACCCGTTCACTAACTCACTTGCTTCCTGCAGTAATATCACTCGGGTGTCTTATCTGACAACTGATCCTTGCTATTAATTCCCATTACCATCTCAGGAGAAGAATATTATTAATTATGATTATTGGCAAGTAAAAGCCAGTGGGTTGGAACATGAGGCAGCCAGCGAAGATAAATAGGTTTCAGCAACAGTCAGTCATTAGGATGAAGCTGACATCAATCCTTGTGTGTCAGCTGGGCTCACTGCTATTCACATGCCTGTTATTCCATTCTGATTCCCCTCCCAGCTATCTGCACAAGATTATCGTTCATGCACAAATAAATAAATAATCTCCTTCATAAGTCTTTGCTGAAGTAATTTTTATCCCCTCGGTGTCAACATTCAACATTTGGGGCAGCACGGTAGTGTAGTTGTTAGCACAATGCTTTAGTGCCGCCAATCGGGGTTCAAGTCCCGCTGCTGCCGGTATTAAGTTTGTATGTTCTCCCCGTAACCGACTGGATTTCCTCCGGGTGCTGCGGTTCCTCCCACAGCCTAAAGACCTACCATTTGGTAGGTTAATGCTTCAGTGGTTCAATTTAACATCAGGAAATGTATTCAGTATACAACCTGATATTCTTACTCTTTGCAGCGTCCACAAAACAGAAAAAAAATAGAGAGGGGGGGGCTTGCTTCCAGCCTGCACCTGGAGATAACGAAACACCAGACGGCAGAGGGACTAATCCGCACTGTATGTCAATAAATACATCAAGAAGTAAAATTGAGAGTGTCATAGAGTTACACAGTGCAGAAACAGGCCCTTCAGCCCAACTCATCCATGCCAACCGAGGTGCTTACCTGAGCTCATCCCGTTTGCCTGCATTTGGCCCATATCCCTCTACACTAGTGGTCGCCAACCCGTCGATCGCGATCGACTGGTCGATCTTTGAGACTTCCCCAGTAGATCCCGAAAAAAAATCAAAAATAAATACACAAATACTGTTGAGAGATTGTTTCCGGGTTGCGGGGTTTTTTTTAGTTCCGTTCTTTCTGCCCAGTGTGCGTGTGTGTAGCTCCCCGCACTACACGGTGTAATTCAACATGTACAAACAAGCTGGATGAACTCAGCAGGTCGGACAGCATCCGTTGAAAGGAGCAGTCAACCTGCTGACTGCTGAGTTCCTCCAGCTTGTTTGTACGTGTTGATTTGACCACAGCATCTGAAGTGTACTTTGTGTTTACACAGTGTAATTCAGTGGTCCCCAACCACTGGGCTGCGAGGAAACAAAATGAGTGAGCTTCACCTTTCCTCATTCCTGTCTTGCCCACTGTTGAACTTGAACGCACGCGAGGTCATCAGTCGCCTAAACGCGGTGATACCCTCGCGCCAGGAATCACTGGTTCGCCTCAGGTGGCCGGCAAGAACCGCCAATGCTACTGGCCTAGAGTGCGGCCAGCGGGAAGTGCCGTTTCTACTGGCCCGGAGCGCAGACAGATGGGCGCCGCCTCTAAACCTGTTCACCACACCGAATGTTTGTGGGGAACCCGGTGTTAAAATATTCGCAGACAATCTAATTAGGGCTCAGGGTTCCATAAGTATCAGAGCAGCTACTGCGCTGCGATCTACTGAAATAAACTTTTGTCGGCTGATAAACTCTACAAGGGGGGTGGGTGGGTGCCCTGTCGCATTCCTCGCTCGGTACCTCTGTCCAGACCGGAACCGCCGCGGCTCCGGCACAGGGACCTTCGGCCTGACCTTGTCCTCTCACTCCACCCACGACCAGCCGCACCTGGCCAGGGCATCTGACGGCGGGCGGGCAGAGGCTGTCTAATGAGGCAATTAATCTCTCAAAACTGCTTCAGTACCCTGGGTCCAAGCACCCTGCACTTAAAGACAAACCCGCTGAGTTTTTTGAGCGGAAAAAACGTAGGCAAGCAGGACAGAAGCTAAGTGCCAAGAGCCGCTAAAACTACATTGCGGAACAGACTGGGCATAAGGAACCTGCTTCAAGTATCGCTATATTCCGGTCGTGTTTAACACCTCCCCCACCCCCCGTCGGCCGGTTGGCAAGAATATTGTCAATATTAAACTGGTCCGCGGTGCAAAAAAAGGGTGGGTACCCCTGGTGTTTATACATTATTTCTGCTTCTGGGTTCCGGGGTTTTACTTCAGGTCTCTTCTGCCCCAGTGCACATGCGTGTAACTAATCGATCTGGGGGTCGATCTCACCTTTGACTATGGCCAAGGTAGGGGATCTTGGGCTTAAAAAGGTTGGTGACAACTACCCTAAACCTTTCCCATCCAATATCTTTCAAATGTTGTACTTGTACCCACCTCTGTTTCTGGCAGCTCGTTCCACATATTCCTGGGTTGGACATATCAGGCAGCACATATCAGGTTAGCACAACGCTTTGCAGTACCAGTGGACCCAGGTTCAAATCCCACAGCAGCCTGTAAGGACTTTGTCCGTTCTTCCCCGACTGTGTGGCTCCAGTTTCCTCCTAAAGACCTACCATTTGGTCATTGAAAATTGTCCTGTGTTTAAGCTTGGATTAAATTGGGGGATTGCTGGGTGGTGTGGCTCAAAGATCTGGAGTATCTCAGTAAAATAAAATATCTTCTGAGGCTGGAGGACAGTCTGTGTGTGTGAGTGGGTGGGAGGGAAGAACAGCTCTTGATTGCTGTTGCTTTGTTAGTTGTGTTCAGTTTTGTTGCGTTCTGTGTTGTTCAGTGATATGGTGGTATATATCCACTTTGATAATAAGTTTACTTTGAATTTTGAGCATTAGGGGCGTGCTACGTTGGTGCCAGAATTTGAGGTGACAATTGTGGGCTGCCCCAGCATATCCTCAGGTTGTGTTGGTTTGTTAAGGGTCTCGGCCCGAAACATCGACAGCGCTTCTCTCTATAGATGCTGCCTGACCTGCTGTGTTCCACCAGCATTTTGTGTGTGTTGCTTGTTAACACATTTCACTGTGTGTTTCGATGCACACGTGATAAATAAATGAATCTGAATCCTTAAAGTACATTTATTATCGAAGTATGTATGCGGCATACAACCCTGAAATTCGTCTTCCCCACAGACAGTCACAAAGAACCATGGACTAACCCGTTCAAAGAAAAACATCAATTATCAACCCCCCCCACCCAATGTGCAAACAGCAACAAACATAATTAGCAGAAACACAGAGTATAGGACTCAAAATCAAAAGACGTTATTTCAATTCATTACAGTTCTGTGTTCATTATCTGCAGGCCACCCCAATTGGAAAAATTGTCCAGAAAGAAACAAAAAGGAGTGACCAGAACATATCACAATCCTGAATTAGAGTGTAAAGCTACAGTCCACATCAATTAAACCTTGCACCAGCACCATTTGCCCACAGCATCGAGGGAGAGAGAGAGAGATCACTCAAATGCAAGGATCTTCCCTCAGGAGCAGTCATCTCGCTCTTCACACTCATTTCAATGATTTCAATCTTCCTGGGTACTTTAATCGGCGAAAGATGGAATCGATCACGGGCTCGCACCCTGTCTCCTGGCTTCTTGGCCACTATGCTGCACACTTTGGGCGCAACCTCATGAAACATTCCTGGAGACAGCAAAGTGCCAAATTGCCCGATCGTCCTGAAATCTCACCTCTGTGTGGGGAAAACCTGCCCCCTTAGAGTCCTGTCACTCTATGCCCTCTGGTTTTAGAGTCCCCTATCTGGGGAGGAGACTGAGAACTTTCGTGATTTTGTGTCCGTCTATGAAGTCGCTCACTGAGGAGTGCCTGGGAAAATAACCCTAGTTTGATTCTGGCAAGATGCACTGAACCTTTTCTGCACTTTCTAGCTTTATGAGATCCTTGTAGCTGAGCAACCACAACCACACACAATACACCAACTGCTGTCATACCTGTAAGTAGTCTTTTTCCACCGAGGGGTCAGACTACAACTGGAGTGTTAAGGGTGAAAAGTGAGACATTTAAGGGGAACGCAAAGGGTAACTTCTTCACTCAGAGAGTATTGAGAGTGTGGAACGAGCTGCCAGCACAAAGTGGTGGATGCGATTTTGATTTCAAATTTCAAGAGAAGTTTGGATTGGTACAGAGATCGGAGGGATATGGAAGGCTATGGTCCTGGTACAGGTCAATGGGGCTATGCAGGTTTAATGGTTCAGCATGGTCTGAAGGGCTGTGGTTTTCTATGCTTCTTATACAACTGCAGGTTGTAAACGTTTAGAATTTAAATCCCAACTGGGTGCACTTGGCTGTAAAAGGAGTAAAAGAGAACTAAATATAAGAGCTCTCAGTCCCACAAATCTTCCCCAACATTCAATATGATTGTAACTGATGTGCTCAAGCCCTCCACTCCTGAGACATCTCCTCACGGTCCTCAATTTCCCAATGTTTTGGGAAAAAAAATTCTCCCTCCTTTGAGATACCTTCAGTCGTCTAACATCGATACATGAGCCGCTGGTCTTCCCTCTCTCTGCAGCAAGAATGATACCTCCCTCCCTCGTTAGAGAGAGAGAGAGAGACTGTGGCATGTCGAAGTGTTGGGATGAACATTGGTTTTTGATGGACTCTAGATCATGGTCTCTTTGGGGGATTTGATGTCCCTTGCATGGTGGGGGGGGCTGATGCTTTTGTTGAAGCAGGTAGGGGGGAGGGTGGAGAGGGGGCTTTGGGGTTCTGACGTTTTCCTGTCATTCATTCATAGAGGGGCAGGTAATGTTTAGGAAACATGTAGGCTGCAGAAGGACTTAGACAGATTAGGAGAATGGGCAAGAAAGTGGCAAATGAAATTCAATGTTAGAAAATACATGGTCATGCACTTTGGCAGTAGAAATAAATGTGCAGACTATTTTCTAAACAGGGAGAAAATCCAAAAATCTGGGATGTAAAGGGACTTGGGAGTCCTTGTGCAGAACAACCTAAGAGTTAACTTGCAGGCAGTGTCAGTGGTGAGGAAGGCAAATACAATGTTAGCATTCATTTCAAGAGGGATGTGATGCTGAAGCTTTATAAGGCACTAGTGAGGCCTCATCTTGAATATTGTCAGCAGCTTTGGGCTTCTCAGCTAAGAAAAGGTGTGCTGACATTGGAGAGGGTTCAGAGGAGGTTCACAAGGTTGATTCCAGGAAGGAAAGGGTCATCATATGAGAAACATTTGATAGCTCTAGGTCTGTACTTGCTGGAGTTTAGAAGGATGAGGGGGAATCTCATTGAAACCTTTGGAACGTTGAAAGGCCAAGACAGAGTAGATGTGGAAAAGATTTTTCCCATGGTGGGGGAGTCTATCCTCAGCCTCAGGATAGAGGAGCGTCCATTTAAAACAGAGATGCCAAGAACTTTCTTTAGCCAGAGGGTGCTGAATTTGTGGAACTTATTATCACAGACAGCTGTTGTGGCAGGTCTTATGATGTATTTAAGGCATAGATTGATAGGTTCTTGATTGAACATGGCATCAAAGGTTATGGGGAGAAGGCCGGAAAGTGAGGATGAGGAGGGAGAAAAGGATCAGCCCTGATAAAATGGCGGAACAGACTTGACGAGCCAAATGGCCCAATTCTGTTCCTATGTCTTATGGTCTTATATTCTTTGAGGTTTTCTTCTGTCTTGTGGATGTGTGCAGAGAGTAAGAATTTCAGGCTGTATGTTGTACACATTCTCTGATATCAAATGGAATCTATAACTTTATAGAACAGGGAATTCAAAAAATTCACCAACATCCATGAGAAGTTGTTCCATGGTACCTTAGTTATAAATGACTAGATTCAGATTCATTTCTTTATCAGAGGTACATTGAAACATATGGTGAAATGTGTCTTTTGCATTAACAGCCAACACTTAAAGATGTGCTGGGGGCAGTCTGCAAGTGTCATCACACATTCCAGCACCAATACAGCATGCCCACAATGCTCAGCCTGACAACACAGAACATAACGCTCTACAGTAGGGGTTACCCGGGTTCGATTCCCACCACTGCCTGGAAAGAGTTTGTACGTTCTCTCTGTGATCACATGGGTTTCCTCCGGGTGCTCCTATTTCCTCCCACAGTCCAAAGATGGACAGGTCAGTAGGATAATTGGTCATTGTAAATTATCCCGTGATTAGGCTCAGATTAAATCAGGATGGCATGGTTCAAAGGGCCGGAAGGGCCTATTCTGCACTGTGTTCAATAAATAAATAAACAACAAACAACAAAACAACAACAGCAAAACAAGCCCCTTTCATTCCCACACACACACACACACATGCATGCACACACACACACCCACCCCTCCAACCCCAAGAACAGTTCTCCAGCGATTTTTCAGACAATGAGCCTCTGGCTTCTCCAGCGGTCTCTCAGATTCATAGACCCTTCAGCCATCAGGCTTCAATGATCCCTTTATCTTGTAAATATGTCCTCTCATGTGAGACTCTCCTGCCATTGAAACCATTGCAGCAACTACCTTGTTGTGATCCGTAGTGTCCAAGATGTCTTCAAGGAACGGTGCCTCAGGAAAGTGGTGTCTATCATTAAGGACCCCTTTCACCTAGGACATGCCCTCTTCTCATTGCTACAATCAGGAAGGAGGTACAGAAGCCTAACGACACATACTTAACAATTCAGGAACAGCTTCTTCCCCTCTGCCATTGATTTCTAAATGGACATTGAAACCATGAATGCTATCTCATTACTTTTTTTAAAAATTCTGTTTTTTACACTACTTATTTTATTTTAACTAATATAGATATATGCTTACTGTAATTTACATTTTTTTCTGTATTTATCACGTAATGCATTGTACTGCTGCTGCAAAGTTAACAAATTTCACAACATATGCCGGTGATATTAAAACTCTCTTCCAAACTCCAAACAATACATATCAAACTTCTGTAGCCATTGGTGACAGGACAACCCCCTTATCCCAGAGCAGCAAATGGTCTAGGGCAGGGTTTGTTATACCATGGACCCCTTTGGCAGTCTAGTGAAGCCTATGGACCCCTTCTCAGAATAATGTATTTAAATATAGAAAATAAAATACACAAGATTACAAGAGAAACCAAATATATTGAAATAGTTTTCAAAATATTAAAACAAGTTTGAGATATAGTACTATATGTGCTTTTTATGACACATTAACAAGTGATGACTGTGCAGTAAATAATATTTTGAGATATTTGTAACAACTGCGATGTGATATGAAAATATCTGTGATTTCTGTTGGTGACAAAGTTGCAGGTACTGCTGATACTGCTGTGGTTTGTTGTCTACGTTCATCATTGAAGGAAATTCTACATTTCAGTTAGAGGCGAGTGAAAATAAAGATGTACATTTCTTCCCATTCAAGTTCACGGACCCCCTGGAATCTATCCACATACATCAGGTTAAGAACCCTTGATCTATTACAAATGTGAGAAGCTCTGTAAATGCTGGAAATCCAAAGCAACACCGCACAAAATACTGGAGGGACTCAGCAGGCCAGACAGCAGTCTATGTATCGGGCCGTCCTGAAGAAGGGTCTCGGCTCTTGATCTAGAGAAACTCAGCAGGATGAGCAGCGACTGTGGGGACAAAGTAATTGCAGGGCCTCAAACAAACTCTGCCTATTCCGTGCACTCCCCCAACCCCCCCCCCCCCCCACACACTTACTGCTCAACTTGCTGAATTTTTCCAGATTGCAGCCTTCTGTGTCCCCTGTCATTCCAGAAATTGGCCTTATTAATCTCTTCTGGATCACCTCATACACTAATATTTCCTTCCATAAGACAGCCTTCATCAGGACGGCCCGATACACAGACTGCTGTCTGGCCTGCTGAGTCCCTCCATCATTTTGTGTGGTATTGCTTTGGATTTCCAGCATCTGCAGATTTTCTCACGTTTGTGATAGGAGCAGAAAGATGTTCGGCCCATTGAGTCTGCTCCGCCATTCCATCTTGGGTGATTTATTATCCCTCTCAACCCCATTCTCCTGCCTGCTCCCCATAACCCTTACTAATCAAGAACCTGTCAACTTCTGTTTTAAAGAACATGCTTCCTTGGATAAGGAAACCAAAACAGCACACAGTTCTGAAGATGTGGTCCCACCAAGCTCCAGTATGACTGCAGCAACCTCTGCTCCTATCTTCAGGACTCCTTGCTGTGAAGGGGACCATCCATCTGCCTTTTGAACTGCCTGCTGAACTTGGAGTTTACTTACTTACTGGTGTCCAACAACATCCCAGTTCCAATCTAACACCTTTCAGATAAAGTGTCATCAAGCAAATTGCTGAAGTAGATAAACCTCATGTTTATCCACCGTATTTTGCAGCTGGTTAATGAGACACTACTCCAGCTTGGAGCATCAGAGGTTGGAGTACAATTCCAGCACTCTCTGTAAAGGGTTTGCATGTTCTCTCCATGAAGACTTGGTTTTCCTCCCAATTAATTGGTCATTGATCATTGTAAATTGTCCCGTGATTCTTCTTCTTGGGTCCTTTAGCTTCGATGGAGCATCGGCTGTTGATGACCTCGCGTCTCCATCGTCCAAAGTCGATGGTATGGTTGGAGTTCATCGATGTTTCCAGTGTATCCCTGTACAGGCAATTGGCCTTTACAGCTTCACCAGAGCCCTGTTGGCCGGGCTTACCCATTTCCACCTCTCACGACAAAAACGTAGGGGTGGACTTTGAGAGGTATCCTGCGATTAGGCTAGGGTTAAACAGGTGATTTGCTGGGCGGCGCAGCTCGTTGGGCTGGAAGGGCCTGTTCTGCGCCTGATCTCTAAACAAATAAATAAACCACACTGGAGCTTCTCTGCATCCACCTCACTGCTCACACTCCCACCCGGCTCTGTAATGTTTACAAACTTAGTGCAGAATTCACTTCTCTCATCCTACTCATTTAGAGCGATTGTGAACATCTGGGAGGTAAGAGATTTCAAAGGTCAAAGTAAATTTATTGGTCTGGACAACAATTTTTTTGGAAAATGTTACTTTCTCAGATTTTTTTTAGCTATGAGAGTGCTTCATCACATATAATATCGGACAACTTGTAACACTTCGCAGTTTAGAGGAACAAGAAATTGACTTCTATTGAATACAATGCATTTAATTGCATAATGGTGCTGACGCTTTGCAATATTCCAACTAAGCTAAAATGTTTTGTTGATGATTTACTTTTGTACTCAGTGTCTGAGGCTTCTTGCTTAAGTGTCCAACAATAATCGCCAGCATTGATGGATTCCAGTTGCCCTGATACTGTTTCTCCATGTCCTGGTGAAAGCTTTTGCTATGCTCGTCACTGACAACGCCAAGATTTGTAGGGAAGAAGTCTAAATAGGCATGCAACAAATTTAAGGAGCCTAGGCTTTGTCTTGGTCACCAATTTTACACCCAAAATAGAGCCCATAGTTGTTTTAAATGAAAGGAGTCCTGCTCTGTCTTTGACATTTAAGCAGATATTTGCTACAAATATAACAGAAAGTATCCTGGCTATTTACAACATTGTTGAGACATTTTGATATTACAAATAGTTCTGAAAGTACTTCATTATAATGAGTACAGTCAGCCCTCTTTATCCGCAGGGGTTGGTTCCGGGACCCCTCGCGGATACTCAAGTCCCTTATTCAACCTGTCTCAATGTGGTGGAACTTAGGACTCAGTGGAACCCCAGACCTTATTTGACCTGTCTCAGTGCGATGGACATTAGGACCCGGCAGCAGAGATCTGAATCCGCAGTGTTTATGTTCACGAAAGTAATCACGATCATGATTGAAAATAAAATGGAAATAATAAAGCGATCGGAAAGAGGTGAAACGCCATTGGTCATTGGAAAAGTGTTAGGCTACGTCAGTCAACGATCGGAACGATTTTTTTCCAGATTTTGTTTGGCCATGTACTGAATATTCATCAAAACATTAGAAAAACTAAGTATAATTTCCTTTGCACCTGCTAAAATATCTCATTTTTAAGTATAAGATTACATAATTACAATGGAGCCAAGTTAAGATCAATTAGTTTTTAATCTATAGAAAATTTAGTGTGAAACAAACTGAAACCACAATTAGTTCTATACAATAAAAACCCTCCAAAGAATTGACATACTTAACAGCTCACTTTATTGGCACGATCCTCTACAACTTTAAAACTGTTGTACAGTATTAACTGTGAAAAAGCAGTCTCTTCTGGAAAGGGTTTTACGTTGAATTTCTCATTATATCAGTAACCTTGGGATTTGATTATTCAATTGTAACTCTGGTTAACATTTCGCATAAACTGTACCTCCACAGACAAATCCATGAAAATTCTATAGTCTATACATGACTCAACTGTAGTTGGTCTCATCTCTAATAATGACGGGACTTGCTGTCAAAGAGAGGTAGGCCCATCTTGCAGCAGGTTGTGCTTGTAACAACTTGGAACTTGGTGCTATCAAGACAGTGGAAATGAGAATGATCGGAACAACTTTAAAGGATAAAGTGAGAAAGGCCCTGCCCCGATGAAAGCTACAATTATTACTAAGCAACACAGTGGTTTAATTATTGGGTTTTGGGGTTTCGGGCCTTTGATCCTCCACATCAACCCGGCATGGTGGAGAGTGCACTCGAAAGTGGTCTGTTACTAGATCGAACTCGGGATCTTCCGGAGCCCGGTGCTGAAACATATGTTCTTAAGTGTTTTATATGCATAGAAAGGTAAAATGTATACTATATACTAAGACAAACATTTGACTAACTGACGCCAAATAATACCGGATGTACCTGTTCTGACTTACTTAGTAAAAGAACTTTTGATTTTTTTTCTATCCCAATCCACGGTAACCTACGCACATCCTCCCATATACTTTAAATCATCTCTAGATTACTTATAATACCTAATACAATGTAAATGCTATGTAAAATAGTTGTTATACTGCATTGTTTAGGGAATTATAACAAAAAAAAGTCTGTACATGCTCGAACAACAAGTGCTGGAAGAGCACTTCCGGGTTTTTGCGGTTGGTTGAATTCGCGCATGCGGAATCCGCGGATGAGGAGGGCTGACTGTACACACAATATGCTATGCACTTAGGGCATATGCATCAATGTGTTGGCAAACCAATATACATGTAAACATCATGCATAAACAGTGTGTGCATGATATAATCTTTCTAGAAACTATCCTGCCCAAGCATGCCTGCACAAGATGGAAAACTTCAGTTTACATTGGGCAACATTTTAATTGACTTGAATTATAAATTGAAATAAGAAATATAGGCAATTACAAAAAAAAGGTGTACGATATGGAAATTTCATGTTCAGCAGCCTCAGCTCTATAAGCTACTCCTAAAGGTATTCAGGAAGCAAAATGTTTGTTGTCCAGCGTTATCAAAGTGTTTATATGTCAGTACACTCTACCGTGAGATACATTTCCTTAAACGAGGGTGATGTGAGCTGTGCACTGTAGTTCAGGCAATGTATCTGTAGCTGGTAGATGGGTTTCCCATTAGAATTGCTATCTTATCAGTACCAATGTCTCAGTGGAAAGCAAGTGAAATAATGTTTCTGCACCAGCACAGTCTTCTGACGAGAGGATTTAGCTGCTGCTCGCTGCATCACTGCTGTCTTGTATCTCTTCAGGCTTCAGCTACTGTTATCATACCAAAAGAACACCATCGGTTTGTCATCGGCAAGAACGGCGAAAAGCTGCAGGAGCTAGAACTGAAGACAGCAACCAAAATCAACATCCCTCGGCCGGACGACCCCAGCAACCAAATCAAGATCACAGGAACGAAGGAGGGTATTGAGAAGTCTCGGCACGAGATTCTGCTTATCTCTGCAGAGCAGGTACACATTTCCTGTTGGATTACTATATTTCATGTCTGTTCTGACACTTTCTGTTCTTCTTCATGGACTGAACTGTCGCTGCTATTCTCCTAAGGTACTGATACACTATCCTTCTGGCATCCATTATAGAATGGGAAGGGGGGAGGAGTTTCCTCCATATAAGCACCAGGAAAAGATTGCTCAAATTAAATTTTATTATCGAAGTACATATATGTCACCATATACAATCCTGAGATTCATTTTCCTGCAGGCATACTCAACAAATCTCTAGAATAGTAACTAAAACAGGTTCAGTGAGCCTGCGTTCTCTGGTCTTTGTCTCCCCATCATAGGAAATGTCTTCTCCACAGCTACTCTATCGAAGCCTTTTAACATTCGATAGGTTTCCCTTAACCCCCCCACCATTCTTCTAAATTTGAAAGAGTACATACCCAGAGCCATCAAACGCTCCTCATATGGTACCCTTTCATTCCTGGAATAATTTTTGTGAACCTCCTCTGAACCCTCTTCAAAATCAGCACATCCTTTCTTAGATAAGAGGCCGAAAACTGCTCACAATGCTCCAAGTGAGGCCTCACCAGTGCCTTAGAAAGCCTCAGCTGAACATGATGAATATAAGCCAGTAGTTGCACTCTTTCCTTGAGCACAAGAGCTGGGATTTCATGTTACAGCCGTACAAGATATAAGCAAGACTGTACCTGGAATATCGTGCACAGTCTGGCTGCCATTCGACAAAGAAGATGGGATTAAGCTGGAAAGGGTGCAGAAAGATTCACAAGGTTATTTCAGGGATGAAAATTTTACTAAAGTGAACACACAAATGGACAAGGCTGATAAGATAAAATGGACAAGGCTGATAATGGATTGTCACAGTATTTTTCCCCCAGTGCAGGGGAGTCTAAAAAGAAGTGGGCACAGGTTTTAGGTGAGAGTGGAAAGATTCAAAGGGGACCTGAGAGGGAAGTTTCTCAGAATGGTGGGTATATAGAATGAGCTGTCAGAGGAACTAGTAGAGGCAGGTGCGATTTCAATGTTTAAGACATTTAGACTGGTTGACTGATAGGGAAGGTTTAGAGAGGTGTAGCAAAAATCCAGGCAAATGGGATTACCTCAGGAAGTCTCTTTCAGCAGCATGGATGAGTCAGGCCAAAGATGCTGTTTGTGTGAGTGTTTAAAAACAACACTAACTTAGGGGCAAATGAAGGCAAGTGCTCTCCCAGTATTAAAAAATTACCCAGGCAAGCACTAGAATCAAGGCACAGAAGGCTGTAAACTAAGAGTTGGCAATTGGGATGAATATAGATGGGTATTTGAAGAAGGCCTTGAAATCAGTCGTTTCGGGCAGATGAGGCTCATTAGCTATGCTTGGCAGCTCATCTAGGAGAAGGAAAACTCTCATCTCAAACCTCTGCTGCCTGGCGGCTATTGCCAATCATGGGGAAGGCTTCGGGATTAAAAACTGAGGCAAAGATCCAGAGTCAGAGTTCCAAAGGCAGTCCTGTGTTTAGTTCAACTCCTGGAGTGCTGCTGGTGGCCAAACTGTATCAGTCCCTGCCATTCCTTTGGGTTCATCAGACGCGTGGAGCAACAACTTGCTGTCCATATTGTACTGCTCTGGCCATTCTATCTAGACAGCTAGGACACAGCATCCATGGTCAACCCAAACCGACAGAGGCCTCAGTATTTGATGAGTGGCATGGACCTGGTGGTCCAGAGGCTGTTTTGTGGCTCTCTGATGCCTCTGTGGCTGGTATTTCTGGCTAGGATTCATCCACTGAAGTTTGGTGGGATTTGATTTGCAAATGTTTGTCCTTAGAGAATTTTCTCATAGAAGCAATGGTATAAAATGGCTCTGTAAAGTCTATTTAACAGATGAAAAGTATTGAGTATAGGAGATGGGATGTTATGTTGAAGTTGTATAAGACATTGGTGAGGCCTAATTTAGAGTATTGTATGCAGTTTTGGTCACCCAACTACAGGAAAGAGGTTAATAAGGTTGAAAGAGTACAGAGAAACTTTACAAAGATGTTGAAAGGTCTGGAGGACCTGAGTTATAAGGAAAGATTGAATAGGCTAGGACTTTATTCTTTGGAATGTAGAAGGTTAAGAGGAGATTTGATGGAGGTATACAAAATTTTGAGGGATATAGGTAGGATTAATACAGACAAGCTTTTTCCACTGAGTTTGTGTGGAACTGCAACCAGAGGTCATGGGTTAAGGGTGAGAGATGAAAAGTTTAAGGGGAAAATTAGGGGAAACTTCTTTACTCAGAGGGTCGTGAGAGTGTGGAACAAGATTCCAGCGCAAGTGGTGCATGTGAGCCCGATTTCAAGGTTAAAGAGAAGTTTGGATAGATACATGCATGGTAGAAGTATGGAGGGATATGGACCCAATGCAGGCTGATGGGCGTAGGCAGTTTAAATAGTTAAGTGCGGAATAAATGGGCTGAAGGGCCTGTTTCTGTGTTGTTCTTTTCTTTGACTATGTGAAAATGTGTCATCCAAAATGGCCGGGGAACTCAGCAGGTCAGGTTGCATCTATGGAAATTGACATTTTGTGCTGAGGTCCTTCATCAGGATTGGAAAGGGAGTGGGAAGAAGTCAGAATAAGAAGGCGGGGCATGGGGAAGGAGTATGGAAGCTAGAAGGTGATGGGTGAAGCCAGGTGAGGGGAAGGGAAATGGGTCGAGGAGGAGGATGAAGTCATACACTGAATTTATTGCCAATATGTAGTATGCACATCTGACAGTAACAAATGGCATTTACTCAACCACTCATTATCCACCTTTAACCGAACTATTCTATTGTGTTTATGGAGAATGTTTTGGAGGGGCTGGGAAGGGAGTGGTGCAGAGGCTGTCCTCAGATTAACGGAAGTGTTCTGGCCCTGATCCTAGGACAAGCGGGCCGTGGAGAGAATAAATCTCGAGAAAGTCTTCCATCCCTTCATTGCTGGTGCCTACAACAAGCTGGTCCAGGAGATCATGCAGGAGACTGGCGCTCGCATTAACATCCCGCCGCCTAGCATCAATAAGGATGAGATCTTCATCACCGGTGAGAAAGAGCCCGTGGCCCAGGCGGGGATCCGCATCAGAAAGATCTACGAGGAGAAGGTTAGTCCTGCATCCTTACATCACAACGAAAGCCTTGCATTTATACCACACCTCAACACACTACTCAGATTCCTCAACACTTCAGTTGCAATTTCATAGGTTTGCTTACACTGGGCAACAAATGTTTTCCAAAAGTGTTACTTCCTCAGAATTTTATTTTGATTATTAGACCACTTGAAGCTGAACACAAAAATAATTTCAGACGACTTGTATCATGTAGGAATTTGAAGAAACAAGAAGTTAACTTTTATTGAATATAATGCATTTAATTACATAAATATTTCATTTGTACTCAGTGTCTGAGGCTTCACGCTCAAGTGTCCAACAATAATCAGCCAGCATTGATGGATTCCAGTTACCCTGATACTGTTTTTCCATGACCGCAATGTCCTGGTGAAACCTTTCACCGTACTTGTCACTGACAGTGCCAAGATTTGCGGAGAAGAACTCTAAATCGGAATGCAGACAATGAATCTTTAGTGACATGTCACACTTTATGCTTCTGTATGCTTGAAGCATGTTGTCAATCAGCTGCATGTAGTTTGATGCTCTGTAGTTCCCAGAAATTTTTCAGCAACATCTTTGTATGCCTGCTCTGATCCCACTAGAACTTCTTCAAGTTACCTGTCATTGATGACCTGTTTGATTTGTGGACCAACAAAACTGCCTTCCTTAGTCTTGGTATCAGTTATTCTGATTTGAATTATGAATTGAAATAACAATTATAAGCAATTTCAAAAAGTGGTGTGTAATAGAGAAATTTCATGATGATTTTCATGATCAGTAGCTCAAAATCTTTGTTGTCCAGTATTACTGCAGTTGTGCAGGGCATTGGTGAGACGACACATTGTGCCTTTTACCACAGAAGCAGCAGTGAGAAGAGAGCACAGCCTGGGTGGTGGGTGTCTCTGATGATGGATGTTGCTTTCTTACGACAGCACTTCATGTAGATGTGCTCAATGGTTTGAAGGGCTTTACCTGTGTCATACCAAACTGAATCCATGACCTTTTGTAGGATTTTCTGTTCAAAGCCCTCGGGGTTTCTATACCAGGCCGTGATGCAGCCAGTCAATTTACTGTCTACTGCACATCTATGGACACTTGTCAGGGTTTTAGATGTCATGCCAGTCTCTGCATCTGCTAAGGAAGTAGAACTGCTGCTTTACTTTCTTTGCAGCTGCACATGGAAGTGCAATGTAATGTAACCCAAGTAACACAGCCCAAAATGTTGACTGTTAATCCCCTCAATAGATGCTTCCTGACCTGCTGGGTTCCTCCAACATTTTGTGTGTGTGTGTGTGGCTTTGGGTTTCCTATAAGAGGAGAGGCTGAACTTGATCTGGTATTGGGAAATGAACCTGGTCAGGTGTCAGGTCTCTCAGTGGGAGAGCATTTTGGAGATAGTGATCACAATTCTATCTCCTTTATCATAGATAGCATTGGAGGGGGATAGGAACAGACAAGTTGGGGAAACGTTTAATTGGAATAAGGGGAACTATCAGGCAGAAACTTGGAAGCATAAATTGGAAACAGATGTTCTCAGGGAAATGTACCGAAGAAATGTGGCAAATGTTCAGGGGATATTTGCGAGGGGTTCTGCGTAGGTACGTTCCAGTGAGACATGGAAAGAATGGTAGTGTACAAGATCTTTGGTGCACAAAGGCTGGTGTAAATCTAGTCAAGAAGAAAAGAAGAGCTTACGAAAGGTTCAAAACACTAGATAATGATATGAATCTGGAAGATTATAAAGCTAGCAGGAAGGAGCTTAAGAATGTAATTAGGAGAGCTAGAAGGGGCCATGAGAAGGCCTTGGTGGACAGGATTAAAGAAAACCCCAAGGCATTCTACAAGTATGTCAAGAGCAAGAGGATAAGACATGAGAGAATAGGACCAATCAAGTGTGCAATGGAAAAGTGTGTATGGAACCAGAGGAAATAGCAGAAGTACTTAATGAATACTTTGCTTCAGTATTCACTACGGAAAAGGATCTTGGCAATTGTTGGGATGACTTGCAGTGGACAGAAAACCTTGAGCATGCAGATATTAAGAAAAAGGATGTGCTGGAACTTTTTGAAAGCATCAAGTTGGATAAGTCACTGGGACCAGACGGGATGTACCCTAGGCCACTGTGGGAAGTGATGGAGGAGATTGCTGAGCCTCTGGCAAAGATCTTTGCATCATCAATGAGGATGGGAGAGGTTCCGGAAGATTGGAGGGTTGCAGATGTTGTTCCCTTATTCAAGAAAGGGAGTAGGGATATCCCAGGAAATTATAGACCAGTAAGTCTTACTTCAGTGGTTGGTAAATTGATGGAGAAGAT
The DNA here is from genome assembly GCF_048418815.1 of Hemitrygon akajei. Lineage (NCBI taxonomy): Eukaryota > Metazoa > Chordata > Chondrichthyes > Myliobatiformes > Dasyatidae > Hemitrygon > Hemitrygon akajei. The sequence continues at coordinate 91,905,085 of NC_133129.1, read as the reverse complement.
CCTGAGAGGCAGGATTTACGAACATTTGGAGAGGTATAATATGATTAGGAATAGTCAGCATGGCTTTGTCAGAGGCAGGTCGTACCTTACGAGCCTGAGTGAATTTTTTGAGGATGTGACTAAGCACATTGATGAAGCTAGAGCAGTAGATGTAGTGTATATGGATTTCAGCAAGGCATTTGACAAGGTACCCCATGCAAGGCTTATTGAGAAAGTAAGGGGAGAGAGAGAGGGGGAGAGAGACACATACACATGATGGTATGTCAAATTACCAGGTGAATGAGTAGTCAGCATGGCTTTGTCAGAGGCAGGTCATAGAAAGTAAGGAGGCATGGGATCCAAGTGGATCTTGCTTTGTGGATCCAGAATTGGCTTGCCCACAGAAGGCAAAGAGTGGTTGTAGACAGGTTGTATATTCTGCATGGAGGCCGGTGACCAGTGGTGTGCCTTAAGGGATCTGTTCTGGGACCCCTACTCTTTGTGATTTTTATAAATGACCTGGATGAGAAAGTGAAAGGTTGGGTTAGTAAATTGCTGATGACACAAAGGTTGGGTGTGTTGTGGATAGTGTGGAGGGCTGTCAGAGGTTACAATGGAACATTGATAGGATGCAAAACTGGGCTGAGAAGTGGCAGATGGAGTTCAACCCAGATAAGTGTGAGGTAATTCATTTTGGTAGGTCAAATATGATGGCAGAATATAGTGTTAATGGTAACTTGGCAGTTTGGAGGATCAGAGAGATCTTGGGGTTCAAGTCCATAGGTCAATCTAAGCTGCTATGCAGGTTGACTCTGTGGTTAAGAAGGCGTATGGTACATCGGCCTTCATCAATCGTGGGATTGAGTTTAAGAACCGAGAGGTAATGTTGCAGCTATATAGGACCCTGGTCAGACCCCACTTGGAGTACTGTGCTCAATTCTGGTCGCCTCACTACAGGAAGGATGTGGAAACCATAGAAAGGGTGCAGAGGAGATTTACAAGGATGTTGCCTGGATTGGGGAGCATGCCTTATGAGAATAGGTTGAGTGAACTTGGCCTTTTCTCCTTGGAGCGACGGAGGATGAGAGGTGACCTGATAGAGGTGTACAAGATAATGAGGGGTATTGATCGTGTGGATAGTCAGAGGCTTTTCTCCAGGGCTAAAATGACTAGCACGAGAGGGCATAGTTTTAAGGTGCCTGGAAGTAGGTACAGAGGAGATGTCAGGGGTAAGTTTTTTACGCAGAGTGGTGAGTGTGTGGAATGGGCTGCCGGTGGCAGTGGTGGAGGCAGAAACGATAGCTTTTAAGAGACTCCTGGATGGATACATGGAGCTTAGAAAAATTGAGGGCTATGGGTAAAGCTTAGGTAGTTCTAAGGTAGGGAGATGTTCAGCACAGCTTTGTGGGCCGAAGGGCCTGTATTGTGCTGTAGGTTTTCTGTGTTTCTATATTTTCTGTGTTTCCAGCATCTGCAGAAACTTTTGTGCTTATGTAATTTAACCAATTTTCCCTGCAGAGATCAACGTGCCAGCTGGTTTTTGCAAACTCTTGCTAATTAAAAAGTCACAAACCTCTCCCACAATTTCCCAGTCGTGTCCCCGGAATATGATGTGATAGCTTCCCCTTGTTCCTCTGACACCCCATCCCACATCAACTGCTGTTACCTGCTCACTGACTCTAAATAACCACCCTACTGGTTCCTTCTAACTTTCCACCTGTGGTGTGTCTGTTAGTCCGATGGTTATACATTATACAATATTTTCCCCCCTTCACCTCCAGTTGCTTCCGACCCCTATCTCCGGTCCCATCCGACTCCTGTCTCCTGTCATCTCTGATGCCTATCTCAAGTCACCTCCAACCCCTGACTCAACCCACCCCTGACCTCTGGTCACCTTCGACCCCTGTCTTCTGTCAGCTCTGACCCCTATCTCCAGTCACCTCCGCCTCCCATTTCTGGGCACTTCCACCTCCCCTCAAAACTCTGGTCTTTTCTGACTCCCATCTCCACCCACCTCCGACCTCTGTCTCCCGTCAGCTCCAACCCCCGCCTCCTGTCACCTCCGAACCCCCCTCCATCCCCGCTCACCTCTGACCCCCACCCCCATCTCCCATCACCTCCAACAGTCACTTCCACCCCCCCCCCTCCATCTTCAGTCCAGTCTGACCCCTGTTTTCACCCACCTCCAAGCCCTGTCTCCAGTCACATCAATCCCTTGCCCTCCCTGTCAGAGCTTGGATGCCTTTCGCAATACAGCTTAGGGAGGATAAACTGCCTTTGGCAGGAGTCCCTAGCAGATTTAACAGAACGATACTTAGATTCCAAGGCTTCAGTTACTATTGAACAAATTAAGATCGTGTTGCCTTGAATTTAGCTTATGAGGTGATTTTTGAATTTCTAAATATTAAGGAGGTCTGATCAGATTGGCAGAGGTAAGCTATCGCTGCTGTTCTGGGAATCCTGGAGTTTGGGGCACTGTCTGAAAATGAGAATCAGATGTTCCAGGTGGTTTTTTATGCACTGTTGTATAACCTGTTTTCCATAGATGTCAATTGATAATTGAATTGTTAATTCTACATGTGACATTGGAGAGGATCCAGAGGATGTCCACGAGAATTATCCCATGAATGAAATCGCTAGCCTATGAGATGCGTTTGGCCCTTTGCCTGTACGTGCTGAAGAATGAGCAGAGTGGAGAGATCTCAAGGAACGTACTGAAATATTGAAAGGCCTGGATTGGGTGGGCATGGAGACGATGTTTCCAGTTGTCAGGGGAGTGTAAGACCAGAGGGCACAGCTTCAGAATATCAGAGATGAGGATTTCTTTTGTCAGAGTGTGAGCTCAATTTGCTGAGCTCATTGCCACAGACGGCTGTGGAGTGTATTTAAACCGGAGGTTGATAGGTTCTTGATTAGTAAAGGGTGTAAACGGTGAGAAGACAGGAGAATGGGTTTAAGAGAGAGAATAAATCAGCCATGATGAAATGGTAGAGCAGACAATGGGCCAAATGGCCTAATTCTAATCCTATATCATATGATCTTGTGGTCTAAGTGTCAGCTCCAGAGTACCAGAGAGGATATTTTCCCAGCCCAAATCCAACTCAGTTAATATGGGCCTAATATGTCTCCTCAACAAACATTCCAATCACCATCAACATGACTGGAATTCTGATTTCAGATCCCACAGCACAGACTAACAACAGAAGACTACAGTACTCATAAAATTATAAAGTAACATACAGTCAGTGTCAATGTGCCTCTAACCTGCTCAGAAAGTTTGAACGGCCCTCCAGTGAGTTACGGGCCAGCCTGCACTATTTACTCAATTTTCCGAGGTGATACGGCAACCCAGTGACATGCAGACAGCCATTCTCAGTCCCGTAGTCCCATGTCGCAAGGCTGCACAATGGAAAGAAATGCCTCTTGTCACCATGTAAATTGAGTTTAACCAAACCAGCAGTTTTGTCTGTTGTGCTCTGACAACAGATCTAGGTCTAACTCAGACTTAGTATGAATAAAGTGTTTGTGACAGAACCCACTGATCCACAGGGATATCTCTGTGATAGAAATTTCCTTCAGACAATGAAATATTGCCAAAGAAAAGCAGAATCCATCATCAAAGATCCTCACCACCAATGCTCTTTTCTCGTTGCTGCCATCAGGTAGAAGGTACTAGAGCCTCAGGACTAGTACCACTAGGTTCGTGAACAGTTACTACCCCTCTCAGCCATTAGATTCTTGAATAAAAGCAGATAACAGTTACTCTTCTATAGATTAGCGAGATTCCACTCTCCCCCTCCTTTCCATCCTTTCCCCTCTCCGCAACTTCTCCCTCCCCTTCTTGCCCCTCGCACCTCTCCTCCCCTTCCCCTTGTCTCTCTCCTGCTCTCCTCTTCTCCCTCTCCCCCTTTACCCTCTCCTTCATTACCCCTCTCTCTCAACCCTCTCGTTCCCATTTCCCTCTCCCCTCTCCCACCCTTTTCCCTGCTTTCTCTCTGCTCTATATCTCTCCCCTCTCCCCCCTCTCCCCCCTCTCTCCCCCTCCCCCCCACTCCCACTCCCACCTCCCCCCTCCCCTCTCCCACTCTCCCCCACTCCCCTCCCCCCACTCCCCCCTCCCCTCCCCCTCACTCCCCCCTCCCCTCCCCCTCACTCCCCCTCTCTCCCTGTGCTCTCCCCCACTCTCACTCATACTCTCCCCCCACTCTCCCCGACTCCCCACTCCCCCCTCCCCTCCCCCACTCTCCCCCACTCCCCACTCCTCCCCACTCCCTCCCCCTCACTCTCCCCTCTCTCCCCTCTCTCTCCCCGTGCTCTCTCCCACTCTCACTCACACTCTCCACCCCACACTCTCTCCCCCCACTCTCCTCAACTCCCCTCTCCCCCCCACTCCCCCTCCCCTCCCCCCTCCCCTCCCCCCCACTCCCACCTCCCCCCTCCCCTCCCCTCCCCCCCCTCCCCCCCACTCCCACCTCCCCTCCCCTCCCCCCCACTCCCCACTCTCCCCCTCCCCACTCCCCACTCTCCCCCCCTCCACTCCCCACTCTCCCCCCCTCCCTCCCCCTCTCCCTCCCCCCCTCCCTCCCCCTCTCCCTCCCCCCCTCCTCCTCTCCCTCACCCCCCTCCTCTCCCTCACCCCCCTCCTCTCTCATACACGTAGTCATCTCCCCTGTGACACATTACTGCCGTAATCGTTCGCCGTCTAAATCTATTTAAATAGTGTTATGCTCCTGGGAACCGTGCAGCTAATTGGATAAATAGGTACTTAGTAAATAGGTTTATTATTGTCACATGGACAGACGTACAGTGAAAATCTTTGTTTTACATGTCATCCATACAGATGATTTCATTACATCAGTAGATTGAGGTAGTACAAGGGAAAGCAATAACAGAATGCAGAACACAATCCACGTGGGGTTCCTCTGGGTGCTTCAACTTCCTTCCATCTTCTTGTGTCAGGGTTAGTAAGTTGTAGCCATGCTATGTTGGCACCAGAAATGTGCTGATAGTTGCGAGCATTCCCCAGCAAAATCCTTCGTGACTTGATTTGATGGAAATCACTGTAATGTTTTGAAGTAGATGTGACAAATTATGCTAATCAATTTTAAATCTTGAAATAACTGACAAAGTGTACAGTTTTTCTTGAAGTACAGTTTAATTGTGATCTGGAATATGCAGCATAATGGTTAACACAACATTTTACAGTACAGGTAACCTGGGTTCAATTCCCATCACTGCCTGTAAGGTGTTTGTGCATTCTCCCCTTGGGTTTCCTCCGGGTGCTCTGGTTTCCCCCCACAGTCCAACGATGTACCGGTTGGTAGGTTAATTGGTCATTGTAAGTTGTCCTGTGATTAAACTGAGGTTAAATCGGAGGAATGTTGTGTGGTGTGGCTAAAGAGCTGGAAGGCCCTATTCTATGCTGTTTCTCAATCAATCAATCAATAAATAGGGTTGGTGGAAGCAGAATCAATGGTAACATTTCAAGGGCTGAGCAACACACACAAAGTGCTGGAGGGACTCAGCACATTAAGTAGTATCTACGAAGGGAAATAAGCAGTCTGTACTTTGGGCCAAGAGCTTCATTAGGGCTGCAAAGGAAGGGGGAAGAATCCTGAGTAAGAAGGTTGGGGGGAGGGAGAGGAGTATAAACCGGCAGGTGATATGTGAGACCAGCTGAGGGGGAAGGTGGACTGGGGAGGGGTGATGATGAGAGAAATAAAATAAACGTAAGTTGTATTGTGATGCTTCTTGCTGTTAAATAGCCAGTGACGCTTTTCCACTCTATAGGCTCATCATCACAAAGTCATAGATAAGTACAGCACAGAAACAGGCCCTTCAGCCCATCTAGTTTGTGCTGAGTCATTTAAACAGCCTACTCCCATCGACCTGCACTGGTACCACAGCCCTCCATGTCCCTACTATTCACATACCTATCC